>NC_089895.1:4752572-5056443 GCF_040182565.1 Anser cygnoides | reverse complement strand
TGACAGTTTGGTTCCCTGTGCAGCCTGGCAGAAGGGCCCAGGGCTTGGCAGCGCTGAATTAGCATCGGGATCTCTTTTTTTGGGGCTCCCCAGATGAGCAAGAAGCACCCTGGGCGAGCAGCTGAAGCAGATTTTGCGCTGGACACCACTCGCCGATGAGCTCCCTGCTTTATTTTTAATTTCTCTCCCTTTCTGTGAGCTGAGCGGGACATCGTCCCTTGGTCCCTGCAGCCCCTGCTCCCCTCCCTTGGTCACCGTACCCCTGCTGCTGGCAGTGGCCCCGGGACAATTTTGGCCGGGATGGCACACGCGGGACCTGCGCAGTGCCCAAAACCCGAGCGCCCACCTCACCGTGCCCCCCACCAAGCACCGAAAGCAGGAGCAAAGCCCTGTCACCGATCCTAAGCTCCTTGCACAAGGTGCAGTCGCTTGGGATCCATTTCCCTGAGTTCTCCAGCTGCAAAAATCAGGTTTCTGGCAAAAAAACCCCACAACTCATCACGCCCTCACTGTCCCCGCTGCACAGGCTGCAGGTGTCGGGGACCTGTGCGGGCGGCTGCCTCGCCGCAGTCCCCCAGGGGCACACACAGCTCCCTTTTAAAAAAAACAAAACACGTTTTTTTCTAAAAAAACAGTGTTTCTCCTGCACAGCCAAGGAATTTGCTGGCCGAGCAGCGCAAGGAGGATGAATGTGGGAGGGAAAGCTCCGCGCCGTGACTCAGTTTCCCCTGCTGCTGTCAGAGGTGGACTTTGATGCTTCGGCTCACACGGGTGCCGTGCGTGGGTGGGGGCTGGTGCGGGGTAGGCGCGGAGCATCCCTTGCAAACAGCATGCACGCTGCCCGTGCAGCCCCTCCAGCCTTTTTGGGGCACGGCCCCCCTCCTAGAAGCCCCCCTGCGCCCCCTCGACACCTTGCCTGGGGGCATTTTCCCACCAGCGGTTCGCCAGAACCGGCTGCTTCGGGTCAGCCCCGTGCGCACCAGCCCAAAACCGGAGAACAAAAGGGCCAGGCTCTTCCCTCGCACACCAGAGGCAGGGCTCGGCGTCTGCTCGCGGGGAAGGAAGGGAAGCCGGCTGGCAGAAGCCCTGGGAGAAGGCTGCTGTGCCCCGGCACGCCCGTGGAAAAGCCGGTTGGTGCTGCAGGGAGCCGGCCGTGAGTCAGCCGCGCAGCCCTGCCCTCGGCACCGCTAGCGAGGCGCCCGCGGACCCACGCTCCGGCACCGTGGGAAGGCAGCGTTGCGTGGCCGGGGAAGACAAATCTGGTTTAAGGTTTCAAAAGGGATGAGTTAATCCGGGAGCCCAGCCCAGGGCCCCCCTTGCGCGGTGCCCCGTTCCCAGGAGCTGCAAAGTACGCGTTCCCGAAAGCAGGCGCAGTCGGAGGCGTGTCGCAGGAGCCACCAGCTGCTGGAAAACACCCGGGTGGCTGAGAGAGGAGAGCTTTTAATGGTGTGCATCCCTCCTCGTGCCCCTTCCCACTGCGGGCACGGCCTCCTGCAGCCAGTGAGATGCCCCGTGCAGGTCTTCCCGCTTGAATTACAAGCAGCCTGCAGCGCTCAGGGCGGTGACATGGGCATGGGGAAATAGCACGAAGGACCCCGGCGGGTTCACGCTCAAATTCACAAGCCCTCCACCTCCACAGGGCTTCCTCGTCCCTGGTCCCTGGCTCCTGTCTCAGCAGCTAACAAGGACACCGCCGAGCTCAGCACCGCCACGTCCCGGTGCTGCTGCACCTGCCAGCTGGGCAGTGCGCGGCTTGTCTCGGCACACTCGTTGCAGCACGAGAAAACAGGGTCGGGGAGCACCGGGCTGGTTAACAGCCATCACAGCCGTGTCTAGGACGGATGCTGGCAAGGGGGCTTAAGGGCTCACACCGCAGGCCATGCAGATGCAGCTCCCGTGCTCCTCGCTCCCAAGCAGTGCCGCAGAAAGGGGCTCGGGAAGCCGCCGGCACGGCCGCCCAGGAGCACGCCAACCTCCTCCTCCCAGAGCCTTGGCAGCCACCTCCTTCCCCCCGGGGCTTTTGTAGGAGGGCAAGGTGTTTCTCATGGGAAGATGGCTCGCAACATCCCTCTGCCTGCTCGCCTGCCAGCTGGCAAGGGAGCAGCGTGGAGGGAGAGCCCTTGCCAAGACGGGGAGCGCAGGGAAAGCCGGGTGGAGGGGAACAAAGAGCTGGGGCCGCGCTGAAATCGCCGCGGTGGGTTGGGGAGGGAGGGAGAAGAGGCTTGCGAATGAACTTACCTTGAAGTAGAAAGTGTTGTGCTCTTCAGACACTATCACCAGGGTGGAAGGGTAAAGCACCAGCAGCCGGTCGTGCTGTTCCTTGGAAAAGCAAAGAGGAGGAAGGCTCAGCCCCGGGGACAGAGCCCAGCTGCTGCTGGGGCACAGCCTCCCGGCGAGGCTCCTGCAGCTCCAGCTGCCAGCCCCGACCTCCAAATGCTCGTTGCGCACACGTGCCGTCCCCTGGCACCGCAGCTGGGCTGGAGGAACGGTGACAAACCTTGTCCCATTTACAGGGGCGCGGGTTAAAGGAGCCCTCGGGGACCCCCTGGATGGTTGGCAGCACTTGGGCAGGGCTCTGCACCATCGGCCTGGCCGACCCGAGGCTGCGTCCTACCTGGAAAGGCAAGTGCTGAAGCTTCACTTTGGAAGCACAGAGGACGTTGCCGAGGGATTCCCGCTGGGTCCCTCTCCACTCCTGGACGGGCATGTTCTGCACGGACCACCGCAGCTCCTCCTTCCCCATGGAGCTCTGCTGCCAGTCATCCTGGGGACAGGAGCAGGGCTGAGGAGCAGGGAAGCTGTGTCCTCCCCTGAGCGCTAAGCCAGCACAGGGCCCACGGCAGGACACTTCTCAAGCGGGGCAGAGGCAGGAAAGATCAAATAAACCTGTGCAGGAGGCAGCTTTCCAGCCTAGCATCATCTGCACGTTTTGGGAATTCAGAGGGGAATATCCACGTTTCACACGTGGGCAGACAGAGGCAGGAGGGGAGGAGAACACCCCCTAAAGCTTGGAAGAGAAGGCAGGCCTCTTGAATCTGGTCCTGTTTGCTAGACCCCGCTCCCAGCCTCCTCCTCCGAAATGTTTTGCAAGCTCAGGACATTTGCACCAGCAGCCAGCTGGGTGAGAATTTCTCCGAAGCAGCCCCAAACCTCGTGGTGCGGCACCCCTGGGTGGCAGGGCTCCCTTTTGGCACCCACACCCTGCCGGACCCCTGCACGCCAACCGGAGGGGCGGCTCCTGGCTGCTGCAGGGAAGCAGCCAGCCTGGAGAAGAGGGGATCGGGCCCGGATTAAACCCCACGTCTCCGCCCAGCATTTGGAAATAGCAGCGAGCACAGCAGGGAGCGCTTGGAAGCGGACCCAGAGCTCCGCTGCCTTTCCACCCCCTGCCCTCTGCTCACGCTCTGCAGGCTGGAGGAGCCCCGAGCCCCAAAGGAGGACGGAAAAAGGTGCTGGAAAATGCTGAGAGCGGCTGGCTGGAGGGGTTGTCCCCCTCTAACACAGCTTCACCGGCCCAAGACGCTCACCTGAGAGAGGAAGGGCAGGCCCAGGCTCCCTCCGTTCAGGTGGATCTGTTTCTCCAGGTGGTAAAGCCACTGCTTGAGCTCTGACTCAGTCGGGCAGAACACGATAAGGGGATTCAGCAAAGGACCTGGGAGAAACGAGATGAGACGAGCAGATAAGGGCACGAGCATCACAGGGCAATCAGCTGGCCGGGGCTGTCCTGGCTCAGCACATCGCACCCCAGGCTGCCTGGGACATTGCTCTCCGGCCACCGAGCTCCAGCCCACGCCGCCACCATCTCCGTCACGTTTCCTGGCATGGGACGGGCTGCTGGGAAGCTCTCGGGAGGCAACCTCGCCGGCACCTTCAGCTCCTGCGGTCACCTCTAGCTCTGACCGCCCTTTTTCTGTCCAAAACCAAGTCAGGAGCAAAAGTCCAAGAGTCCAAAAGTCACGCCTGAGAACAGCAGGCAGCTTTTAACTCCGCAAGCCCCCGTCGGCTTGCGGAAAGCATCCATGACGCCTCGCCAAACCATCGTGGTGCTCTTGGTTTCGCTTCGGCTGCAAACACATGGAGCAGCAGCAGCTTCCCAATACTGCCTGTTTATTGCCTCGCCAGATAGGGCCTGTGCCAGACGAGCTGAAGCTGCTCTCAGACGTGGCCCGGGAGGGAGGAACAGCCCTACATCTCGTTGGGTTTAGCGTCTCCGGCTATCGTTCCCTTCGTAGCACAAGCCCCAGTCTCACACACCCCCTGCTACTCACTGCGGAGACAACCTAATGACGTTAATAATCATTTCTGGCACGCTGCAGAATGGACGTTGTGATTAATAATTTACCCGTGATCTCACAATTAAAGCCATATTTGGTGCATGCTTCATAAGGCCTGGATTCATGGGACTTGGAGGTACTCAGATAACGAGCGCACGGCATAAACACGGTACTTTGCCCTCCTGTGGAGCGCCTGTCATCTCGTAATTCCTGCATTATCTGCGACTATCGCTTAATTAAGACTCTGAGACACCTCCGTCTGTCCAGAAATGCACTAACACAAACACAGAGGTGGGGAAACCGAGGCAGCTGAGTGGCAGCCCGTGAGTCACGGTGCTCAGACCCGTCGCAGCACTGCGGTGGCACGCAGCCCTGGGCACCCGTGTGCCCATCGACCCGCGTGGCTCCGAGCTCTCGCCTCTTTCCCTGCCTTGATTTCCCTGCCCTTGCAGCGGAGATAAAGAGATTCCCTGCCCTGTGCAGGGCAGCCGGGAGGGTGCATACGTGACAACGTTATCCAGATGTTCGGGAAGCTCCGAGCCCTTTCGGAGCACCCAGACCATCGCAGAGGCAGCGGGAATCTTTTCCAGCACGGCACTGCGTGCCCTGCCACCCCTCGCCGCCACATCCGACGGGGTGCTAAGGGGGGGAAAAAGGAGAAGAGGAACTCCAGCAGCACAGCCTGCGGCAGCGCCGTGACGCAGCGGGGCTGAGCAACCTGTGCCGGCCCTCGTGCGCCCTTCGTCTGCCCCGCGCTTCCCCTTTCCGTGGGAAGGCTCCCAGGGGAAGGTCGGGGTCAACGAAGCCACTTCCCTGCGCGGCTGCAGCCCGTTCCCACCCAGAGCTCTGCCTGGAGCCAGCAAAAAGCTGCTGCAGCACCCCCAGCTGGGGCAGGGGCACCAGGATGCTCCAGAGCCTGGAGCAGCCAAGGTGCCAGCATCAGCAGCGACGGTGCTGGCACCTTCCAAGGCACCGAGCTGCCCAGAAAGCACAGTTCCTGGGGAAAATCCGCAGGATTTCACAAGAGGATGGGCTCGTGTCTTCTGTCTCCAAGTCATGAGACAAAAGACTCCCACCCTGAGGCCACACACCAGGCTCTGCTCCTGCTGCGCCTCGGTTTCTCCCGCTCCAGCGGAGAAATAAAACTGCTCCGCTGATCTCACGGGTTTCCTAAACACCGCTGCCTCCCCGGCCTCTCCTTGTCACTATTTCCTAACCACCTCCCTCTGCCAGAAGAGCCTCGGTTTGTTCTTCCCCTGAGCAGGACCCAAACCCAGCACAGCTCGGGGCGATTTTCCACCCAGCCGCGCTCGCCCGCGTTTCAGCGCGATCAGAGCGCGTCCGCCCAGCCCTGCGCGGAGATTTCCTTCGTCTTTTCGGCTGCCAAAAAGGGTTCGAGAGCCCTGCCCCACGCAGCTCAATGATGCAACAACCCGGCAGTCCTTAAAATTAGTGGGTCATTTTTCCCAGCTCCTTTTTATAGGTTATTTTTTTTGTTTCAGTGGCCATTGCACGGCTTTCTAGCAGTGGGCACAGGACACGAATGAGCTTCCTTGGCTCTGTCTTTACAGGGTTAACCGCTTATTTCTGTGCACTTCAAGCTGTAACTGCCCCTCTTGGGGGCTTGGGGCTGCTGCAGCTCTGTAATGACTTTGCCCAAAGAAGCCTCCGGCCATGCTGCAGCAGGTTGTGATCCCGGGAAACGTTTTATAAAGGAAGATCTCGCCGAGAAAAGTCTAAAAGGCTCATGGAGGCAGGAGTGCTGCTGGGGGAGAGTCAAAGAAGTGATGCTGTGCTACGATGGCACCCAGCTGGTGTTACTGGTGGGGCCGTTCACCTCTCAGCACTGCTGCAGTTTGCATTCAAATCTACATCAGCATGCACAGCTCCTGCAGGAACCACCACCAGGTGCCCCATCGGCCCATCCCCTGTGCTCCCCCCCCAGCCCCTTCCCTGCCTGCAGCCCTGGGCATCCGTGGCCAGGGATTTCGGAGCCTCGGAGGGAAGGATGCAAACGGTGGGAGGACGAGCATCACCTCCCTGTCTCCTCTCTCAGTGTGATTTCCTCTGGGACTAGGTCAGAGGGGGACAAAGAGCAGGCAGATGTGACTAACGCACCCTTTGCTCCCCATTCCCGAAGCGAGCGCGGAGGCACCGACCTGTGATGCGGAAGGCGTGATCCTCCTGCCCCGGGCTCTTCCCAGTCTCGATTTCACACACGTTCAGCTCTTTCAGAGGCAGCAGTCCCTGCGCGAGAAGGATGCACCGTTATCTCGGGGGACGGGCGACGAGCACCCCTGTATCGTGGGGGACTGGGAGCCCAGCCCCGGCCCCAGCAGGTTGGACTGCAGAAATCTGGAAATATTCAGGATGTCCACAGCCCTGCTGGCCAGAATGCTCTCCGTACGCTTCAAATCTTTTGGTTTTAAGAGAAAGCTCAACGAAACAATGCTGATTTAGCGAAGAAAACCAGATGAAAATGCCCATAAAGCAAAACTGGGCTGCCGGGTTCCTGCAACGAGGCACGGGGACAGATGACAAGTTTGTGCTCCCTGTCTTGGGCTCTCTGAACAAGGGCTGTAAAGGATGCAAATTGCCGTAATGTCCAGCGGCCACTGCCGGCACATTAATTTCTTTTTAATTCCTTTAGAATTAATAATCTGAGGGGCTGTTTATAAGGCAGACAGGGGATTTTGTGATATTGTTTATATTCTGACATGTGTCTTTTCGGCTGAAGGCTGGCTTGCTGGCTGACTCAAGAGACTGCATTGTCACATCGCATTAACCTCAAGTGACCTAGAAGACAATAAATCATTTCTAAAAGGGACGAACTTTCCGAACATCCCCAAAACAGCAACGCTCAGCTGCAGATACTCACTCCCGTGGAGGAAGAGTGCATTGAGGCTTTGCTCGGCTGTGATTTTTTTGGCAAAACAGCCTTTGCCTGTAATTAACCAGCACCACCAGGTTAAAAGATTGCTCAGCGGCGGCCAGCACAGCCCCAGGAGCGGGGTTTGCCTGTCCTGTCCCGTCCCGTTCTGTCCTCCCAGTGCCCCCAGTTTGGCCGTGCTGCCCAGGAGATGCCCTACCTGGTAGGCGAGCCCGTTGAAGCCCATGGACTGGAAGTACAGGTAAGACTGGAACAGCTCCAGGTAGCAGTCATTCACCTCCTGCAGAAAATAAAAAAAAAATAAAAATACATTTTTGGGGGGCTCTGACGGACACCAGCCATAGCTGGAGGAGGTCCCCATGGGTCCCGTTGCCCAAAAGTGCTCGTCTCTTCCCAGCCCTGCAGGGCCCCTCCGAGCCCGCAGGCCCGTGCCGTGACTTACCTGGCAGTGCTGAAGCTTTAGCTTGACCTTGGAGTAATAGATGATTTTCCCCAGGTTCCTGACAACCGTTTTCCTCCTTCCCCTCTTGAATAGGCTGGGGAACCTCTGGTCCAGGTTTTCTTTCTGGTTTTCTTGGTTCTGAATGTGCTGTACAAAGGGTTCAGGAGAAACAAATCAGAGGTGGGAGGGCTGGATGGAGGAGATGTTCCCAGCATGACCCGTCCTCCAAAGGGTGACCTGGGAGGGTGCCCAGCCCCTGCTGTTTGTTGCTGGGTCTCCATGCCAGCGTGCTGTCTTCGGGTGCTGCTGGCGGGCCTGGGGAGATAGGGAGCTAAAAGGAGGCTTTATGGGGTGGGAAAGAGGGGGCGCAGAAGCACATCCTACATTTAGGGTCGCCCAGCTCCACAGCTGACCCCCTGCCGTCCTAATTAAATTCACTGGAGCAAGGATCAACCCAGGCTCAGCAAACACAGTCTGCCTTCCAGGCAGGGAGTCTCTTATTTCCTGAGCCCTGGTTATATGGAAATCCCTCCCTTGTGCAATGACACCAACCCACACCCCTATTGCACTGCGCTGCCGAAAGCCCGTGGGGTATTGCGCCAAGCCCGGGGGTGAAAAGCTCTCCCTGCAGTTTCTCTGGGGAGAATGTTCTTTTCGGTCTTGGTTTTTCCTGGAGGCTGGTTGACTCTTTGGGGTGAAGGAGGGGCTGTATCCCAGCAAGACCACAGAATCCCCCCAGGCCCACACCCTGCGTGCACATCCGAGACCTAAATATCAGTCTTAGGCACGCCACGGACTCCGGGATATTAATTCCAGAGAAAAAGAGAAAGGCAGGTGGGAGATGCAAGCTTTCCCTGGCTGCGAAGCCACCCTGGGGGGACCCCGCTCTGCCCGTTGCAGGCTGGGTTTTGTCCCATGCCAAAGGGCTTGGCGGTGGCATGCGGCTCCCCGCTCGTCGCAGCAGCATTTCCAGGAACTAGCAGGGAGCCAGGGCGCACGGGGATGGGGTGACAGCTCTCGCCCCGCGCAGCCCTCGCTCCCCCGCCGCCGGCGGCCAGCGAGACAGCTGCCTGCGCCCCGTGATGGATGGCGAGCCAGCAGCGCGCACCAGATCCGTGCTGGGGCCCCCGTGACTCAGCCCTGCGGAATGGCATTAACCCCTCTCCTCACCCATCACCCTGCCCATCTCCGGCCCCCATCCCCTCCCAGGAGCCTTCCACCCGCGAGGGCTGGAGCTCCCGCCGCACCCTCGTGGATTTAGGCGGCTTTTTGGGGTGCAGGCTGAGCCTTTCTCTGCTCCACGTCTCCCTCCAGCCGGTTCCACGCGGGTACCCGTGCACATGCACCCGGATCCTCCCCTGGAGGTAGGAACCCGCCGGCTGCCAATTAACGCTCTCACCGAGAGGCAATTAAGCATAGGAAAGGATTGCGTTGGTGCTGCAAGCTGCTGCCGGAACACGGAGCGGCCGATCGGCTGGCGGCGGGGGCACCGATAACAAAACCTGGCAGCGGGGTGAGGCGGGGCGCAGGAATGAGAGCAGGGACGCAGAGAGGAGCAGCGAGGCTGCCCCAGCAATGCTGCTGGCCGGATCTCGGCCTGAAATTGCCCTCTAATAAGTGAGGCCCCGGGATGCAAAAGCAGCCTGGACGCCGGGAAGCCAGCAGTGATTTTGGCAAAGAGCCCCGCAGGGGTGAGGTGCCCCCGACACCCCCGTCCCTTCCTTCAAGCCCAGGGCAGGGCAGCAGCATCTCCAGATCCCACCTTTAGGGGGGATGCGATGCCCCGATGGGGACGAGGCCACCACACCAGGGCACAGACAGTGAAACATTAACAAAAACAGCCTGCTGAGGAGTTTGGGGCCAGCTTCAGCTCTCCAGCTCTCAGCTGCGGAGCTGCAGCGAGGCAGACGGCGCAGTTTGGGCACAGCCCAGCTGCTCGCCCGGCCAGGGTCAAAGAGGGGGGGGAGCAGGATTTTTCTCTCTTGAGAAAGATGTAATTGAGAAGCCTTTCAAGCGCCAGCCGTCTTATCGTTCCTCATCAGGTATTGCAGGAAGAAGTGGGACTGCTCTGGTCAATTTTTTACCCGGCAGGGCTCTCCTGGACTTTTCTAACCCGTTTGTTTTTCTCTTTTAAACCCAAACCGCACACAGCCTTTGAGTAGGCACCGGGGAGCTTCCCCCAGCTTTCCACAGGTCCCTGCCCGCATCTCAGGAGGGCGGCGCTGGGAGCTGGGCACCTCCAAACCCAGCAGCTGGACCAGGTCCTCCGCCAAGATCCCTGGAGAACAGGTCCCCACCAGGCACAGCGGTGACCCGCAGCGCTCCGGGTGCGTTGGCCATGCGAACAAGGCGTCCCAAGCATGGGCTCTGCTGCTCCTGCCAGGGACCCGTGGCTTGGCCAGCACCTGGGCTGGGCTCAGCCCCTGCTCGATGCCCTTCCCCACAAGCTCCTGATGCTCTGCCCGGGTACAAAGGCAGTTTCCAGGCTGCGTGAACCCAGCCCTGCAGAAGGCAGACACCTCGGACGTCCCCGGGGCAGCCCACTGGGGGACAGGTTTACAGCCCGCACCCAGCCATCCCCCAAAAAGCAGCACCGGCAACCCCACAACGACCTCGCGCAGCCAAAAATAAAGGAAATCAGCGATTGGAAGCCCTCCCCTGGCTGGGTCGTGCTGGGGGCGAACCCTCTCCCTGCCCAAGGAGCACATTTTTGGGGCATCTCAGCTGTCCCCTTGCGCCGCGGGCAGCACGGACCCCTGGAAATCTTATTTTTCCCGGGGTTTGGCGACGCAGCGGGTGAGCAGCAGCGTGACCACCCCGACACATCCTCGCTCCCCGCCTCCGTCCCCGCTGCTTCATCCCGCAGGTAGGGCCGGTTGCTGATTAACCTGCCCCAGCCCCTGCAGCCCCCGGTGACTCCCCGCTGAGTCACCGGCCCAGGAAGGGCTCAGCCTCGCAGGGTTGCTGCTGCTGCTGCCCCGGGGCGCCGAAAGCTGCCGCCGGATGATAAAACAGGCAGAGGAGAAGCGCTGCTCTTCTGCCCCGTCCTCCCCCCCGCCAAATTTTAGGTGTGGGAAAGTGGGAATAAAGGCGCTGGGTGGGAGCTGGGGGGCTGGCTTGGCGTGCCAGGGACAATATCCACGGTGGGGTCATGGGGACAGGTTTTCAGGGATGTTTCTTGCCCTCATCCCAAGCTGTTTGCCATGGGCACAGCGCGGGTGACCCCATCGCCTCTGAGATGGGGATGTTCGAGTCCCTCCAAAGCCCCGCAGCACCCGGTCACCTCCTGCTGGTTTTTTTTTTTCCTTGAAAAACGAGGGTTGGGAAAAGGACTAAACCGTGGCTGTCTCCCGGCCGCACAAGATGCTTGCGGCTGGGCAGGGAGCGTGGATCCCAGCCGCCCCCGGCGGGGGTAACATCCACCCCGCTGCTCCTCCCTCCTTCCTGCCCCGAGGGGATCCCGCACTTCTGCTCCCCTGCGAATCATCCTCGGCCACCTCTCTCCCGGCAGCTCGCGGGGTTCCTTTTGCAGGACCTGCTGCCACCGCAGCTCTCCCGGGGGACGTAGGCGGCGTCTGGTCCCCCCGAGGTGCTGCACGGCCCCGCTGGGGGCAGGCAGGGAGCCGTGCCCACCCCAACTGCCCTCAGCCAGAAGTCACGGGCAGCCAAACAGCTTCCCCCTGCACCGACCAGGGTGCCCCCAAACAGAGGGGACAGCACCCACCCCTCCGAGCTGGAGGACTGCCTAGAGCCTGGACACCGAGCCCCCGACAAAGCATCTCGGCACCAGCTGAGAAACCCAAGGGGCAAAGTCCCGCCACCGTCCTGCGACCCCTGCCTCAGTTTCCCCTTCCCCAAACCCACACGGGAGGGGGGCACATGCCCGGGACTGCTCCATCCGCGGCCCTGGGCAACCCCAAAAGCCAGGCAAACGCATCGGGGCTCGTCGGTGCGCCCCAGCGTGCCCCGAGCGGGGCTGGGAAGCGGGCCATACGGCCGCAGGGCTGCTACGTGCCCGGGGCAGACCTGCCCTTCCTGATTATCTTCCCAAGGCTCCCCGCGAGCGTGCCGCCTGCTCCGTCTCATTCCAGCGTGGGAATGAATCACCTTGGAGCGCTCGCTCTCATTTTCCCTTCCTCCAACGGGGCGACCCAGAAACAAAGAACCACGAGCAGAGGAACGGGGTGTGTGTGTGGGTGGGGGGGATGTTCCCACCATGCTGCCTGCCTTGCCCTCAGCACCCCACAACCATCAGACGAATTTTGGGACACGGCAGGTCCCCTCAACCCCTCTTTAGGGACCTCGAGCTGTCGGTGATGCTGCCAGGAGAGGCAGGGGGCTCAGCCCCCGGGTGGTGGGTGGGAGACAAACCTGCCGCCACCCCATTCGGGGCCCTTTTTGCACACATCTGGCCCTGGGATGGGTGGGAAGAAACCCTGGGAAGGCTGGGGAGGGGGGCAGGATGCGTTGGTACTTGCCTTTCCCGGGATGTACTGCAGGATTTTGTCTGTGGTTGTATCTCTCTCCCCACCTCCGTCTATGCCGAAAAAGCTGGGCAGTTTTTTCTTGCCATTTTGCCTACGGAGGGGAGGGAAAAAAAAAAAAGAAAAACTGAAACAAAACACGCATGTAAACACAGAGCTAGGCTGATGCGTAGCGAATTCTCATTTCTTCCCAGAAATAAGGAAGTCGGAACGCTAAGTAAGCAATTTGTCATGGGCTTTCTAATCATCCCAGCCCTTTAATGGGCTGATAAACAGCCTGGGACGGTTGTAATGGGTTTTGTGCTGCACCTGTCGGTGTTTGGGTTTTGTTTCGGTTTGTTGTTTTGTTTTTATCATTTCTTCCCATAGCCAGACGATCAGCCGGGCTCAGCCGAGCCTCCAAAGGAGTAGGGAAGGATGTTCTGCTCAGAAGGCAGAGGCCCCATCCAGCCCCGAAGGCTGCTGTCAGCCCCCCGGCGCGGAGATGTGGGCACTTACACACGCACATGCACACAGCCAGGTTTTATTGGGAGCTCTGTGGTTTTCCTCTCCCTTTCCTCCCGCTCCCAGCAGAGCCCCCAGCTCCTCCTGATGCGCACACCGGTAAGGAGCAGGCACCGGTTTGGAAGCACCGGGACTGCTTCGCTGGGATTTCCCAGCACCTTTCCTCGCCTCTCACCTCCCCGGGGAGCCGGGACCGGTATCAGCCCTCGGGGTCCCAATCCCCCGATCCTTCTCCCACGGACTCCTGCTGCCTTGCTCCTGGTTTAGGGCAGCCCCGAGACCCGGGACCGGTGGCAGCGTCTCCTCCCGGGCTCTATTTTGGGACTGTGGTACCCGAGTGCTGTCCCGGGCACCCGACACCAAAGCCCCGAGAGGATTTCACAGGTATTTTCTTCCTCCGGGGGTACAAGCAGGGATCGGCCTGAAGGGGCAGGGTGCTGGGATTCGGGGCCACCTGAAATTAAAGGGATGTGAAGGTTGCTTTTCCACCCCACGGCACCACAGCTCTGGGCGTCACGTATAAAAGGCTGTGGGTGTAGAGGAGGAACGTCAGGCATTTCGCCCTGCGCCCCATCTGCCCCACGGGGGGGGGGAGTTTCCATTTTTCAACCCAAAATGACCTAAATCAGGTTTTTCCTCAGGGCAGCCTCGCTGGGGTACCCCAGCACAGCCCCGCAATAACCTCCCAGGTGCTGGCAGCCAGTCGATCACGTTTGGCACTGCCAGCACCACCCAAAACCCCCCAGGAGCCCTCCTTCGCCGGGCCTGCCAACAACTCCTGGGCTCCCCAAGCGGGGCTCAGCCCCGTCCCGCATGGAGACAGTCAGCAGGGCAGCTGGAAAAACCGTCCCGAATAAAAACGAGCGTACTCACCCTTTCTTCAGCGAAGGTTTCCTTCTGAACGAGTGCCTGAACCTCCCAGGTGCCTGGGGAACACAAGTTATGTTCCCCATGCCGGCGGCAGCGGGAGCAGCTGGGAGCAGCGAGCGGGCGCGCGGAGCCGGGGCGGTCGGTGTGTCACGCAGCCATTCCCCGCTTCCGTCTGCAGTGACTCTTGTGGGTGTGAGCAGCGAGCAAACAGACTTTTGGCCGAGGTTTCTCAGCTGCTCCGCTTCTCCTCCCTCCCCGCGTGGGGCCAGGACGCGCTGCGTGCCGCGGGGAGGGGCTGGGTGCCGGCTCCAGCGCCACGGCCCCGTGCGCACCGCGGCACCCGCAGGGATGGATGCCCTGGCACGCATGGGCACTGCTCCCAGGAGGCATGGGGAGACCGAAGCTCGGCAGACGGGACGAGGCTGGAGCCCCTAAGGAGCTCCTCGGGAGCGTTTTTCCTAAAGGGAATAAATCACCGCTTGGTTCGGCTGGGAAAAAAAAAAAGGAAAAAAGGAGCAGGAAGAAAATATCGACGATTATTGCTTAGGGTGTTCAGGAGGCTGCAGCTCGGGACGGTTGTATGAGCTGGAAAGGGGCAGCCTGGATTAGATTTGAAGTGAAACACATGGTAGAAAAATACGGTAATAGATTCGAAGTATAACTAACAGCAGAAAAATAAATAAATGTGGGAAAGCTAATATATATATTGAAGTTACACACACGTTAAAATCTAGGAATTATGGAAAATTGGCAAAGGAAGCGAATCCCAAACGGAGACGTGTATGATAAGCAAAACTACAGGGTTACTTTTAGAAGAAACACTTCAAAAGGATCCAGACAGAGCTTCCTGACTGTGGTGTGAGCCCCTTGCTGCGTGGAAGTGGTCACGCTAATAGCGAGCCGTCAATGGGAATGCAGAAGGTAGCTGCAGAATAAATATTTCTGTTTTAGGGATTGAGGAAAGCCAGGCAGCGCAGTCAGAGCAAGCGACGAAACTTTTTTCCTCCCCTGGTGCTGCAGGTGCGTGTGAAAAAGGCAAGCACAAAACACGCAGGGAATTCACATGTGAGTTTTGCAAGCCCTGAGCAGGAAAGGTTTTGGGATCGCCGCTGTCTGCTTGCGGGGAGTCTTGCAGGACCACGGCATCGGCCAGGAGTGGAAGAAGCCGACGGGGACAGCAACGTCTCAGGGGGTAAAGGTGCCCGATCCCGTAATTATGGGTTTGTCAGGGGGCAGATTTGTCACCCCGCTGCTCCGAGGGACAGCCCAGCAGCTCCGTCTTGTTGTGGGGAGCAGCCCCGCAGCAAGCAGCTGGCAAGGAGGCGAAAAGAAACGATGCTGGGACAGAGGAGCTGGACAAGGTTAACCCAAAGCGTGCGTATTTTAAACAGGAAAGGTCATTTCTCGCTGGGGCAGCTCCCAGACTGGGAGATCCTCGGACAAGGGGTTTCAAAAACTGGCCGAGGATGTTTTCCTAGACCTGCCTGAGTCCTGTGGGGTTTGCTAGGTGAAACCTTGCAGACACACCGGGCTTGTTGGGCTCTGCATCTGCCCCGTCTGGGAGCCGGAGGAGCCCCGCGGGGACAAACGCAGCGCAGCCCCACGGAGCCGGTCGTACAGCCAGGCGCTGATAACAGACATGCCATAAAACCTGTCAAAGGCCTCCACACGGCTGACTTTCAAAACAGCCTCTTCCTTGCAGAGTTCATTAACCCTTCACGGCTGGGCAAAGCAGCCGGGCATCCCTCTGGGGACCCCTGCCAGAAAACCCCAACGTTTTATGCAGGGGCACTTCTGCAAGTCCCCTTCCCTCTCCAACAGCAAAGCCACATCCCAGTGACTGCTGGCAGCCCCCCAGAATCACAGCCAGCAGCAACAACTGGTGTTTTTTTCAGGAAAAACTAGGATTCCTCCTAAGAGCCGTGCCTAACGCGATCGGCGCTGTGACCAGCAACGTGCCGTTCCCCCCTGGCGTGTTTGCTCTAAAGAAAACCTTACAGCTCCAAACCTTACAGCTCCAAACCTTACAGCTCCAAACCTTACAGCTCCAAACCTTACAGCTCTAAACCCTACAGCTGCCCCCCCTCCTGCTGCCACCCGTCCCGCTGGGCGCACGGGGCCGGCGGCTCCCCGAACCCCCGGGGCTCTGCTCCCAGGAGGGGCAGAAGCAGCCGGGCTCCAGCCTTTTGCAGCACCGCAGTTATTTATAGAAGCCCAGGACTGAGCCTAGAGAGTGGTGGGGAGGAGGGCAGGGCAGCAGCCAGGCGTGCTGCGGCCGCTGTGCACCGTCGGGGCTTTGCTGCAGGGGTAGGCTCACGCGCGCATGGGAAAATTCCCCTCCGGGCCCCCACGGGATGTGGTTACCCCTTGCCACGCAGCTTCTCCTTGCCCTTTTCACCCCCCCAACTCCTCAGGCTGCCATGAAATGGGTTTGGCATTTTCCCCCCCCTAGCCAGCAGTGAGTGGCAGCAGCTCGTGGAGGCAGATCTGAGCCTTCCCCGCCGCCCGCATGGGGCCAGGCAGCAGCTCCTGCCCCCCGGGCAGGCGGCGTGAGACAGCTGGAGGTAAGGGAGGGTGGCTCTCGGCCGGTTTTCATTTCCACCGCAGGGGAAAGCTGTCAGCAGCGCTGGAGATCGGGACTCCTGGGGAGCCCCAAGTGGAATTTAAAGGCAGAGAGGGGTGTAAATCAGTCTGTCTTTTAAAGCCCCCGTGCCTCGGGCCGGGCTTTTCCCAGCGGGCTCCAGCACCGCCAGCATCTTTGCCTTGGTTTTGCTGGGGGGAGGACAGTCCCAGCCCTGCACCCTCTGCACGGGGCAATGCTACCTGTCTCCGTGCTCGCGGGGCCAGGGAAGGGAGAAGAACGGATGCAGAAGACAGGATCCTGTATTCAAGAAAACATCTTTATTGTACATGTTGGCTCGTATTGCTTGTATCCCCTCCCCAGTCCCATGTAGTGCAAAAAATTCAGAGAAACAGAGTTCCACATAAATAAGTCAGATAACTTACAGAGAAATCAAAGTGACGACGGGTTGACATGGCTAGACGGGGTCTGCCCACCGGGGTGGCCGAGCAAACCCCTGCCCCGTGTGGGGTCGGGGCTCCGACCACCCCGGCCATCCCCCTGCAACACCCGAGGGGGGGTCGGTGGGTGAAGCACATCAACACACCCAGCCCGGAGCCGCCCCTCAGCCGGGGGAAACTCACGTGGGAAATGGCACGAGGGACGTTTGGGGCGAGACACCACTGAAGTAAAACCGGCAGAGGGTCGGGACGGTTCTCCTCCCGGCTCGGACAGGGTACTACGCACAGACGGACACACACACACACAGACGCACATCCCCGCCGAGGCAAGGGGTGTGCAGCACCAATTCCAGCCCCGGGATCGCCCCGGGGCAGATGCTGACACCTCGTGTCCACACAGTGTGGGTTGGGGTGCTCTGGACCCCCGCAAGCTGCTGGGGAACGATTTCGCCCTTTCCTTCCTCCGTTTCCCGTTAGGGGAAAGCCGTGAGCACCTGCATAGTTAGGACATCAGACACAAAAGGCTCCCTCCTCCCCAGGGTCCGGCGCAGCAGGCTCCGGGGTGGTATTGCTCAGGACCCAACTGGAGGGTGACGGGAGTCACGCTGCCCCTTTCCCTGACCCTCAGGAGGCAGGGCAGCATTGCACACCTTTTCTAGCGTAAATTGCAAAGGATTGCAGCTCTCCTTATCCCATTCCTTACGCTGGCCTCAGCGTCCCAGCATCAGCCCCTTTCTGAGACTACCGTGAGGCTTTCAGGCTGACCCTCCTGTATAGGGGACCCTAAAGCCCAGGGCACCTCGAATGCGCTGGCTGAAACGAGCCCAGCAAAAGACTAAAATCCTGATGTTGCTTACAGGAACGGGAAGAAAAGGATCGAGGCCTCTCTCACGCACACTCGCACGCACACCAATGCGGATTTCACTAGTTCATCGTCACTGCACACAAAGCAGATTAATGCCACCGCTTTTGGCAGCCCTACCGCCGTGCTGCCCAAGAGGCAACCTGCGAGAGCCTCCTGGCCACTTGCAGGGTGCAAATCTCCAGGAAGGGGAGAGCTGCTGAGCTGGGGCTGGCTCCAGCAGAGTCTTGGGAAGTGGCAGGGGAACAAAAGGCGGATTTCGATTCTGTTCTGAGAAACAAAACGTCCTCCTCAGCCCGAGAAGCCCAGACTGTCTTGGGGGAGAGGCCAGGGGGAGAAGCAGTCTGGATTTTCAGGAGCAGCTGGTAATTTCAGGTGTCCAACTTTAGGCACTGTAAATGGGCTTGTAAAACATGCAGGCACCTGTCCAGGAGAAATCAGATCGCGGGACAAATCGCCTTAAGTTGGGGAGTCTCAAGCTCTCTTTCCACCCCAAGGAGAAGAGAAAGCAGGAAATCCCACGCCGCTTGAAAACTTAGGCCAGACACCACCACAAGTGAGCTGTGAGTTCTGTAAACGGGGAACAAGAAGGAGCGGGGGCACGCGGGTAAAGGCATTAAGTCTAAAACAAACAAACAGCCGGAGCATGTTCCAGTGCCCCATGCGAGCACCGCTGAGGTACCAGGGGTTGAGTCTCTCCCCCGTAACGCGCACACCCTGCAGCACACGCGTCGAAATCGCACCCTAAGCAACCACCCAGGAGGTCCCACGGCACAGGCGGGTCTGGAAGGACAGGCTTGTGATTTGCAGGGCTAATTTATTCAACCTTTAGTTAAAGTGGCTGCTTAATTGCCAGGGAGTTGCTAATTGCACATGGTCCCTTCCATGCTGCTTTCGCTGTACATATGGTATCTCACACATGCACACACACCCACACGTCTTTAGAGAACGTCTTCCAGGACACAGTCATCATCTCATCAACAATTAAGAAAAGTAATTGCATCCCTTCTGCTGCCTTAAAAGCAGATGGGATGGGGAATACCGGGAGAGCGTAAAAATAAAAGGATATGAAGTAATTAAAATTAAAATACTGGCACTCAAATTAAAAAAAGGTGAAAAATTAACACCCAAAAAAAGTAACACCAGGCAACCCTCCTCGTTCAGAAGGCCGGACCGTTCTCCTTCAAGAACCGAGACCCTCCCCACGAACCCGGAACCTGCTTTGCAGAGAGGGGAGCAGCAGCCAGGCCGATCTGTTCCCACCAGACCGTGCACCAGGAGCACGTGCGGGGAGCAGGCAGCCACGCGGCCGCTTGAACCCGGGCCATCGACCTGGGCACGATGCAAACAAGTCCAACCCACCCGTCTGGGGCCGTCCCAAAGGGACGGGCAGTTGGGATCCTTGGGAATGAGGTTGGGCCAGCTGAGCCTGGAAACACCGAGGGATCTGGATGCTGCATCCAGCTTTGTCTCCAAACTTCGCCTCCTCCGGGCCCTGTCCCTCAGCTGGGCTTCAGTCGTTTATTTTAAGGCATCAATTAGACACCATTGAGAACCATGCGGTGGCCTCAGAGTCTTTAACAGTGCACGATAGGCTTGGTAAAGAGTTTGGCTACAGTGACATTCAGAGGAGCGCTTGCACACCCGGCCGTGGCCCTGGGAGGAGCGCCGCCCGCCTCTGGCACCCCACGGGACTCTGGGGAGCCTCCACGGCTGGCTGTGCTCGCCCGTGCGGCACCGGCCGGATCGTCTGAATCCGAGAAGCAGCAATGGTTTCGAGATTCCCCTCCCCAAAGGAAAATACACACCCCTCGGGAGGGCGGTGAGATGAGTCTGTGGACGGGGCGGAGAGCACCCCCTCTCCTCGCCCCCCGGAAGGAGGGTGCTCCCCCGGGAAGCACATTTCTGAGCGCCGTGAGGGTCCCGTGCGTGCACCGAGAGCGGGGATGGCTCCGGGGTCCCTGGGGGTGCCGGGGCTGGAGGTGGCACCCGGTGCCTTCGCTCTCCTCCTATAACGACCGGCTGCCCCGCGGGGCGGGCCACGGCGGCCGGGTGCTCCGCCAGGCGCCCCTGTCCCCTTGAGGTAGGGCAGGTCCTGATCCTTTGTCAAAGGCTCGTCGAAGACACCGAGAGGGTGGGCGAGGAAGGGGGTGGGAAGTTGAGCAGTTCCAGCACCGCCACCCCCACGCTGCTCCGGCGGGTGAACATGCAGGAGGCTGCCACCCACTTGTTGGTGCGCGGGTTGTACTTCTCGATGGAGTTCAGGCTGGAGCTCCCGTCGTTGCCACCCACGGCGTACAGCCAGCCGTCCATGGCCACCAGGTCGTGGGTGCTCCTGGAAGGACCGTGCAGAGACCACAGGGGTGTGAGGCTCCAGCGCAGCACACGCGGGGTGCGGGGGAGCTCTGCCACCCCACAAAAGGGGGTGCCCGGCCTCACAAACGCCCCATGAAAAGAAACTGTGCGCTCATGGCAGAGAGAAGTGCAGAGCTTTGAGTCTTTCCCCTCACTCCCATATCCAATTCCCACTGCAGAAGTGCCATTTCTAAATAACAGGAGCCTAAAATTCTTGGACCTCCAAGCCTAAAATCCTCCCGCAGCCAAGCGACATCTACGTGGCCTCAGCCAGCTGCACCACCTGAATCTGTACAGCCATGCAGAGAGCCGGGAATAAATCCCTCAGCAGACAATGCCCGCTGCAGAATGTCCCTCCTGGCACACACGCACACCCCTAAATCCCCCGCAGAGCAGCAGGACGTGGGGGTTGCCTTTGTGCAGCAAGCACGGAGCCAGCCAGCTGCAGGGCCGGCCAGCCCCTGGGGCACGCTCTGCGGCGCGCCGCTCGCCGTGCCAAGTGCGGCAAAGCTCTCGGAGGGACGAGCTCCTGGCCCCGAGCTCCTTACCTGCGGATGTTCATGGGCGCCACGCTCTCCCACGTGTTGGTTTTGGGGTTGTAGCGCTCCACGGAGTTCAGGCAGCTGGTCCCGTCGTTGCCGCCGGCCACGTAGAGCATCCCCTCCAGCACGGCCACCCCTGCGCTGCTCCGGCGGCTCAGCATGTTGGCAATGGGCGTCCAGGTGTTGATCTGGGAGGGGGAAATGTTTGCTCGTGAGCCACCGGTACGAGTCATCTTCCCCTCACCCCCTGCTCTACCCATGCTGAGCTAACAGCCCTCCCCGCAGAAAACGCTTTTGGCAGGACCCCAGCTCTTTCCCCTTCATCCAAAGAGGCCAGGGCAACGGGCGAGCGAGGAGCAGCCCTCCCAGCACTGCTATTTGGAGCAGAGGCCACGAGCTGCTCGCACAGCCCCGGCAGCAGCACTGGATTGCAGCACCGCTGGCTGCCGTCTCAGCCCCAGCCCCACGGGGCCAAGCCGGCTCTCCAGCTCGGCGGCGGGCAGACAAGAGCACGCCGCCCGCACGAGCTGCAAGCTAACCGTGAGCCTCCCCTTGCAAAAACCATTCTGGGGGCATCGCAGAGATGCCATGGGACGATGGAGAGTGGAGATCTCCGCTGCACGGGTTTGGTTTGCTCCTGCTGAAGGAGAGAGGCAAATTAATCGCTATTCACAGCTCCCAGGGGGAAGGTTTTTCTCCCCCTCTCCCAGCTAAGCACCTGGGAGGACTGTGAGCGCAGGGTTCTGGGACATTCCTGCGGCTCCAGAGGAGCTATCAAACAAACCCAGAGTTTGCAAATGAAACAAATCTCCAGCAGGAAGAAGAGCGAGGCCCCAGGAGAGACCTCTGCCGACAGGCTCGGGAAAGCACAGCCCCAGCCGGCAGGAGCCCTGCCACCCCCCGAGCAGAGCCCTGTGCCAGGCCA
The DNA here is from genome assembly GCF_040182565.1 of Anser cygnoides. NCBI lineage: Eukaryota > Metazoa > Chordata > Aves > Anseriformes > Anatidae > Anser > Anser cygnoides. The sequence continues at coordinate 5,035,274 of NC_089895.1, read as the reverse complement.
CCAGGCATGTCACAGCCGACCCAGGCGCGGGGACGGAGCTGTGGCTATTTCAAACCTCTACGAGGCGCGGCTGTGGCTTTACGGCTCACAGAAAACCTCCAGGACCTTCCCTTTGATCTTTTTGCAGCTCTGCAGCCTGCTGTAACGGAGCTGTGAGCCCCCAGACCCAGCACGTGTCCCCAGCCGACTGCGATCCCTGCTACGTGCCCTGGGTGAGCACGCAGCAAACACCTCGGGCTGGAAGGTGGGAGACGTGAACAAGAACTGCTCTTCCTAGAGAATTCGAGCTGGCCTACAGGCACCGAGGATATGGAGGGATCTGGTGGTTAAAAACCTCAAAGAGAGATCTCAGAGGTGGGTGCAGGCTCATTTGCTCTGGGCTGCCCCCACGGATGCTCTGCCCCTGCGGAAGAGCTGGACGAGGGGTTGCTACTGCCCCATTTCACGGCTGCGCACGGGGACGTGCCGCCAAGGAGGCGGGCAGGTCTGTGCTGCCCGGGTTCAGCTGGGCACCCCTTCTGCTCCCCTCTCGCTGCAATACTTTGCTAGGACGTGGTCACATCTTAAACTACAGCAACCATCTGCTCCAAAACCACGCGCAGCAGATCTCTCGCCTTCTACTACATCCTCCAGCAGCCCGTGTGGCCCTTCTCTTTCTGCAGGGCCCCGTCAGACACCCACCACGAGGGGAGAAAGAAAAGAGGTTGCCAGGCACGCTTTCTCTCGGATTTACCTGGGGCTCATACTTTTCTACCGTGGCTAAGTGGGACGAGCTGTCATATCCCCCAACAGCATAGAGGTTGCCTTCTGCAAAGACAGTCAGACACACGCAGGAATCAGCTGAAGCCCCCCGGTCCCCGCATAATCCCCCACAAACGCCGCGTGGGGTGCCCCCATGGGTGCCCCCCGCTCCCCAGGGGGCTCGCACGGCTCCCCCCTGCCCTGCGGCACGGAGCCCTGTGAAATATTCATCGGGCAATCTCTCAGCCCCGCCGCAAGCTTCCCAAAGAGCTCGTCCGCCTGCTGCTTCCCGAGCTCCTCGTTAGGGGAGCTGCGAGCGCTCCCCGCCAGAGCCACGGGATATTTTTAGCAGCGGAGGCTGGAGCAGGGGAAAGCCAATAAAGGCCGTGGCCGGCGGCGTGCGAGCCGGTGATGGAGGGGAGGGAACCTCTGAGTCAGCACCGAGAGCTGGAAGCAGGGAACGAGTCAGGGGAGAGGTGCCAGGGGACGCCTCGCAGCAGATGCTGGGATAAAGGGGAGCAGAGTGCTGCCCTGGCATCCCCACGGGGGGTCCAGCTCAGGGGGGGAGTCATATTTGCATTAACCCCAGAGCTGCACGAAGTAATGAGGTGGCCGCTTCTCCCACTACATCCTCCCTAAGGACAGAAGTCACTCGGCCGAGTCATGAGACATCGTGGCGTGGCACCCCCAGCAGAGACAGGTTTGACCCCGCGCTACTGCTTGGATCGTCAGTAAGGGAACTGCCCCCTTGTCAAAAGGGAAAACCCATAAGGTGTCCTCTTCCCTTCGAGGGATGGGGGATCGTCCGCAGCCAGCCCTCGTGCTCCAAGCCAGAAGTGAGCACAAAGGAGCCGAGGAACAAGTCGTGGGGGCACTGGGTCCCCTGGGGAGCTGCCAGAACGTGCTGGAACCCAGCTACGAGGGAGGCTGAGGAGGAAGGCAAAGGCAGGGAGCGCGTCAGGACATAGCAGAGGGACGGCTGGGTTACCCGCACCCGCAGCCAGGGAACCTGCGGAAGGCGAGGCAGCGACTAGAACAGAAGAACATCAAAAGGAACCACCCAGAAACGCAAGAGACGGTCTGCACAGAAGCCAGGTCCTCGTGCCGTCACCCACCTAGCGTCGCCACCCGGACGTAGCGTCTCCTGGTGCTCATGGCAGCGATGGATGTCCAGGTGCCTGTCAGAGGGTCGTACCGCTCTGCGCTGCAGCAGGCAGGGACACAGGAACACAAGGTGTGACGCTGGCAAAGCCCGGGTCAAAGCCCCTTGACACAGCCTCGTGGGCAGCTCCCCAGAAAGCTTGGGAAAAAGGGAGGGGGAAAACGGAGGGGAGAACTAACAAAGGTCACGGGCTGTGGTGGCAGAAGGCTACGGGGTGCTTTTCCCCTGGGCCAAAGGCACTGGAAGGCAGAGCTGGATTGCAAGAAATCTACGCCAGGGCCAGGCTTTCTGTCAGGAGCAGACAGTGGGGGCTCCCCAGGCACCCAGCGCCACGGACAGTGCATGCAAGAGCAACGGAGGAGCCCGCAGCAGGGCGATCCCCTACCTGTTCAGGCACGAGGCCCCGTCGTACCCCCCAGCAGCATAGAGAAGCCCGTGAAGCGCCGCTACGCCCAGGCAGCTCCTCCTGGTGCCCATGGACACCTCGGGCTGCCAGGAATTGGTGACGGGGTCGTAGGACTCCACCGTGGCCAGATCAGAGGTCCCGTCGTAACTGGAGGGGGAAAAAAAAAAACAGAGGACGTGTGAGAGGCTGGGAAGCCTGGGTGTGCGCTGGAGAAACCCAGGGCCTGGATCCCCGTCACCACCCCAGCTTCCTCCAAAGCTGAGAGCACAGACGGCTCTGTGCAGAGGTGGTGACAGCCCCCTCCTTGTCCCCCCGCCCTCCTTACCCGCCCACGGCGTACAGCTTGTTCCCGATGGCAGCCACGCCGACCCTGGCCCTGCGCGTCGACATGGAGGCCACCATGTGCCACCGGTCCGTCCGCGTGTCGTAGGCCTCGCAGTCCCCGTGGATGGCGAACAGGCTCCCCCCACCTGCGCACGGGACGGCAAAGCAGAGCACACAACAGTCCCAAGGCCCTGGGAAGCGGGTTTGCACGGCTATCCGCGCGCGGAAGGGGCGATCCCCTCCCCGGTGGTGCCTTACCCACAGCGAACAGCACGGTGCTGGCCCCCTCGCAGCGCCGTGGCCTCGTCCTGCTGTTGCTGAGGACCCCTCGCTGCTCCGGCATGAGGTGGTACTTGAGGGCTTCGATCAGCAGGTCCTTGCACTCCGAGTGGTGCCGCACCAGCAGCTCCGTGTCCACGTTGCTCATCAGGAAGTCGCGGCTCAGCAAGGGCAGCCGCACGCACTTCATGAGCTGAAGGGAGAGGGGTCACATCCCATCAGCGGGGCGGGAAGGATTTGGCTACTGTAGCCCCCATGCCACCCCTACAAAACCCTGGCATCCTGCTCGCTTGGCAGAACAGGCAGCTGGTGACAAAGCCAGCAATTCTGCCTTCATGCCCCTGCAGGGCTAGGAGCCCTCAGCCCAGCGGGACACGTCCCTCATCCTCTTCCAGCACTCATCCTGTGAGCAGTGATCCTCGCCATGGGGCTGCGGAGCCCTCCCGCACCCAGCGTGCCCATGGCGGGAGGCTCCAAGGTGCAGAGACACAGGCACGAGTTGAAAGAAGTCTCTGATTACGTTTGCCTGAGATTCTTGTTTGAGAACGCGTGGGAAAGCTCACGAAGTCTGCAGGCGGGGCTGACCCCCCTCTGCTGCCCACACCCTGCCCGGTGCCGGGGCCACCCTGCCCTCCGGCCACCCCGCAGCGTCCTCCAGCCGCGTTCCCACCCCGACAGACGCTGGGAGCTGGCGGGTTGAACCCAGCAGACTCCCTCACCCTGGGGACGTGCTGCCTTCTGCTGTCCACATCGTGCTTGACCCAGCTGAGCACAGCCCGGTACACCTCCTCCTCCGACGGCACGTTGAGGCTGTCACTGGAAATGAGGTCCAGCACCTGCAGAGAGGGACGGAAAAGGCAGGTGTCAGCTGGCGCAGCGCAGGAGCAAGGGATTTATCCCCACAGGCAGGCGAGCGGCCAGCGGAACAGCGCTGGCAGGGGCAGAGAGCAGCCTCCCGCAGGTGCTGGTGGCCGAGGGGTGCACGGCCACTGGAGGAAGGATCCGCAGGGCAGCTGGGTCCCCGCTGGCAGGCGGGTGCAGCTCCCCCTCCTTGCAGCACGGGTGCGGAGCCAGCTCTGCCCTCGGCCACCCTCCTTGGCTCGTTCCCCCCCCGTTCCTGTGTCTGAAGCTGCTGCAGTGCCTGACACTTCCAATAAGCATCAGCGAGCTCAGGCAGACGACTCTGCCCGCACGCGGCCCTTCAATATTTCATGGGAGGGAGCCAGGTGCCCTGGCTGTTCCCAGCAGGCTCGCTTCGCCTGCCAAAGGATGACAGAGCTGGAGCAGGTGGAGAAATGCTCCCTCCCCTCTGCCCCGAGGACGGACAGAGGGAGATGTGCCCCTTGTGCTCCCGGGCAGAGGGCAGCGCACCCAGAGCTCACGTGGCGAGCAGCAGCACCAGCAATTATCCTCCCTGCTAGCCTCCCATCCCTATTTCACAGGGGATTAAGCTCGCTCTCTGACAGCACTCCTCCACGTATCGTTTCCCCATCAAACAGAAGGGACCAAAGCACGGATTCTGGCTACATTTCCCCGCCAAACCCCTGTCCCCTCTCTGTGGGCCCCTCGGGCTCCTGGCTGTGCCTTCCAGGACAGAGCAAGAAAAGCCTCGCCAGGCCCGCACCTTCACGTCTCCAGCAGGACCTCACCTGTTTGAGGGGCAGCAACATGAACTCCTCTGTCTTGGACACCTCCACGAAGTGCTGGAGGACGTACTTGTGGGCAGACTTGAGGAGGTCGCTGCAGGAGTGCGTGTCGGCAAAGCCCCGGATCCCCAGGCAGTTGGATGGGTCGAGCTGGCTCAGGAGGAACTTGCAGCAAGCATCCCGCACACCATTGAGCTGAAGCAGGCTGGCAGCGGGAAGAAGTGTCTGGCAGTGGAAAAGAATGGGGAAAAAGGGAGTTTCCAGGGCAAGGAAACACCATTTTCACCCTTGTCCCACTGCAGGTCAATGGCAGAACAGGTTTACTGAGCATGCACACAAGCACATAGAGGACAGAGTATTCTCTGTTTCCAACAGGACTGAGTTTAAGAAGAGCCAAGAAGGACACCCACGATACCCCAGAGGGATAGGAAATGGCAGGAGAATGGCAGATGCTCGGGGCTAGAGCTGCCCGTTGCCATATTGCTTTAAGGAAGCAGTTGCAGAAACCCCATCTCTGGGCTCAGGAGGGCAGAGGAACTCCCTGACCACTGCTGAACGCGGGTGGCATCACAGAACGACAGCTGAAAGTCCCAAGCAGAGGGCGAGAAGATCCCCAAGAGGTAAGCCTCAAACAAGCTTTGTGGAGAGGGTGGATTTGGGGAGGCTCCTACCTGCACGTTGCCCTCGCCCACCACGATCTCAGCCGTGTAAGCGTACTGCACCAGCTGCTCCAGGGCCTGCGGGTCGATGTCGTGCAGCGTGACGTGGGTCTGGCGGCTCTCACTCATCTCATCTGGGGCAACACACGAACAAAGTCCCTCAGCGGGAGGGAGCGGACTTGGCTGTATATGGAACAAGCCACATCCACAGCCCGGCATCACGGCCACGGAAGGTCTCCTGCCCACTTCTCCGCGGGGAGAAGCAGCAGGGAACGGGGTCCACGTCTGCAGGATGGGCATCAAGGTACCTGGGAAGGGGATTACGGGCAAACCGCTGCACGGAAGGGAGCCAAATGAGGAATGCACTTGCTCACCGAGATGATACACAGGCATCATCCTTCCACAAGGCAGGAGCAGGGCAGAAAGGGAAGGGGATTGTGGAAAACAGATGGTTTGAAGAGCTGGGATACCGTGCCACGGAGAAGAGAGGAAGACTACTTGCTTGTGAACATGGCGTGGAAGTACGGGCTGCAGGACGCCAGCACCACCTTGTGGGCCTTGATCTCCTTGGTGCCCACGTGCAGCACGATGTCGCAGAGCAGCCCGCGCTGCCGCATGCGGTTCATGCACACGAAGGCGTCGTGGTAGTGCCGCTTGGAGTTGTGCGAGATGCTGTGGCCGTCGCGGTTGAGGAGCTGCACGCCGCCTTCCATGGCTGCGGGTGGTGGGATCTCCCTTCTCGGTGTCGCTGATGGGGGGAGAAACAAAGCATTACCCAGAACAGCTCTAGACCCTGACGATTCCCATGGGTCCCTCCTCAAAGACCCCAAGCAAGACCAGCTCTTGGCAGGGAAACAGCACCCTGCTCCTGAGCAATGGGGAGGGGACGGTCCCTGGAGGGACACGAGTTGTGCAAGGTGACGCTGAGGCTCTTCGCTGCTCTGTGGCAGTGCTGACACCCACCGCTTCCCTGCTGGGCTCATCTCTGGATCAATATCCTCCTCCCCGCCTCCAGGAGGGCACTGCTCTGTGTTTGTGATCCCGCTGGGTTTCCACGAAGCTACACCGCCTCCAAATCAGCCTGACCGTGTGCATCTCCGTCCCATCAGCAGCACTGATCTCAGAAGTGCCACCAGGGCTTGCCAGCCTTGCGTTGATCAAGCGCATTTTAAATAAGCCACTCGAGACAGCGAACACGACAACCTGGGTCAGACTGAACAAGTAACAACCAGGGAATGCCGCGGTCCCAGATGCAAGGGGGGCATTACGGACCACAGCCCTCTGAGCGGTGCTTGATCTCTTCCTGCTTCCAGAAGACGCCAGGAGGTTTGCACAGCATCTGCCTTCAGAAGGTAAGCCCAAAGAGCTGCCCAAAAACAATTCAGGAGGACGAGGCAGAGGGCAAAGGCAATCGCAGCACAGAGCGGCACAGCCCCAGCACAGAGCCCTGCAGATTTGGGGTTCAGTTCTCTCTTTTTTATATTTCAAGCCTCTTTTGGGACAAAGACTGAGCTTTCCTTTACGGGAACAGGGGACACACGCTTTAACATGCCGGTCTCGCTCCCGCCACGTGTCCTCTAACCAGGCACATCCAACCCCAAGGCTGCCCCGGACCATCCTGCCGCAGCTCCGGTCCCAATGGGCAGCGGGGGCAAAGCAGAGCCCCGAGCCCCCCTGCACCATCCCCGGCTGATGTTGTCCTTCCAGCAGCTGGCCCTGGGCTTCAGGCAGTGCTTGTTTGACGAGGAGGACGGGACGGACAGACAGCAAAGGACAGAGACACCGACCGAGCGGCCAGGACCCGATGCAGAGCTCAGCCTGTGCGCACGCCTCTGGGCACGCGGGGAGCAGCAGCGTGAGCTTGCTGAGCTCTCAGAAAACAAAAAAATGCCTAAACAAGGGCATTTATTTGTGCAAAGATGTTTCTTTTTTTTTTCCTCCTTTCCCTGCCGTGAGCATCTAGGCTCCTGCCTGCGTTTCGAAAGGCATTTGGCTGCCTCCCTGCCAGCGGCACCCAAAGGCGAGCTGGGGGAGCGGGGAGGGAAGAAGAGAGCAGCAGGAGGGAGCCGGGGGAGGCAGCAGGAGAAAAAAGGCAGCTGGGAGGAAGAAAGCCAGCGTGCTGCGCTCATCGCCTGCCCCCGCATCCCTGCGGCGAGAGAATCCCCTCCGCCTCCCTGCTCCTCGCGACACCTCCACGTCGCCAGCCGCGCTCGGCCTAAAAATAGAAGCCCACCACGCTGTGCCTGCTCAGCCACGAAAGCAGCCATCTATTCATTTTTAAATAGCAGTTGTATCACGTACTAGAGTCTGGGGGAGGGAAAAAGATGAATAAACAGCTTTTCTGAGCAGGAGGGAGGCCTGCGATGCCCTCTTCTCCGCGCATCATCGGTGCGATATGAGATTCCCCATCGCAGTGACAGTGAGGAGGACTCACGGGCACACGGCGAATGCTTCCCAGCAGTGAGAGCAGGATGCTGCTGTGCCCTTGGAAGGGAAGAAGATCCCAAGCGTTAACTGGCCTTCCCCTCCCGAGCCCCTCAGCTGAGCTTTCAGAAAGCTGCGACGTCCCCGGGGCGCCCCATTTGCGCCGGGTAACGCGCGCGGGCACCGCGGGGAGAGGTGCCTGCACGAAGGCACTTCAGCATCTCTCCGGGCTCAGCAGCTCCCTTCCCAGACCTGGTTTAGTGGCAGAGAACAGACACCGCTTCTCCTTTATTCCCCTTCCTAGCCGCAAGCCTGATTCTCTGTGCGATGACGCCCCACCGAGCACACTGCTCCCCATCGCTACGGCAGCGGTGCCCCGGCTGTAACCGAGAGCCCCCCCCCCGAGCACCGCTAGGGCACAGGGCAGGAGAGGAGAGGCGAGCAGGGAGCTGGGATTGCTGCTCGGCGTGCTGGCAGGCTCGCGAGGACGCTGTGCCTCCCCAGGCAGGCTGGAGGGCAGCGCACGAGGCGGCTCCAGCAGCGGGGAGAGAGGGCACGGCGGGCTGAAGGTCACCGCGATGCCGCTGCATCTCCAGCTCCAGCCATCAGATGCATTTCCAAGGAGGGTCGGAAGTCCTGGGCTCTCTTCCCAGCCCTGCCACTGAGTCATTGCGTGACTTTGGGCAAGTACAAATGCAGGCCGTGACAAGGGGGACGTTATCTTTCCCTGCAGTGAGCCTCCGAAGGGCTCAGCGAAGCCCCACCGGTGCCCCCCTCGCCCCTGCGGCCCCGTGCAGCGCCGAGCAGGGAGCAGCGCCCGAGGGAGACCCCATCCCAGCCACCCCAGTGCCACCGGGATCCCAAGAGCATCCCCAGCCCACGGGACAGTCCCTCCCTTAGCGTTTGCACAGGGAAACAGCTCCTGCAGAGCCTCCCCGCCTCCCAGCTGCGTGCATCAGCGCACGCAGAGGTGAATCACGACAAACCCTAGGAGGCTGATTTGCTGTGCCAGGGGGGCCCTCGAGCAAGGTGCTGTGCCTAGGAGCACCGCACAGGCTCACACTCGCATTTAAAATGCCAGAAAATCACCAGCCAGGACCACCTTACATGATAAAAACGCCGAGCTCTGCAGGGTTATTGAAGCAGGCAGGCTGGCAGTTGATGCCCTGCTCCACGGGTTGTGCCCCGCAGGCACCGTGGGGAAGGGTCCCCATCCCAAAACGTGGACGCCACTGGCACGGGTCTGGCTTAAGGCTTGCAGTGGGCACAGGGCCCCTGTCCTCCTTCTGCTCTGAAACGGCTCGTTCCCGTCAGAGCTCCTCTGCTTTAACCAGCCAGGATAAAAATCGGTGGGGGGAAAAAGGGAGAGGACGCCCCACCGCTGCTCCCGCTGCTCGCCGAGCTCCCAGCCTCGCCGGCAGCGCTAACTATTCCTCATTTCCTCGTGAAGCCTCGTTCCCAGGAAATGAAGGGCTGCGAGCCCGGCGAAGATATAATTAACGGGGAACGGCGCCTGGACCGCGAGAGACAGCGAGGCAGTGTCCAGGGCTCCGGCGGGGGGAAGGAAACACAAGCCCACTTTTGTGGAGCACGCGGCGGCCTGGGCGCACGTGTTCCGCAGCGGCTGTAACGGATGCGGTGGCTGACTTGTAATAACTCCTAGGTTATGACAGAATTAAAAAAAAAATAAAATAAATAAAAAAAAAAGAAGGCGTTTGTTTGGCTCCTATGCGACAGAGCGTGGCCGTGCATAACGGCTCCGTTAATTAATGCAAATGATCCCTGCCCAAAGGGAGGCCTGTTCTCTTCGCACAAAAAAAACCAAAAAAACAAAAAACATATTTTGCCGAGAGTGAAAAGAAGCGTGCTGAGCGATAAACAGGGAACAGAGCATCCTCCCGGGAGAGGCTCGGAGGCTGCCCTTTCCCCAGGAAGGCCCTGCAGAAAGGCTTTTTGTTGGCGGCCCTGGATGGGGATTTTATGCGCGCCGGGCCAGCAAGGAGACATCCTGTGCAGCTGGCCGGGTGCTGGGGACAAGGTGCCGTACCCTCCCCTAAGGCGTGATATTCCCCAAGGCCTGACGCACTTTATGCCCAAACCCATCCCTCCCACGGGTGCCCTGTCCCTGATATCCCCGTGCCCCTTTTCTGGGAAACCAGCCCCACAGCCCTGCTTTGGGGCACGCGCAGCAAGGCTCGCCCTGGGCCAGGGCAAGGGCACGGACCCTGGGGAGGAAGGAGCTGGCGGCGGGGTCAAAAAGGAAAGAATTGGTGCTTCCGAGTGCACTCTCCTCTCCCCTACACCATCCCCCGGCATTTTTATTTGTAGCCCCTCCGAGAGGGCTCCCAGGCTGTTCCCAGCAGCAGCCTCCTGCACGCAGCACTCAGCAAGGAGCCCAGACACCCAGCACGTGGTAAAACTTGGGGAAAGGGATCAGGGACCCCCAAAAAGGGGGCACGGGGAACCCCTGGGTGTGCACAGCATCGCAAGCAGCTTCTTCTTCCCCCCTCCCGGAGCAGGGAGAGGATGTGCTCCTGTGCTCCCGGGGACTGCTCCTTGCCTTCAGCAGTCATAAGACACGACCAGCTGAGCCGGCAGTAACAATAGCTGCCGTTGTGCTGCCGCAAAGTGAGAGCACCGCGGGGGCACGGACCAGCACCCAGGCATCCAGCTGGGAACGCTGCCGGCCCGCCGGCAAATTTTCCCCTTCCTCGGGGCTTTGTGGAGGTCCCGTTAGGCGCAGGGCTCCTCCGCGCTGAGCCGGCCCTTTTGGAGAATCCCCTCCGTGGCTCTGAAGCCTCTGAAGAGAAGCTTTAGGATGACTAGCAGTATTTTTTGCGTCAGTAATCCTCTTGCAGCAGGCACCTCGGAGACGCCGGGGCTGTTTTCACAAGCTACAGCAGACGGACTCCCCCTGCCCTTCCTGCCCCAACTCGGGTATCCCAAATTTCCTGCTCCTTTCCGAGGTCCTGGCGCGGCTGATTACAGAATATAACTGCACGCCCACCTCCCCCGCTCCCTTCTCTGCAACAAACACAACCGAAGCGGGTTGGAAATCCTCCAGTCGTCAAACACCCGGGGCTGAGAGGCAAAGCAGGCACTAAACCTGGGCGCTTGTCCCCAAAAAGGGCCGTCCCTTCACAGACAGAAACCCCCGTGCCCTCGGTTAGAAATTCACTCCGTCCTCCCTCCCACCCTCCGCCTGCGTCCCGGGAGCCTGAGCGGACACCGCGAGCACGCAGCAGCTCGTGCTCGGTCCTTTTACCCAAGGTTAACCGGGTGCTCAGCCCAGCAGAGCCCACGTTACGATGGTGAGGAAGCAGAGGGCCCTGGCGGCTCAGCACCAGCTGCTCCGAGCTGCGGATCCAGCCGCCGCGATTGATTTACGGCAGTAAATACCTACAAAATAAACCCGCACGGAGGTCAGGACTGCAACTACCGACGGAAATACGGCCTAACGGGGCAAGGAGCTGGCCTTCCTGGCACCAGCTCTGCCTCGGGAGGGACCAGCGATGGGGAAGCTGGCGGGTTCGGGCAGCCAGACCGAGGGCTCGGATGCCTCGTGCCCCTCTCCCGGCTCCCGATGAGCGCCGTGGAGGGCAGGAGCACGGCCAGAACGCAGGGCTGTGATAAACCGCAAGGACAGACAGCTGCTATGAGCATGCACATCAATCCCAATCCCTTCACCCTCCCCTCCTCTCCCTCCGGGGCTGGCTGTGGCACCCGCTGTCGGCACACACACGCGCGTCCACCTCCTGTCCCCCCAAACCCTCACGCCGTGGATCCCGCGACCGGTGGAATAAATCTGCCGAGAGCCGGCCTGCAGGGGCACCACAGGCAGCGCTGAGTCTGCAGGGCTGAGAATCCCCAGCTCTCGGTAGGGTGTTTTTTTTTTTTCTTTTCTTTTTTTAATGAATTAGGCATAACTGACACGCACTGAATCCTCCTGTCTAGACATCTGCAGAGAAGTGACAAGCTGCCAGAGAGGATGTGGAGCCTTGGCAAGGGGGCGGGGAGGGCAGGGGAGAAGCGCGCACGATTGCCAGCTCTCCAGCACAGGCAGAGCGCTGGCTTCAGGCAAAGAAGGGCATTCAGCACATTGACCTAGTCAGTGCCTTTCAGCAGCTCAGTGGGCTGTAATCAATAGGTTCTGGTGCACACGGAAGGCTGGAGGTCTCCTCTCATTGAAGCTTCTCTTCCCATTTCTCCGGGGGCGTTTTGTCCGGGAACCCAGCACCAAGTTGCTCCCAGTTTATCCCAGTTCATCATCAGAAGCAAATCTGCTCAGAGAAGGGGGTGCAAGGCAGAACCTCAGCACCAGGATATTCCCATAACTAAAAGAGGAAGGTTTTTAGCCCAGCTCGCCTAGTGCCTACCTGGGCAAACGCCCTTCTCATGCACCCTCTTCAACTCCTCCCGCAGACAGCTCCCACTGCAGCCTTCGCCTTCGGCGTCTTGCAGAGAGGGGACGGCAGCAGCTCCAAGCAGGACCGCGCGGTTGAGGGACGTAGGGGCGTCTGTGCTGACATTTGGGTCACACCAAGCGATCGGGTGTGAGGGGCAGGACCCGAGGAGTTTTGGCTTCCCATACTGGGAAGAAACAAGAAACGGAAAGTCAACTGTAAAGATGCCTCGAGGTGCTCAGCAAAATGCGCAGGTCTCCAGCTGCAGCGAGGCCGGGCAGCAGTTCCTACAGCCCAGCGCAAAGTATCCCAAAATCCAAACAAAATCTAAGCCCTCAGCTTCCACCAAGGGCTGGAAACGTCCTAATTGCCCCTTCCTAGCACCCCGCAGCAGGAAAGGGAGAGAAGCCGCTGTCGGACCAGGTGCTAGTTCACGGCCCAAGCAGTGTCACACCTCCACACGTGGGCATGGAGCAAGTCTCCAGGCAGCAAAGAGCACTAATTAACAGCTGCTTAAGCACTGCCCATCAGTGTGGCACTGCTGACCTCCCCCGTGAGGCACATCTCCGTCCCCACCTCGCTTTTCAGGCAGGTGAGCAGAGACGAGACCGGAGCTCGGGGCACCCGGACGCAGCCCTCTGGAGCCCTCGTGTCCTTGCCACTTGTGGGAGAGGGCCGCAAAATGCTTCCTCCTGGGCAGGCGTTTGGGGGACAGAGGACGTTCGGCCTAAAGCGGGGCCGGGGAGAGATGGAAGCAAGGTGGGGATGCAGGAGAGGCCAGGAGACCGGCCATCACGGGTGAGGAGCCATCTCTGACCGAACCAGGTCAGGTCTGAGGTAGAGACCAGGGAAAACTCCCCAAAACCACTCGCTGGGGAAGCTGTGAAGGACCGGCCATCACGCAGGGTCCCAGAAGCTGGGAGCTGGAGCCGAAGAAGCTCAAATTCCTGCCCGTGAGGGGTCGCACCCTGCACGGCAGGCAGCGGGGCCTGCGGGCCGGACACAAAGGGGGAGGCCTCCCCTGCCTCTGGGGCTGGAGACAAAGCGACGGGACCTGAGAAAATACAGGAGCCAGAGCTCAGGCTTAAGCCAGGCTGTGTGATTTTGGGGCTGCTGGGCCTGCAGTGCGCCGAAGCAAGACCAGAAGAGGCCCCTCGGCGGACCTGCGGCCTTCAGGGCACGCCTCCTCGAGCCCCAGGCTGGTGCTGAGGACAGCAAGGACGGAGGGCACGAGGCGGGCTGGGAAGAGAGGTTTCTTCGCCCACCAAGCTGCCCTCGGCTGACAGAAGGGACGACCAGGGACCTTCCTGGTAACCCCAGGCACGAAGGAGCGACTCCATTCGGATCCTGGACTACCAAGCCGAGAGGCTGGGCTACTGTCACCCCTGCCGGCTCCCGCTCTGCTCTGATTTGGATGCTGCTTGCCTGGTGAGCTCTCAGGAAGGAAATTCACATCTTTACACCCAAGACACCCAGGACACTGCCTCGTTGAAGACACCTCCACCGGATGCTCCCGGATCAGGAGGGAAACTTCCACGGAGGTGATCGCTCGGCTGCAGCGCCCCTAACCACCAGGCCTTCGTGCCACGGCAGCACACCGGGGCCGGGGTGCCTGCAGCACCTCCATGTCCCCGTCCTTGTCCAGCAGCGCAAGTTCTCCTCCGAACATCCTTCTTGTCCGCCAGCAGAAGCGACGGCCGGGGTTACTTTTAAGAAAACCCTGCCTGAGCTCAAAAAAATTAAGATAGCGGATAACCTTCCCACGTGGGGTCCGTGCAGCACGGAGGAACCAGAGTCCGAAGGCACGTGAGGTTGCCTACAACATCTCGCCTTCCTTACAGCCATCGTTCCTAAAACCAGCGCCGCGATACCCGCTGGGGCCCGAGCCCCTTCTAATCGGGATCGTAACGGACCCGAACGCTGCCACAAACCTGTCGGGGGGTCCCCATCCTTCCTCCCTTCCCCCCCCCCCCGCCCCAGGCTCCCTCCAGCCGATGGTTCTGCTCACCTCCGCCAGCCGCCGGCACCCTCCCGGTGCTCCCGGGATGCCCGCGGTGCTGAATCACCCCGGCAGCACCCTGCCTCCTCCCGGGGACTGCCCCGGGACACCGAGACCCCCCCCAAAAGCCGGGCCACCGTTTGTGCCCCTTCCTGACCCCGCACGGCACCGTGGCCATGCGGGGAGCGGGGCAGCCCCCGAACACTACCGGGGGGCTGCCGAATCCCACCCCCCACCCCGGCACCGAGCGGCGGTTGCCCCAGGCCCGGGGATGCCGTAGCAGGGAGGACGGCTCCCGCCGCTCACCGCAGAGGCCAAGAGGGAAAAAATAAATAAATAAATCCCCAAACCCGACGCCTCCCCCCCCCCCCCCCCGTTCCCCCGAGGTACCGGGCTTCTCCCGGTGCCCTTCACCCCCCCCCCCCCCCCGGTGATGAGAGGCCGGTGGGTTACCGGGAGCACAGCTGGGATGGCTGCACCCGGCGGGGGCACACCGGATTACCCCCAGCTCCCAGCCCCGCCGCCACCGCCGGTTCCCCGGGGCCGCTGCGGGCTGGGCACGGAGCCGCCGCCGCCAGGCCCCGGGGGGGGGGCTCCCCCCATACCCCTCCCGGTCCCGGTGCGGGGGAGCAGGGCCGGTCCCGGCGCTCCCCGCGGCCCCCGGTGCTACTCACGGCTCCCGGTCCGGCCCCGCCGCGCTCCCGGTGCCGGTGCCCGGTGCTGCGGGCTCCGCTCTGCCCGCGCCGGCCCCGCGCCGGGGCGGGGCTGGGGGCGGGGCTGGGGGCGGGGCTGGGGGCGGGGCTCGGCGCCGGGCTGCGGAGGGACCGGGAGGGGGCTCCGCCCACGGGGGGGGCGGGGCTCCGTTTCGGTGGGCGTGGCTAAGACGACAGTGGGCGTGGCCAAGGCATCAGTGGGCGTGGTTAAGACATTAGTGGGCGTGGCTACGTTTATAGTGGGCGTGGCTTCGCGTTCAGTGGGCGTGGCCTCGCGCTCAGTGGGCGTGGCTCCGCCGTCAGTGGGCGTGGCTCCGCCCCCCCGGCAGGGCTTAGCCCCGCCCCTCCCCGCCCCGCGGCATTGTGGGAGCGGAAGCGGCGCGGGCGGCAGCATGGCGGGCACCGGGCGGAGGTGAGCGGCGGGGGGGGGCGGGAACCGGGAGGGGCCCAGGCCCGGCCCGGGGCCTCCCCCCCCCCTTTAACCCCTTCCTTCCCGGCCCGCAGGAGCCTGGCGGAGCTGAGCGTGGACGAGTTCCTCACGGCCGGCTTCGAGTCGGAGCCCGACGGCGACGAGGAGGAGCAGGAGGAGGAGGCGAGGCCGAAGCCGAAGCAGCGGGAGCGGCCCCGGCCCCGGCCCCAGGCGGCCGCCAGGTGAGGGCCGGGCTGCGGGGCCCAGCTCGGGCCTTGTTGGCCCAGAAGCTGAAATAAGTGGAAAATGAGTGATTTTGTGTCAGGTGGGGCTTTACTGAGTGTCTGTCATCGGGTTTCTCACGTGGGATAGGTTTCTGCGTTCTTCAGTATTAAATGTCAACGTTTCAATGCTTTTTACTTAAAAAGTTTGCAAAAATAAACCTGAGAAACTTAAAAAAAAAAAAACCTGACTTTTTCCTTCATAGGCTGCTCTTCAGAACCTCTGGCCAGTACCTCTATATGCCCAGCACAACTTCACGGTCTGCCACGAGGTTCAGCTGTTCTTAGTCCTCCATTAAACTTCAACTTTCTTTAATCCCCCATTAAAACACTCTCTGGCAAGCCCTCCAGGATGGGTATTAAAAGGGTTCCAGGAGGGGAGCCCAGCCCCGGTAAACCCCTCACTGTTCCCATTAGTCCCAGGTGCACCTCGTTGCCCCCAGGCTGCCTGCTTTCCTTCCAGCCCCAGCAGGAGCTGGAGCGGTGAATTAACGCCCGTTAATCCCCTCCTAACAGAAAGAAGGGGAAGGCGTCTGAGCACAAAGACCAGCTCTCCCGGCTGAAGGAAAAGGATCCTGAATTTTACAAGTTTTTGGAAGAAAACGACCGCACTCTGCTGAACTTCGATGCTTCAGACAGCTCTGATGAGGAGGACGAGAGGTTGCACGTACCCCCTCATACACTGGAGGTACCAGGCGTTAATTTGGATGGCTGGAATCAGTTATTCCAGCTGAAATCAATCAAGTACATGTTAAGTGTTTGACTTTCAGTGCGGGGGCAAAGTATAGTGGGGCCTGTGGTGGCACAGGTGGCCAGGGAGGAGGTTCCCCAAAGATCAGCTGCAGCTGTACGGGTTTGTAATCAGAAGTCAGCTGTGGATTTGAACTGAGCACGAGGAGTTTGTGAAAGCAGAGCCTTAAAGCATATCTTCCCTGTGGCTTTGGATTTGTGTTTGCTTTCCAACTGGGAGTTTGTTTTACTGCAAGCAACATGCTTTCTCCTGATGACTTTAATTACTGCACATTGTACTTGTGTAGCAAAGCTGTAAAACTTAAGTAGCTTTTTTTGGGTTAAGTAGCTTTTTTTGGAATTTGTAGTAACCTTGATTTTGTTACTGCTTTACACAAAGTGCTGATAACAGCGTTAATAACGGTTGCTGCTGCATGCTTTCCTCTTCAGCAGATGCTCAGCGAAAGAGGCAGGGCCAGAAAATAAGTTTGTAAGCATTTACTCGGTCTTCATAAAAACTTTTCCAGGAAGCAAGTGATGAAGATGATGATGACGACGACGAAGATGAAGAAGAACGTAAAACAGCCAAACGTAAGAAAGCTGATATCATTCCTGTGAGCTTGAAGATGGTTGAAGAATGGAAGAAAGCTGCAGAGGTGAGCAGGGAGTTAGAATGCAAGGCACTGGAGTGTTCTCCTTTAATATTCTTCCACATGTCACCACCTCTAAAAGACCACCTTTTGTTTGTTTTTCACAAGTACGGAGAAGATGGTGACAGTCCTACTCATAGATTTCTTAATACGATTTGTCTTTGCAATTTTTGCTTGGTCTGCAAGGTTACTCTGACTCCTTCATGGGGGGGAAGCTAGAGAAACTGGAATGGTTCAGAAATAGGTAGAATGATTAATTCTTGTTCGTTGCCTTGCTAACCATTGTGTCTGTGACAGTTCCAAGAACTTTTTTGAAGTCCCATTTTGAGCAGTGATAAAATAGCTTGCTGCCTCCAAGAGGGGGAGGGAAAGGTCAGACTGGATAATTGCTTGCAGCTAAGTCTCTGTTCCTCAACCCCCAACCAATTAAATGTCCTAGAAACCTATTTTAGAGCAAGTGAAGGCCACTAGCATTTGTTAACTGTCTTCACGCTTTTCTTCATGTGAAAGGATGGAGCTATTTTTGCAACCAAACTTACAGTAATTCCAATACTCCTGTCCCAGTAGAGTGCTTCAGAGTTTGACTATTGCTTGTCTTTTGTCCTTTCCCCAGAGACGGCTAACACCAAGACTCTTCCATGAAATCACTCAGGCATTCAAAGCAGCTGTAGCAACTACCAAAGGAGATAATGGTGGGGCTGACCCTAGCAAGTATCAAGTCATTGATGCTGCAGGTGAGTTGATTGCCATACTTCTGTGCCAAGCATACCCATACCTCATTCTGGGAGGGAAAGTTTAGCTATTAGAAAAGAATAAGTACTGGCAGGAGTTAACGAAGCCTGTGGAAGGGTAAGTTTCACTTAAATAGCTTATCTTCATGTTAGTGAGTGTGGAGTGATGTCTCTTCTGGTGTCCCAGCCTGTAAGTGTTCTGGTCAGCATGAAACACCGGGGCTTGAAGACTGCTGAGGAAACTACTTGTATATTTTCATGTAGTAACATTGGACAGAATTCTTTGGCTGCCAGACTTGTCAGTGTTACTGCTGTATTCCATACAAAGCTGGGGCACCGAACCGCCTATTGTTCGTCAGACTTCTTAGAAGTTCGAGCAAGGTACTGTTTAAATCCTCGCACTGAAGTTCTTTGGACAACTTTTGCTGCTGCTTCTTGCTGTTGCCTCTTAGAACTAATTTTACTGAGCTGTTTTTGTCTTTTTACCCCATAGCATTCTGTAATGCGACCCTTTAAAAAGTATCTTTGAATCCCTGTTATGTTTGGGGGCAGAGTGGTGGTAGTATAGACCACTAGCGGTGGATCAGGCTGCTTTTGTGCTTGGTGCTCCTCATGTGGAGAGCAGAGAAGGCTCCTGTGCCGTAAGGCTGTCAGTTACAGCCTTGCTATTTGAGTAGGAATTCTAGGGCAAGGTAAACTGATGTTTTCTAGAAGCTTACGGAAACTCCATAGTTCTGCTGTTCTGTTGGCTTCAGCTCCTTAGAGAGCTCTTTTCAGGTTTGCTGAGAATCCAGGAATATGTAGAAAGTCACTTACAAATGCTTTTTTGACTTTTTTTCTAAACAGTGTTCAATGCCCTTGTGTCCTTCTGTGTCCGGGACCTCTTCAACTGCCTGCAAGAGCTGCTGCTTATAAAAGCCCCGAAGAACAAACAAAAGTAAGTCTGAGGAGATCTGAGAACTGCAGGTGAGAGAAAGCTGGCAGGGCTTTTTCTGAACTGCATCCTGGCTTTGAGGCTGGAAAAAGATGGTAATTCTTTCCAAACAATTTTAAAGTTGCCTGAGTGTATTCAGAGACTTCTTAGCCAGGTTCTTCCTTTCTTCACCAGGAAGTGCCCTCTCTAACATTAGATTCCAGCTGTTTACAGAGAGCACAGGGTTTAACAGAAAGGTATCTGGAATTGCATGTGCTTGTATTCAAGAAGGCATTTTAATGAAAAAGGAGCCAACCCTTCTATGTTCAGTGTAGGCAGAGTATTGCAGGTATGTGACTTAATCCAGTGCTTGCAGTTGTATTAACCCTGCAGTCTGGTGGCTTGAGAGTTGGATTGCTCACTGTTAGAACATAGAATGGAAAAGAGCACGCAGTGGGGCGAAGAGTTGTACAATTTATCCACTTTTCCAGAATGGCAACGTATGTTCCATGCATCTATCATACTTGATATAAGTACATGTCCCAGGTAAGTCCCAGTATGGAACTTCAAGCTGGAGCAGCCTTACTTAGCTGTGACTCCCAGCTGCAGTTTCATCTGGACACTGTTTAATTACTGGTTTCATAACCTGAGCCCTTCCGTTTTCCCAGTGTTGAGCAGAGTGAGAATTGAATCTGTCAGAAATGTTTCAGCTCCAGGATAATTTATGTGGCAGTCACTTTCCCTTCTGTATTGTGGATGATGGGAATGGTGAGCTAAAAATCTGTATTCCCTCCTGTCAGTAGTGCCCAGTCTGAGAAGTAAACTCTGGTTCTTTATTTCCACTGCACAAGCCTGACTGGTGTAGGCTGTGTTTGAATTCTGGGGTGGCTTAAGGCTGCTACTTCATAAGTGTGATGCCAAAAGCTTGGAAGAGACTGATCCCAGAAATAACCTTTCTTGCTACAAGACAGCCTACTCCGTGTTTCAGGCAGTGGCTGCAGAATGATCAGAAGATGACATTGTGAGGGATTCAGGGAGACTCCGTCAGACTTCCTGGCTATCATTAGTTTCCCTGAATCAGTTTGAGACCTGGGTACCTGGCTGGGAAGCTGAACTCTGCCTTGAATCAAATTTTGTAATGACGTGAGAAGTACTTCTCTGCGTCTGTGGCGAAATCATTACTTTTTATTTTTGCTTTACAAGCAGTTGCTTTTACTCATTGGCAATACTAAGAAAGTGAACTCACTGTTCTGCTACTGAAGCATTAATTTGTGTTTTTTTTAAAGCTAAACTCAACTCTTCTTCACTTCCAGAATGGTCCTCCCTTCCAGCAGCCCAATCTGGAGCAAGCTGCGACTGGACATAAGAATGTACCTGACCTGTACAATCCAAGTAAGAAATTCCAGCATGTTTGTGTTCTCAGGGTTGATCTGTGCATCAGTGAGCTTATTTATTAATTTATTTGCTGAGATTATTTCTGCCCACTGCAGTCTCAGTGGGTCTTGGAGCTTTGGGCACTTGTGACCTGTGAGTCTGCACGTGTCTCTTTTTTTTTGGAAGTTTTTGGTCTAACAAATAGCATGGAGCTCCATAGAATAACTGGTTGAAAATAGGTAGCCTGTAAAGAAGGGCTAGTTAAACATTCTGGCCATTCTTTGCTTTAATTTGTCTGCCAAAATAATTAACGTCTGTGTAGTTTGCAGCGCTGTTCTGAATTTCTAATGCATTTTTTTGGTATTATGATCATGCCATTTCTTGTAGTAAATATGAGGGTGAAAAGCTCTGCTCGGCACATACGACATCCCCAAGTATGGAACATAAAAATACAAAACTAACAGTGTCACTGAAATATTTTTCAGAAGCTGAGGGAAGGGAACATAAGGTGCTGATGCCTTTTTGCTGTGAGGTGATGATGGCAGAATGACTTAGCAGAAACAGCATTTTGATCGGCAGAGCTTTTTCCTGAAGCTGTGGTGCTTCTCACCAGCAGCAGAACTAAAGACTGCAGAAGAAAAGGAAGAGCTGGCAGTCCAGTCATGGAAGTAATTCCTGGTCCTGTGCTTGCTTCTGAGTGTCCTCATGCTTCATGACAGGGTTTTTCCAGCATAATAGTTTCTGAAAAGTGTTTTCTTTTTGTTGTGTGAGGGACTTTGCAGGAGACTTGTTCACTGCAGAGTCCTTGCAGTGCAAGGAGGAGAATGAGAAAGAAAATGAAGTTAGAAAAACGTCTCTGCTTACAGCAATTGGAATTTCAGGCAACAGTGGATATTGCATCGTGCAGAACTTTGAAATTGAAATGACTTCGAGCTTAACAAATTAGAAAGTACAAAATTCTGTACTGGGGTTTGGCTGCAGGTGAACTGAGCTGAATAACCCAGAAATACCAGGATGATGTTCTAACCTATTTCTTGAGCTCGAGTTAACCTCTAAATACCCGGTAGCATTCCTGCTTCCCATTTTAAAAAAAATCTGGTGAAGCACTGTAAGTCATGAGGCAGCTCAGATGGTCTGTTCCCAAGCAAGCTGTGTGTAGACTGAGAGCGTCTTCATCACGCCTCGGCCATCTGTGGTGAGATGACAATGGCATCGGTGTTGTGCTGTCTGTAGGAAGTTGTAAGCTTCATGTAGATGGAGTTGTTGCAATATATCCGAGTGAGGCTTTTAAGTGATGAAGGCAGGTGCCGATAGCCTGAGCTCCTGTTTGCTAAGATGATATTCTTTCAGGGGAATTATTTAACCTGCCGTGGACCTGCTCCATTCCTAATACAGCTTGGGTTTTTTGGGCTTCCTGCTAGGCTGTTCTTCCAGTCCTTTGGAACACAGAATTACTTGGGAACAGCGAAATACAAATGCTAAATGGTAAAGGAAGAGGTGATGAGGACTATGTACTAACTAGGATTTTTTTTTTCCTGTAGCTTCTGTCTTGCTTAACAGAAGCCTCTGTTGGAGCAGCAGTCCTTCAGCATGTCAGTGCCATAGTGCCTTATTATCTGACCTTCCCGAAGCAGTGCCGTATGCTTCTCAAGGTAAGGCCGTGTGCTGTGGTGCTTCATTCAGCTCTCAAGTACTTTCTTTACCCCTCCAAATGAGGCTCTCATGGTATTTGGACTGGATCCCACGATAGTCCGGTCTCTTGGACTCTTCCTTGCTTTTCGTCTGGTCCCGGAGGGGACTCGTGCCTCTCCTCCAGGCTTTGTGAGTGCCGTGAAGCTCTTTCAGGGAAAGATGAGTGAGCACAATGCTGTGTGTGTGCTTAGCGTGAGTCCCTACGCGAAGTGACGTGGGGGTGTTCTGGGGAAGCTGTTTGCCTGCCGCAGATGGAGTGCTTGCTGCCTGTGTGCCGAGTCTGTGTGTGTCTGCGATAGCTTTTCACTCCAGAGCTGCGGGTGGAATATTTTTGCAGAAACTTAGTCACAACTGCTGAGTGCTTAAGAACAACAATGGAGGCGGAAAAGAGCGAAAGAGGGCAATAGGGTGATTTTTAAATGAAAAGCTGTAGCAGGGCGAGGCTGGGATGCTTATCTGTGTGTTTTCCTTCCCAGCGAGCAGTTCATTTGTGGAGCACGGGCGAGGAAACCGTGAGAGTACTGGCCTTCCTCGTGCTGAACAAGATCTGCCGCCAGAAGAAAGACGTGTACCTGCATACCTTGCTGAAGGTAAGCCTGGTGGTTCCTCTACTTTGTAGCTTTTCTGAAGTCAAATGCAAAGAACATAGGGCGTACACTGCAGCCTCAGAGGCGGGGCAAGGTGCTGGCTCCCCATCAACATTAAATGGGAGAAATTCTGCAGGTCAAAGAGTGGTGTCCTGCTCGCTGTTACTGTTCCTGCTAGAGGCACGTGGGCCTGGTCTTAGCAGAGAATGCCTCTGGTACTTGTCTGTCTGCTGGATGAACACTCATCCTCCAGCCTCTCAAGGGCTTTCTTCAAGCGCTGACACACTACTTGGTGCTGCTCTCAGCTAATAGCTGAGGCTCCCAAGTGCAGTTTGCTTTGTTACCACTGTTTGTTACCAGAGAGC
The DNA here is from genome assembly GCF_040182565.1 of Anser cygnoides. Classification (NCBI taxonomy): domain Eukaryota; kingdom Metazoa; phylum Chordata; class Aves; order Anseriformes; family Anatidae; genus Anser; species Anser cygnoides. Next base: position 5,012,787 of record NC_089895.1, on the reverse strand, counting down.
TGCATTAACCACTGTGACCAGCCTTAAGCTTGTATGGCTTAAAGCCATCCCGCAGCTCCTTCCTCCTCCTGTGGAGGAGCCATGGCAGGGACGTTTCTAAGCTCTGTGCTGAACAATGTATGGGTGAGAGAAGATTTTTGACTCTTGGAGAAGGAGTAGGCTGAATTACCTTTTCAAATATTTTTTTGAAGTGGCTGTCCTTAAAGGAACACTTCACAGGTGGTTGGCAACACCTGGGTGGGGAAGGTTAGTAAAACACTGGTTTTGTTCTGACAACCAGTATGTTGTCCTCTTTCCCCAACAGCAAATGTACATCTCCTTTGTGAAGAACTCGAGATTTACTTCTCCCAACGTGCTGCCCATGATCAACTTCATGCAGCGGACGCTGACGGAGATGTATGCCCTGGACACCCAGATCTCCTACCAGCATGCCTTCATCTATATCCGGCAGCTCGCCATTCACTTGCGCAGTGCTATGACCATAAAGAAGAAGGTAGGTGCCCATCAGCGTGGGAGGAGAACCCTCCTGTGGGGAGGGAGAGGTCCTGTAGCCACTTCAGGCTTTTGGTGATGTCTCTGAAATGTCAGTAATTGTCAGATCCGTTTCATAATGTGCCAAGGAATTATTTGCTGGGGCTGGGAGCTTGAAATATTAGTAGCTGTCTGTGAATTCTTCTTTTCTGTGTCAGTTTTTAGCAATGAAGGAGAGAACAGGCCACTGCAGGGTGGGAGTCACTTCTCTCTCCTCACCTTGCAAGAATTTGCACTCTCCCTCTTCTGCATTTACAGTTTGCAGCCTCTGTTGCAAAAGCCCAGGGTAAAGAAGACCAGGAGTGACCCTGGTGTGTGCATCTGCCCAATTTATCAGCAGCTGGTGCTGCCCATCCAATATAGGCTTCATTGAACAAAGCAGCTCAGACCTTTTGGGAACAGCCCTGATTTGGGCCACCTTCAGTCTGACCTAGCAAATCTGAGTCAGCTTGTTAATCCTGGCTTTGTTCACGGTTAGCAAAACGGATCCCTGTAGATTAATGCTTGAGCTGCTCCCAAACATTGCAGGATTGGTGACCGGTTAAATCTCCTGGCTGTTCAGACATGGGGATAAACGAAGTCTGGGATGTATACGCATGCCCTAATTGGATTGTGTTGGCTTCTTACACACTCAGTGTAAGACTGAGTCTGGCCCAGACAAGACCTAAATCCACTTGTTTTCACAGCTGGGGAGGGTTGCGGGAACTTTAAATGACATCAGCACAGCCAAAAGGTATAAATCCTAGCAGTAAGCCAATTAACTTAAATTGAGCAGTGGGTGGCTGTGGAAGGTGGTTACGGGAGCAGGTCGCTGTTTACAGGAGAAGCTGAGAACAGACCTTGGTACCTCTCTGAGCTGGTGAGAGCTCTGCCATTTCCAGCTGAAGTTCCTGTCACAAGGTTTGGGCCAGTGGTTGCAGTTCAGGGCTTCTGTCCTTTTTCTGGGACTTTGCACGTCTTGCTTTCACCGTACAAAAGAGGTGACCTGAGCCTTGAAAGTCTGTGTGAAGCAGGTTGGAGCTGAGGAACATTTTAAATGTTATCTCCGAAGATCTTGGCGCAATGCTGCGCGTTCTGGGGAGTATGTGGGCCTGCAGAACTCATTGGAAAGAGTGTCCTTAAGGGACTTCTGCGCTCTTTCTGGGCTTCTGTTTACTCTGGCATTAGGGGCTGCTCCAGCACATGGCAGGAAAGAGTAGGGGCTTGCCCAAACATTCTTGGAAAACCACGCGTCTTGGATTTGTGCAAGACTTGGTCTGAGCCAGCCTGAAACCACCGGTTCGGTGTCACGGCCTGTCAGACACACTGGCCTCTTGCATTGTTTTTGCTGGTAACCGTAAAGGCTGGCTTAGAAACGGAGCTGAAAAGTTTGTTCCCAGCTCTGTCGTTTTTACTCTGCAGTCGAAAACTTCAACTGGCCTGGACTGCGTCTTCTCCAAAAGCAGGGAGGAGTGCCGAGTTCTGCAAGTGGTGGTGGGTTGGTGACTCGGTGCTCGCTCTGACAGTGAATGCTCGTAGAAATGTCTTTAAAATCATCACTGGCGTTATGCTTCAGAGATGGTGGGGTGGGGGGTAGGGGGGCTTAGTTAACCCAGCTGAGGGAAGGGAGGCCTTGAGTGGGAAGGGTAAGCTGCTACATCACAGCCAGGGGAGTCTGCGTACAAAGAGGGGAAATCCAGAGGAATTTCCTACTATAGCAGTTTACGTGCTTTTTTTTTCCTCTTTGTGGTCTGCAGAGGCCAGAAGGCAACTCACAAGGCTGTCAGAGCAGTACTGCTTTCCAGCCTCCCTACCTGTGGGTTCCTGGGGGCTGTTCCTGGTGGCTGTCCCCGGGACTGTGAGCGAAGGGAACAGTTAAAGGCTTCCTAATGCTTGGCCGCGTCCCGCCATCTGCTGTGAGCTGAGTCATTAAATCATCCCTCTCAAATGAGCTGTACTTGTGAAGAAAAGCAGGCTGTGCTGCGCGTTATTTCCTCCAAGGCACTAACCAGTACTAAATTACGGTGTGAGGCATCTGAATCTGCTGGGTGGTGGATGAGCCACCGGCATCGAAGCCACAGCTAGAATGTGAGTTATCCTCTGGGCAGCGCACGGTGTCCTGTAGGAGAAAGAAATAAAATGAGTTGTGGAGAGAAATTAGAGCGAGCCCCTCTCAGGTGCCCTGTTTTCATGTCTTTGTGTTCATCCCTTTTCTGCAGGAGAACTTCCAGTCTGTCTACAACTGGCAGTACGTCCACTGCCTCTATTTCTGGTGTCGGGTTCTCAGCACGATCTACCCCAGTGAGGTGATGGAGCCCTTGATCTATCCTCTGACCCAGGTCATCATTGGCTGTATAAAGTAAGTAGTTTTTGTCTCTTCTGGCAGTACTTCTCTTGTTGGATGTGGTAAAACAATTACTAAGGGGTGTTGGTGTTGTGTGATTTGGATTTAACCTGAGAGCTGCTTTTGATTGAGGTATTCCAGCCGCAGGCGTGTTGCGAGCACGTTGTGTGAAGGAATTAAAGGATTGCTCGGGAGGAAGTCAGCACCTCCGCTTCACCAGCTGAGATCATGGGCTCAGTGGGTGTGAAATCAGATGCTGTGCACGAAGGATTGGGCTCGAGTTTGGCCCCCGTGTGTTCAGCTGATGAGAGAGCCTAGGGGAGAATAACCTGCACCACAACCAACTTCAGTGCGTAAGGGCTCTGAGTTCTTCTCTCTGACTTGGTGTCCAGCTCGGGTCCTTTCATGAGCTCCCATCTTTAAAGAAGGCCCCAGAGTTGGTGGCTTACTGTCAAAACGCAGCCACTTCTCCACTAAACTCAAAAGTAGCTATGTGATGCACAGCAGTGAGGACAGAAAATAGTACGAGCTTCCTTTTCCCCGTGCTCCAGAGTATTTGTGGAGTTTGTGCAGTCCGGGCACATTTCTGAACAACTTGAACCCCTTTTTGCTATCATCTGGTGAGGAGCTGGGGAGACCCAGAGCAGTGCCATTAGTTTTGGTGCCTGGTCCAATTCTGCTTTGCTAAGAAGTGTGATACCTTAACTGCTGGAGCATTATATCCCTGAGAATTCCTTAAGAAAGAGGCCGCTATCTGAAAGGTAAGCTTAAAATAACCAAGTAGGTGCAACTATTCCTGTGAAGTACTAACCCAGATGGGACAGTTTTGCCTTTTTAATATCTGTTGGAATGTTGTCACAAGTAGAGCAGTGGCAGCACCAGGCAGAATTCCGTTCTTGAGAGCTCTTTCCAAGAAGTTATATCTGTCTGGGTATTTCTGTGGAGCTGTCCAAGTGCAAGCACGCCGCGCTCAGCGGTTTCTGATAGTCTCGGAGCTGAGCTACTTGGGGGGGGGGTGGAAAGAAGGGAGGAGATGAGGACTTGGCTTTGGAATCACAAGTGTGCTTAAGTCTCCTATTTTTTTAATTGGGCACCCCAATACAAAAGCCTGCTTGCTTATTTTGAGCAATATGAAAGCTTCTCTCGTTGTTTTTTTTACTTCCAGGGTATTAGCCAGGTTTAGTGGTCTGAGCTGAAGGTTCTTCTAGCTCCATTAGCGAAGCTGAACTGTCTTGGAGTTTCTGCCAGGGGTTATCGTGGGGTGCCAGTGTTGTGTGTGATGGGGAAATCAAGGGAGATGAGCTCCTAACACCAGTCAGTACTGGTGCAGCAGTAAGGCTCTTCTTTGAGGTGGTGTGCAGGGTAGATGATGGCTCTGCTCCGCGGGAGTTGCAATGTGAATAACCTGGGCAGATTATCCTTCCAGTTGTACAAAGTGGCAAGGGAAAGAATGTACTGACTTGCATCAGGGCCTGACAGGAGACAGTGCCAAAGTACGGAGTCAAGTGCTCATCTCCTGCTCTGTAAATACAGTTAGGAGATGTGTTTTTTTGTGTATTTGTTACAATTTGAAGGACTAAGGGCAGCTTCACTGTTCCTCATACGTCTCTGCTAAGAATTTTTTTTCCCTATCAGTCTGTTTGAATTTTTTCTGCTTTGAAGCTGTTGTTAATGGGCGTTGAGGGAATTTCTGAATCTCTGGTGATCTCTGAAATCCTGTTAGCTCTGTAACCAGATTCTCAGCTTTAAAACCCCTCCCGCCTAGTCTTGAAAAACTCCCAAGTGGTGATGAAGATAAGCAGATTTAAACGATCGTTAGTGTGCATGCATCCTTCTCCCCATCCCCCATGTGCACAGGCTGCTTCCCGCTGCTGTTGCAGAGCTCCAGGTGTCCTGCAGACAAGTCGAGGCAGTTTTCTACCTGTCCAGGCAGATAAATCAGCGAGCTGGGGCCAAGGAAAGGTGAACTGGGTGAGTCTCAGCAAGAGCAGCAAATAAAACTTGTTCGCATCCGCGATGCTGCGCAGAGGTACTTGGCACAGAGTACAGCCACCATCTGACAAGGTGTCAAAGGTTTGGGAGCCTGAGAGATGAATTTTAGCACGGGGAAGATAGAAATAGATCCCAGGTGCGTGCGATGGGGTGGTAGGGAAGGATGCCGTGCAGCCTTTCCATCTGCAGAGCCTTTCACTTGCCCTCCTGGGAGCATCTGGATGGGGATAAATAGCCCTTGGAGGAGATCCTCCTTCCCCAAGTGCCTTCAGCACCAGGAGGTGGCGCCTTGCTCCAGCGAAAGGGCGGCGAGCAGGGTGTCTGTCTGTCTGCAGGACCAGCTCCTTGTGCCACCCTGGTGGCTTGCGGGAGGGGATTGCAGAGAAACCGCCACTCATCGGTTTGTTTTTGCTCTAGGCAGGGACCGAGGCAGAATTGGAAACGTGATTAAATACGGTAACTCGGAGCAGAGGGCTGCTGCTAAAATTAAAATCAGCTCCCTCGTTTTCTTGCTCCCTCTCCCTGCTCTCCAGCATATAAAACACGCTGAAACTACTTTTAATAATACATGGGGTCCGTTCCTGAAACGTGTCCAAGCTGCGCATGCCCAGATGTGATCTGGGGAAGGCAGACTGCTGAATGGAAAAAATGTTGGAATTGATCGCTTCTGACTTCAGTGCTGCTGGAAAAAGCCTCGTTGCTGAGTTTGCTAATGGCATTGCTTTGTAAAAATCAGCGGTGTTGATCTTGCAAACAGCTGAAAGGTTGCAGTTGCTTTGACTGCTGGGTTGTTGCTGTAGGTATTCCAGAGACAGAACATGGAGGAGACGTTATCGGCTTTTCTTTCTCTGCTTCTGTGGTCCATAAAGTTCTCAGTCTGGTCTGCATGCTTGCGTTTCTCTTTCATGCTTTTTTTTTTTGTGGCAGAGTTGTTGCAGGAGCTCCTGTTGTTCCTTTTTCCAGGATGAAGGGAAGTGCTTTTCTGACCTTGTCTGCTTGGCTTCCTACCTTGCTCTTACTCCAGGCTGTAAATGTGAGGTTCTTCCCTGGCTTGTAGTTACATGAGGATTTGTGATGCCCTGTAAGGGTTGGTCTCCAGCCTCCCAGCACGTACAGGGAGAAGGCAGGTACAGATGCAAGCACAGCTTTGGCGTCCTTGCACTCCTTCCCTTGGCTGCCCCCTCTTGGTGGGGCAGAGACTGATGCTGTAAGAAGCTTTCTCTGTTCTCCCCAGTCAGAAAAAGACTGTGGCCAGACAGGAGTAGAACAGAAGGAACTGTATCTAGTAAAAATAAGCCTCAAAATGCCTTGGGGCTGTTCCCTGCATCGCAGCCTGCTGCACAGGAGAAGCAGGGCAGGTGTTCCAGGAGATGGTGACGGTAAGACAACAGAGAGCACTCTCCTCTGAGATGAAATGCCTGAGCTGTAAACCAAAGCAAGTGGATTTGAACTTGCTGGTGTGACCTCTGGTCAGATCTTCAGCAGAGCCAAGGCCCAGCTGTGTTTTGTATTCCCTGTGCATCCAGCCATCGGGAAGTTAAACAGATTGTTGCATCGCAGAGCCCTCTAAAATTAATGGTCTTGGTTTACAGTAAATCTATACATTTAACAGGTTTATCCCTCGATCAATTAATTCCTGAGAATGGCTTTCGTCATCTCTAGCGCTGCCAGATCAGGAGCGTGAAGTAGATTTATTCCTATAATGGATCCAGTGATAATTATTTCACTATTTAGTGTGTGGGGAAGGTGGAGGTGATTTACGGTGCCAGGTCAGGTGTGTTCTCCCCCGGATCGCTCAGCAAGCTCTCTTTGGGTGGGGAGGGAGGTATTTGTTGGGGAGGGAGGTAGTTATTGGGCGTGGGGCTGTTGTCTGAGAATTCCATGGAAAAACGCCTTGTTAATGCCGGAGGCATCTGTCTTCAAGTACAGTCGTGCATAGCAAGAGGTCTGTAGAGTGGCAAGGTAACGAGCTTTGGTGTCTTTTAGGGGTGGCCGTGGGGTTGATGATGGGCTCTGTGTTCTCTGCTGCTGGCTGAGGTGGCACGGGGGGAGCTGACCCTGCTGTGCCCCACCTTACAAAGGCAGCCGACTGTACTCAGTTCCCTTTAATATCCAAGGGCATAATAGCTTCAAGCGTGGTCAAAGGTGGCCTCTTTCCCTCCCTGCTCATCACTGGCAGTTCAATTGTGTTTCCTCTCTGAAAGAGGAGCACCTGAGTGATTCCTCCCTCTGTTGGAGAGGGCTGAGCAGATCTGCTGAGGCCCCTCTCGTTCCTGCTCTGTCCTTTCTGGCACGCTGGTCGCTGCTAGCCCAGCTCCTTCTGCCTTGGTGACGTTCCAGGTGACAAGCGTTGCTGTTGAGGTGACAGCATGAGCTCTGGGGGCACACAGAGGGTATGTAGCCTGAAATTGGTTAACACCTTCTCCTTGTAGTCCCTCTTGTATGCTGGGGGAGCCCGTCTCTGTCAAATTTCCTGCTCCAGCTGAGCATTTCACTGCTGGTTCCTGCCACTTCTCCTCGTATACCTCCCTGTGTTGGCGGCACGAGAGCTGAAAGTGTTGAACGTGATGAAAGAGCATCAGTGACGAGCTTCGTCTGCAAAGCTCCTGGCTTGTAGCACTTTCCCTCCCCTGTCCCAGAAGAACCTGGTGCTCTGGTTGCAGGAACCTGCTTGTTGGTGTTACAGCTTTAAGCACACGTGAAGTTTTCCCCGCTATGGGATAGCTTCAGCAGCTCAGTTTGCTGTGCGATACTAAAGCTCCCTTCCTTTTGCAGAGTAGGAAGGGCTCTAAAACGTTGCTGGAAGCTGTGAGTGCAGCTCCTGCATTAACCTGGCCTAATACCCTTTCTTTTTTCCTCCCTAGGCTGGTACCCACGGCTCGGTTCTACCCACTGCGCATGCACTGCATCCGTGCCCTTACGCTGCTGTCCGAGAGCACCAGGACCTTCATCCCAGTGCTGCCATTTATCCTGGAGGTTAGTTGGGTCCTGCTGATTTAGGGATGGCTGATGCCTGCTACCTAATGAACAGGTTCATATTTACCGTAACCCACCAACAGCTCCCCCTGGGACCTGTTTACACCCTAAACTCCCTGGCAAACGCCATCAGACTATGTATTGTGCGGTTAGCAAATAGGATTAGATTTATATTCTCCGGTGTCTGAGATCAGCTGGGTGCAAAAAGGCATTCCTAGGTGGTTTGGCTGATGCAACTGGAATAGGCGAAGGATTTCCAAAGAAGAGCTTTGACTCAAGTGGCTGCAGTAAGTCCTCACGCTGTTACTCAATCCCGTTGATGTGTTTGTGTCTTAGCAAATGGAAGAGTTTGTCATAACCGCAGACAAAGGGAGATGGAAGGAAAAAGGCGCTTCAGGAAATAAGAATTAATTTGGTCAAAAGATCCCCATGAAGGCAGCCTGGCGAAACGCGGTGTGTTTGAGATACTGGTGCCTTGTGTTTTCCTTAGGATAAGGCTCAGAGACCATCCAGCTTTCCATACATCAGATTTCTGATGTCTCTCCACGTAGGGCTTCGTAGCCTTGCTGCTGTGAGAGGGTAGTACAGAAGTGGTACAGCCCTGTTTCTTTGCAGAAGCACTGCTGTGGGAGAATGGGGCAAGGTGAGGAATGCAAAGCCCCCGAAGGTCAGCGTGAGGCTGGATGTTGGAGAAGAATGAGGGAGGCTTCTGTAACAAATGACCTGAGTCAGCTGGGCTCGTTCCTAATCAAGTTCTGTTGCAGCAAAGGCATTTGTGGTTTTGTGTTGTTGTAAACGTCCTCTGCAAACCACATCCTCTGAGCCTGTGGAAGCCAGCGATGTTTATAAATCTCCTCCTGCTCTCCCGCCCCCCTCCGCTGCGCCCTGGCCCTGGCCTGTGCGGCTTTGCCATTTGCCTGCTTCCTTCCTCTTGTTCACACACACTTGAAATTCTGCCAGCCAGATTTAGCGATAGAGGCATCTCCGCTCCGCGGTAGCAGAGCCTGGGGGGAGGACGGTTCCTCTGCTTTTTATTTTTAATAACTCTGGGAGAGAACCTTCCCTCCCCGTGGGGCTGCCTCCCCCTCGTCGCGTTCTGGCCCCGACACCTCGGCTACAATCCGTGTGTCGGGCCCCAGCCAGACGTTACCACACCGCACGCTGAGCTTCCTCCCGGCTTCCGCGCGCCCCCGACCACATCCGAGCCCGCTGCGTGCGAGGCGCTGCTGGGCCTGCCTTGTCCAGGTGTTGGTGACAAAGGAGAGACGGAGGCAGAGTAAATGCCTGCACGCGTGTTGCTCCCATGCTTCCACACTCCTTTAATTTCCAATTTTAACCCAAGGTGGCAGGGATAAACTCAAATCTCCAAGCAGCTGCCAGCGTTTCGCTTCGTCCTTCCCAGCTCCTGCAAGGGATCCCTCTGGAGTTCCCAGGAGCCGTTCCCTCTGCCCCTCCATCTCTTCCGAGCTCCCTCCTGCTCTCTCAGAAGTCTCTGAATGCTCCTACAGCTTGGTGCAGCACCACGAGCTGTCTTCAGGCCAGGATGTGTGCAGCAGGTGAGGTGGCAGGAAGCCCCAGTGCGCGGAGGACAGCTCACCTGCCCGAAGTCCCAAGGTGTCTGGTGCTGCTGGGAGGAGGAGACATGTTCTGACAGCCTGGTGCTCTAACAACGAGCCTGTCCTACCAGCTCACAAATCTGGCAGTGACTCTGCCAGTGGACAGCAGGCCTGTGTCACAAAACAATACATCTTAAACCCGGTATCCAAACCGTCGTGGGGTAGAAGGGTCTGAGCAGTGCGCTGGGACTAAGCGCTAGGTTTAAGGGGCACGGCTGGGGTCAGGGAGCAGATCGAAACCTTCCCATGCTCCATTTGCCATGAAGGACGGCAGGCTGCCCCGTCAGTCACTGATGCAGCTGAAGTAAGGCTCTGGAATTAGCGACACCAGATGTGCACAAAGCTCAGCCACATTTTTTTTTGAGGGCTTTGTATAGCCTCGGTGTTGATTTTTGAAAACCCTTCTGTAAGAAGGGACCACGATTGTTTCCCTTCCCCCTCGCCATCAAGAAGACCAGCCCTGGCTACCTCTTGTCTCAGCCCTGTCGCTGCCGTGCTTTCAGGAGACGGCAGATTGAGTGTTTGTGCAATTCCCACAGGCACGGGAATTCCCCAAGCCCCTGCCAGTCGAAGTGAGAGCTGGCTGCCTGATGCAGCCTGACAGGGGCTGATGCTCCCCAGCACGGGCACCCAGGGCTCTCTCCTCTTTTGACTCTGCTTTTTCAGGGTGGAGTGAAAGAAGCTTGCTAAAATTACCTCTCCGATGAGAGGGGATGGCTTGAGAGAAAGCGTAAAGCAGGCAGGCTTTTATTTTTGTGTTGTTCCCACCCTTGGAGGGCCTGTGAGATCCCAGGCTTTCTATTTTTTTTCTTCCAGCACTTCAATTATTTTGTGACAGGCACTAGTTTCTGCAGCAGGCGAATTGGTGGCTCATCTGCTGGAAGGCAGGTGTGGATAAACACGGTGGAAATCTCCCCCCAGGCAGGCTTGGCATGCCAATTTAAAACTAGCTTCCCTGTGGAGGACCGGGGAAAGAGGTTAACCCTGACGTGCTTAGGCAGGTGCGAGTTTTTCGCTTTGACACTTAAATGGCTTGAGTTTTTGTTTTGGATGTGCAGCTTGCTTTGGAGAAGGTCCCCAGGGGGTCTGAAGCCCAGCAACGTACGTGGGTGGTGGCTTGTTTGAGGAAATCACCTGCTGCAAAGGTTGGGGACTGATAATGCTGGACCTTGTCATGCATTTAAGCATGGGTCTGGAGTTAGTTTTCTACAAGCTGTGGGTTCTTTGCATTATTATGCAGAGGAAAAACTACCAACTTTAGGCTCGCTAAGCTGAACCTCTGCACCAACTGAAGATGTGTCCCTTACCCTGGTCATTCCCCTCCCTCCAAATACTACGCTGCAGCTTTTAAGTTGCACAACCCCGCGTGTGCCAGGATTTGTCTGAGTGAAATGACGCTTGACCACTCTAATAGACTCCTACACAGAGACGGTTGGCTCGGTGGATGAGGGGAGAGCCAAGTGTGTTCATCTTCCCTTTATCAAGGCTTTGGATGCCGTCTCCCACACGTTCCTCAGAGGCAAGCTGATGAACTGGGGGCTAGAGGAGCAGGCTGCGGGGTGCGGTGCTGGGCTCGTGCTCGTCAGGGGCCTGAGATGTTATCATTGATGGTTTGAATGGAGGGACAAGGACATCAAGAAGTGTGCAGAAGATGCAAAGCTGGGAAGAGTTAATATACCACCAGCGTCCTGCTCTTCAGAGGGACCTTGGCAGGTTCAAGAAACCTCACTTAGTTCAACCAAGGGAGGTGAACTGTCCTGTATGGGGGGGAGGAATAACCCCATAATAAGCTGGGGGCCCTGGGTGAGGTGGAGGGTGCTGGAGCAGCCGCGGGGAAGCTGCGGGCAGGTCCTGCAGAGCTCTGCCTCCTTGCTGGGGGCTGGCCTGGGGCAGCCAGCCTCGGGCTGATCAAAGCAGCTGCCAGGAGGCTTTGCTGGAGCCTGAGAGAGAAGTGGGGATGGGGTGGGGGTAATAAAGTAAGGGTGCTGGGGCTGTGGACTTGTTTTTTTGCTGGTGCAGGCTGTACACCTGAGCACCCTTCACCCTACCACTGTAAGAACGGTGAGCTAGAGCTTGCTGGAAATCCCTTTTTTTCCGGTCCTTTTTTCTGTCTGCTGGTGGTTATCACTTGAGCCAAGTCCTTGGCTTCGGACATTCTCTGGCCCTCTAGTCCCTCATTATCACCTTTCTGCCTTGCCACAGAATTCCTAGACGTAGTCATCCTCTCTCTCAGCCTGGCTGCTGTCTGAGCCGTCCTGCACAATCTGGGGCTGGGAACCACGTTTTTCCCCTTTCCACGTGTCCCGACGGCTTCCCCAGCACATCTGGGAGGGTTTCAAAACCTCTGCTTGTATTTTCCCATTTGCCTAGTGGCATGTTAGGATCCCACAGAGCCTGATGCCTTTTTCTTTAATGCGTCTGACCTCAGGGATCAATACTGCTGTTTTGGCCAAAGAAATAACCGTGCATAACGAGGTTTATAGCATCGATTCCCTAGGCTAGGGCTCTTTGTTTTCACAAGCCACCAAGCTTGTCCCTCCCTTCCAAATAACCTGGATTGACAAATAAAATGTAAAAAAAAAAATCAATAGTCGTCTCCATGCTTTTCTGGCCCGGGGGCACCAATGTGACCCGAGCGCCCTCCCTTTCCCCCACGTCACCCTCTAGCAATCAGCGTGCTGCATCGCCAGGCCGCTTGGGGTCTGATGATGAATGCGTCGCTGCGTAGAGGGAATAGAAATTATTTCCTGCTCGAAAGTGATATTTAGAAGCGTTGCGGGTTCTAGGGTCTGAGCGCCTTGGAGGCAGGGACCTCAGGCTGCTCGTAGATGCTCAGAGGCATGGGCGGGCAGGATGCGTCCCCTGTCAGTCCCCTCAGAGGTTGTCATCGGACGTGCAAACGGTTACTGGTTGGTAATTTGGGGCTGGCATTTAGGAATGAAGCTCTGTTACTAGTGAACGCCTCCCTTGATCGCCCCTTGTTACCCCCCGATGGGAGTCTCTGGGAACGTGCCCTGGTTCGGGTGGTCTGTGCAGCTCTTCTCAGCTTTCTGCCGAGGTCTGCCTCTGCCAGGCTGGGAAAGGGCAGGTTTGTGCTGCTGGTCATTCCAGAAACCTTGTCCTCCTCTGTGTGTCACAGCTTCAGAGGCAAGCAGCACAGTGCATGGGTCTTTTTGGATAGCCTACCCTCTTCTCTGATATCTACCCAGGGTAGGGACGAAGGCAGATCCTGGCTGCAGCTGATTTCAGCTGAAGGTGGCTTTTGTGGGAAAGAAATATTCTTTTCCCTAAGTGTTATCATTAAGCATTATCGTTTTCCATTTCTGGAAGAATGTAACAGCGAAGGTGCAGGTCTGCCATCTGACATACACCGTTGTGTTTGGCATCCAGCTTTACCCTAGGTGTTGTATGTGCCCGTTGTGGTTCTTTTTGAGGAGCTATGTGTGTAGTCTCTGCTCAGACTCTGGAAGGGGGCCAGTTTTTTCCCCATGTCCCTTGCCATAAAGCGAAATGTGTCCGTGGAGAATAATATGCGCTTATTCGAAGTCTGTTCAGTTATAATTGGTACAAGGGACACTGGTGGGAAAGGCATTAGACCAGAAACCTTGCCTGGCAAGGGGTGTTTGCGAAAAGGACTTACTGCTCCATCTGCTTCCTAGGACACTTCAGGCAGTTACTTCAATGACAATAAAAGGGTAATAGTTTGGTGTAAGCAGCATTTAGTCTTGCTGTTGAAAAGCACCTCGTCTTCAGGGACAGCTCCGAAGTACACTCGAGCTTTGCAGTGCTGCCCTTCTGACCAAGGTCCAAGGAGCAAACCTCAAGCTCCTTGTGCTGTTGCTGGTGTTGGTTCCCTTTTACATCACGCTTCTGTGGTATCTTTCATGCTCAGGTCCCTAAAGCCTCGACTATGCTTGGTGTTTGCTCCCAAGCTGTCCTTTGCTAGGGCATTAAAAAGAGCTGTTGGACGGTGATCAGAACAAGCAGGCAGGAGCAAGGATTTTGGGATTGTCTTCTCAGCTCTGTCATCAACTGCGTGGTCTTGGTTGAGTCATTTGGTGCGTGTTTGTTTCGTGGTGTGATCGTCTTTACACTCAGTTTCTTCTCTTGCAGATTTTCCAGCAAGTGGATTTCAACAAGAGGCCAGGACGCATGAGCGCTAAGCCTATAAACTTCGCGGTGATCCTGAAGCTTTCCAACGCCAACCTGCAGGAGAAAGCCTTCCGAGTAAGTGGAACCCAGCTGCCGACAGCGCACATCCGTGGAAACACAGCTGCTCTGTAAACAGGACTTGCCCTAGCCGTGCGTTGTGCGATCCTGTCCTGTAGGTTAGAGGCTCATTTCCCAATCTGGGAGCTGAGGAGCTTAGTTCCTATCTGATACCTCTGTTTCTGCTTCCTCTGCCCAGGATGGACTCATCGAACAGCTCTATGACCTGATCCTTGAGTATCTCCACTGCCAAGCCCACAGCATTGGGTTCCCAGAGTTGGTTCTCCCCACTGTCATCCAGGTAAGGTATAGGACACCCCGTGGAATGCCCCCGGAGTGGGATAAGGTCCTTTAACTTAGCAGGGAACTTTAGATGGTCCTGATAGTGTGAGGGGAGAGCTGTTCACCTTTTCCTAGTCACAGTTTGTGTTTAAGGGATTCTTAGGGAGGAACGGAGGCATCACATCTAACAGGAGGCTGAAGGTAGGTGAAAGTGGCTTTAGTGTGAGCCACTCTTTTGGGAGACAAAGTGGAATGAAGGGCTGTAGAGATGGGTTTTTGACCAGTGAATGCAGTTCTTGGCGATTCAGAGTTGTCCAGATTTGCTGTGCTACCTCACCGCAGTACCTGTGCTCTCAGAGCTCGTGTTTCTCCTTGCCTTAGGGCCTTTCTCGCGTGCTCTCCACAAGACGGCAATCCTCCCTCCCAGCCTGTGTCCCCCCCAGCTGCGGCACTTTCTCCCTAAGACCAATTCCCGTCTCTGTCCATCTTCCTCAACGCACCTCACAGCATTGCTGCAAAGTGCTCTCCTTTCCCTCTGCCCTGGCACTCCATGGCAGGCAGTTCTTCCTCGCCACTTCATGTTTACGTACTTCTTTCTCTGCAATAAGGCAGCCTAACGGGGCTGTATCTGGGTGTATGAAGCGTAATCCTCCCCTAATGCTGGGGGCTGAAGCTGGGTGGCTTGTTTCGAATGAGCAGCGACCTCTCTGCTTTGCACAGGAGGATTGCTCAGTGCAAACGAGCTGGAGCTTGTTCCTTCGCATCCTCCCATTCCTCTCTTTTTTTAACTCACAGGCGGCAGGTGCCATACGAGTTTGGCAGAGGGCTGCTCTTGAATCCTCTGTGGGGGGACACGCTTCTGCTCCGATGCCACGAGCCGGCGTGCCTGCCCACGTTGCTGCTGCCCTGCCTCTGGTCGATGCGGCAGCAACGTCTCGCCGGGTCCCACAGGCTGCTCGGGAGGCAAATCTTGCTCCTTCTGCTGTCTGTGGCGGGCTGGCAGCTGCGGGGCACGTGCCTCTTGGCTGTGCCCCTGCAGCCTGGCAGAGGCATTGCCTAGCTGCCAGCCGGCTGCCCTGGTTAATGCGAGCTGACAGGCAGCCTCCCCGCTCGCAGAGCGGCTCCCGTGCCTGCTCTCCTTTCGCTTCTCGCTTATCAGCGGCGAACAAAGCCCCTTGGTCTCAGCCAGCGGCTGTTGGGAGCAGCGAAGCTGTCGGAGCCGATGTTGTAGCTGGAAGGAGGAGCGGCTGACGGCCCTCCGGCACCGAGTGCCCCGTGGCTTCCAAACACACCCCGGGACCAGCCCGGCTTTCTGCAGAGAATTCGTGCTATCGGATTCCTGTTCGGCTGCCGCTAACCGCAGCCTCGTGGCGTCTGCTGGGCCCGGGATGCTGAGGTTAGCTTCCCAAAATCTCGGAGCCTTCGGGAAAGTGCGTGGGGGGGGAAGGCTTTTCCCCTGGCACCCTTCCAGTTAACTATAAAAATCCATCTGCCCCGATCCTTCCTCTCTCTCTCCCGACGAGCTCACGCTGCGCTCGGTGCCGCGTCGCGGGGGCTGGCTTCCAGCTGGCGGGGGCTGCGCCGCACGCTCGGCTTCTGGTCAGCGGCTTTGGGAGAAGCTGGGCTGAACGGCCTGAAGGCCGCACGCGGGAAGCCTCCTTGCCTGGAAGGCAGGAAGCAGCCGGGCGGATCAAAGGAAAGCAGAGCCAGCAGGGGAGGGAGGCGGTTCAAAGGCTTCCCTGCTGCCCGGCCGCTGGGACGACCCCCGGGTCCGTTGCCGCTTCCGCAGGCTGGTGAGGAGCTCAGGGCGTGCGTCTGGGGGCCTGGAAGAGAATCCCTCTTCTGTAGGGTCCTTCGGGGCAGCACGGAGCGGAGGTGGGAGGTTAAAGGGGAAAACCGGAGGGGTTTGGATAGGGGGTGGTGCTGCTGGGAGGGGGCAGGAGGTGGCACGGTCTGGGCAGGGCCCTTCCTCCTGCTCGCTCTGCTCCCGGCTGGATGTTGCCTCTGCTGTCCGAGAGCCGGGGATCGGGGTTGCTTTGGGTTCCCCTGGAACACGCGAGCCCAGCTGCAGCGGATCATTTATAGTCGCCTGTGTCGTTTACTGTAAGAGGAGCCGGGCTTTTGCTGCGGTCTCCGCTGGTATAAACCCTCGGTGTTTGAGGCTGGCAGTGGGACAGGATCAACCCCGCTAATCACAGAGCTGCTTAGCTGGGAAGAGATGTTAACGACGTGCACGCACACACAAACACATGTTCCGCTCGCTTTTATTCTGGAAAGCTGTGGTTGTTGTGCTTGGCAGAGGGGAAAAAGGCACGCAGAGAGTTCCTGTCTCTCTCTCTCTCTCCCCTCTATCTTTCACTGCCGTGGCTGTTCCCTGCCTCCTAACGCAGGGCTGAGATCTCATTACCTTCCGTTAATATCCGTGGCAGGTAGCAGTGGGGCTGTGAGGGATTGCCTGGGTCGGGGAGAGGAGGGGCGAAGGAGAAACGAAGCGTACGGCCCCGAGCGTGAGCACACGCCGCCAAACCGCACAGATAGAGCCCGAGATCTTGCAGGATTTCAGGTGACACCTCTGCAGCGGAAGAAAAATGATAATGTATGTGGCAGCGGATGAAATGGATCTGGGGCTGCAGCCGGGGGGATCAAGGGAGATAAATGGGATGACAAATGCATCTCTCAGCGGAGATAAATATGCAGCGCCCATGAAAAATAAATATTTTAGAAAGGAAGGGTGAGAATAGGACGGGCCTGGCCAGCAGCAGCAGCGCTTGGTGACGGTTTCTTTGTACGTGTTGGACGGGCTGTTTGCTCGGCGGAAAGGGGGCGAGGTGTTGCCTTTAACTCCCGTTTTTCGAGTTGGCCGAGTGCAGACAGGTGGATAAAGGGGCGAGAGCAGCCCCTGCCGCTAGCTAACGGGGCACGTTCCCCCTGCGTGGGGCAGGCCCCGCCAGGAGAGCGGTGTGCTGACGGAGAGGGGCTGGGTGGGACCGTCGTCCCTCGGTTAACGTTTAATTCCTCCCCGCTCGGCGTGTAAGATCAAGCCAACCCGCAGGCTTGACAGGCGGGAGACGTCCTCCTCCTTTACCCATCTCTCTCTTTTGAGGCAGAACTTTTGAAGCTGTAAGGGGAGGAGGAGGCACTACCGCATTTGCTGACTTGAAGCCCGTTATCTCCATCGTGATAGCATCTGCAGGTCCCAGCTGAGATGGAGGCTCCCTCGTGGTTAACCATTTTCTTCTGCCCCGTTGGGTCCCTTTCCCTAAATCGAAGTGTCTGGCTGGTGTGTGCACGGCTCTAGCGAGAAGGTTGAATTTGGAGAGCTGTCTTGGGGCTGGTGAAAACTTAGCAGGCAGTGTGCCGAAATGGAAATTGAAGCCCTGGGTCAATCCGGACGCTCCCACCTCTCCCCCTGTCGAGAGCATCCTCGGCTGCCTCACCGCTGTGTCAGAGCCGCGCGTGGTGGTTTGGACTGGTGGGGGAAATCTTTGCTGGGGAGGAGAGGGGGTTTGCTTGAGGACACCGCTGCTGAGATAGAAAAAAAAAAAGAAAACCCCACAAAAACGTGGTGTTTGCAGTGAGACGGTCTCATTGTCTGGGGGCACTGAAGTGCGTTTCCTGCGCAGAGGGAGGGCAGGGGCCGGTTCCCTGCAGGTAGGATGGACCGGGCCCTTTTGGGCAGCAGCAGGGTTTGTGGTTTCCTGGCAGACTGGCTCTCGTCCCAGCCGTCCCACCTAAGCCCTTGGGTCTTAAAAGACCGAATTATCTAGGCACATGCTCGTGGGGGTTGTCCGCAGCGAGGGTTGCTCTGTGCATTTTTGTGTGGTGCCTGCGTGGGTTTGTGCCCTTGAAAAACAGGAGGTTCCCGTTGGAGCTGGGCTGGGAGTCAGACGGGAAGCAAACTTCACCCCGTATGACCCTGCACGTGGCCAGCTGGCCTGACCCACGGCCCTGCAGCTCCGACAGCCCCGAGTTTTCCCACCGAGCCACGCAAAGACCTTCAGCCCCGGTCCACAGACCCTTTCACCCCCATGTGCAGTCTTTTCTCAATCTCTGCCTTCAACCCCAGCCTCTGGTCTCAATCCACAGCCTCGCCTCTCTGGGATTCCCATCCCAATATCCGTCGCTGTGCTGCTCGAACCCCAGCGATACGTCCTTTCAGAAAGAGCTCGAGTTAAAGGGTGCGGAGAGCTGTTCCTGAGCGAGCCCCACAGCCAGATTGCGTGCAGATATTTGTATCTCTTTGCATCCTCCCAGCCCAGGGTGGCAGGATGCTGGTCCGGGGTATGAACCGAAGGGAGCAGGCGCCCCGTGCTGTCCCTCACCGAGGGCGGGGAGATGGTTTTTTTGCCGATGGGGTCTGTTTGTGGAAACTGTTACGTGGCTTTCATTCTTCTTCTTTCCCTCCTCCCAGCTAAAATCTTTCCTGAAGGAATGCAAGATTGCCAACTACTGCAAGCCTATCCGGCAGCTCCTGGAGAAACTGCAGGAAAATTCTGCCTACATCGCCAGCAGGCGTCAGAAAGCTACCTTCGGTGTGGCCAGCAGGGAGTCTGTGGTGAGTCTGCTGCTTCCATTTGGGCTTCCTGGAAAGACAGTCAGGCTCCGGCTGCCGGGGCCGAGCGGGTGGCAGGGGGAGGAGGGAGGACGAGCTCATGGAAACGGGGCTGTGGGGTGCGGCAGACGCTCACAAACAACCGGGCTCGGCAGGGCTCTGATGCTGTAGCTGGCAGGGCTCTGCAGCCAAGAGCCTCATGGAAAACTCAGGCCATAAATTACACCCTTCTCTTATTTATAACACACGCACATCTATGGAAGCGCCTCGCCTTGCTGGGGCATATCCCCTGCTGGGAAATTTCTTGCTTTTCATCATCCCACTGCCGATACACCGGTGCCAGTTCGTGCCTAAGGTGAAGGGGGGGATTCTGCCTCCCCTGTAACCACGTTGTTTCCTCCTGGTCTGTGGAGACACCTCTCCAGCAGCGTAGAACCAAGCCACCAGCTGACTGCTACGGGACCGTTCGGAATCCTGAGCCAAACCTTTCCCCGTTTTCCTGCTCTCCTGTGTAGACAGAACTGTAGGACAACTAAAGTTACGAGCCCTGAGAACTGTGAGCAGGTATCCTGGGCACTGTAGCTGCCCCTCAGGAGAGATGCTGGCGTGTTCTTCTGTCTGCAGCCTAAGTAACCATCCGTCCTGCTGAGGAAATGCTGAGCACATTCAATGCCTAGAAAATTTGCAGTGGCCCTGGGCGGCTCGTAGGGCCCGTAGTGGTGTTGAGCTGAATCTCAGGGCAGTTCTGCCTCGCTGATGAGGTGGAGAGCAGCTAGGGTAAAGATCCTTTCCTTTTATATTAGGAACTGAACTGTAGCACAGGTAGAAAACAGTATATTTGAAGGGTGCATCTGACTAACAGACTGAGATGCTGTCTTCCTGGAAAAACCCTGTCGTGGCTAGGGGTGTTCCCCTGGCTGGGAAGGGTCCGGAGGTAAGGCACCGTGACAGGAGCAGGCGGAGACGAGCTGCCTGTGGAGGCGTGCCAAGAGGTGCTGGTCTCCAGGGCCTCTCCGTAAGGAAGCTGCCGCAGCCAGCTGGATTCAGATGGAGGCGCTGGAAGCTGCTGGTTTCAGCTCGAAGCAGGGAGCTGTTAAAACGCTCCAGAAGCAACTGTCTGGTCTTCATTCTGTTGTGCTGTTCTCTACAGGCCTGGGGTAGGAGGGTAACCTGCTCGTGCTCGTTTCCTTGCCTCCAAGGGGACTGTACTCCTGTACCGTTACCTTCCTGTCTTACAAGACACACCATTGATTCCTCACCCTTGTTAGGAAGCCACTTGGCTTGTGCGCAGCTGGAGAGGCCGCCTCTCTCATCACTTCCCCTACTCCAGGAGTCTGCTTGCTCTGAGCTACGCCCTCCCAGGGATGGAGAGCCCATTCACCGTCCCCGCTTGAAGCTTTGTTTCCTTTGCTTTGCTTCCTCCTTATTTGGGACCTGCTGACCTGCTCAGCTCCGAGGTATTTGAAATGCAGGCCCTATGTAAACGAAGCCGAAGGGAAGCCTTGTTAATGAAGCTTTGTTTGCTTTTTCCTTTGGGACGGGGAGCTTTGCATTTATCCGGCGCAGCAACCTCTGCAGGTGGACTGTGCGTGCACGCCTCTGCGTGAGAGTCGGCGGTGAGTCCGATAATTCCTTGCCTGGCAGGAGAGAGGAGAAAATATCTGTGTCTGGGAGGTAATTGATGGGATCAAAGTGATGGCTCTGTGGCCACATGGTATCGTTGGGAGGGCTGGAGGTCTGCACCACCGAAAGCTCCACGTGTTAGCGAGGAGCTGGGCATGGAGCAGGGGTTGCAGCGCAGACTAATTCATCGTCAGATACCGAGGGGCAGGAACTGCAGGAAAATTACCCTTTGAAATCCTGGCATGTCAGTGCCTGGACACGGCACTGCCGTTCCGGGATTAAGGGGTTGAGGGAGCTGGTTTTGAAGAGACTGAGTAGTCCTGGGTTCTGTAAACGCCGTTCTGGCTCGGACTGCTTTGCCAGAGGAATTGCGCTTCCCGTCTGGAGCGCAGTGGTTAGGGTTTTGTTGTTCTGTAGCTTTTGCGGACAGACAGCGCTGTGACCACCCACCCACTCCGCAGAGGTAGAGATTTCAGCCCCTAGGGCTCCGTGGAATGATGGGCTGGGGAAGATCGTTGGCTGAAAAGAAAAAACGGGTTTCCAACAACTCTGCCGCTGTCTGCTTTTCCCAGCAACCCTGGCAGCAGCCCCTTTTTTTTTTTAAGGACTAAGTGATTTTTTTTTTAACATCTTGCTGCCTGCACAGCTCCTAGCTGATGCTGGTGCACCTGCTTTCTTAGGAGCATCGCACCCGGGTGGCTGCATAGCGTGGGGCAGACGGGGCTGGCTCCCAAGGGGCAGCCTGCTGCAGGTAACGTTGGGGCTGGTCTGGGGAAACAAGCTCTGTTTTGCCCAGCCTGTTTGGGGACGGGTTCTCCTCCTGCCCTTTAAGGGGATCCAGCAGCAGCGTGGCGTGCTGCTCGGAGGGGATGCCTAGATTGCCAGTGCCATCTGTATTTTTGCACTTTGCTGCCCTGTGAGAGAAGGGAGCCCTTCTCTTCCAGGGGTTAACGGGCTCCCAGTGCTCCCGGGAGCGAGGGAAGCAGCCAGCTCGGCGCTTCTGTGGCGTGGAAGATCCTGGCTTATCTTCCGTGCCTTGGGACGAGTTTGGTGGCTGGTGACCCTGCGCTTTCCCCCTGCTCCTGTGCAAACAGATGGTGTAGATTTCCAAAAAGGGCCAAAGCTCCCGCAGAGACCGGGCTTCCCAGAACGGCTTGGAGTGTCCCTCGAAGTCTGGGTTGAGTTTGCCAGGCTGTCTCCAACGTACGCGGGGCATTGGCACTTGTGCGAAAGCAAACACTGCCAGAAAAGGGAAGGGAGGGAAAGAAGAGAGGCCAAAAGTATTTGCGTGTCCCCCTTGCCAGCAAGAGCAATTGAAAGCAAATGCTCTCTGGTATTCGCATCCCTGCATTTGTGCCTGCCCCACTCCAAGGAGCGGAGCCCAGGTTCGGAGCCCGTTCTTGCACGCAGCGTGCTGAAATGCAGCGTTCATCGCGGGGAGTTGCAGAGCAATAGGTTTAAGGGAGGGGAATAAACGGTATGAGTGCCATCGGTTCTGCACTCCTGAGTAGTGGGAGGACTTCAGAAAGCTCGCTGTTTTACCTAAGGGTCTATGTTATTTTTTTTCTACATCTTTTGACTTAAGGTGGAGGGGCTGTGCGGGGAGCCCTCGGGTATCCCAGGCACTGCGGAGCAGAGGGCTGGGCACACCAGCTGCGTTCAGCCTGATGCTCCCACAGCATTTTCAGGCTGAGAACTTGAATTTCCTTTCCTTGATTTGTTTGTTGGGTCCAGATGTGCGATGGGCACCTCTGACTTGAGGTTCTTCAGCACCCACCCGGGCCCTGGCCTGGCAGGGGACAATGCAGGGGAGGAGAAGAGCTCGCCGGGACCTGCAGCACGCGCCGTGGCACAGCTCGGGGGCTCCACGCAGGGCTCTGGGGGTCCTGCATTTGAGACCAGCCCAGCCCAGGGAGGGAAGGAGATGACGGAAGGCATTGCCTCGTTTCCGTGGGATTTCCAGATTTGCCTCCATCCCCATCTCAGTGATCTCTGTTAGGTTCGTACAGCCCTGGCACTGGGGGCTGATCCGTGCTGGCTGTCCCCTGGCAGCGCAGTGATGCAGAGGCAGTAATAAAAAGGAGAATTGCAAACGGTTGAGGTGGGTATGGTAGCATCCGCTCTCAAAATTCCCATTTAGGCATGCTGACTAGAAAGATGGGATTGTTTTATTTTTATTTTTTAATCTCTGGATCCAGCACACTTTAAAAGAGCCGCGTCAGAGCAAACAGACGTTTGCCTTCCCTAAGAAGAGCCTTTCTCAGAAGCTCTCCGCACCGAGCAGCATCAACAAATTGCCTGCCTGCAGCTGGCAGCCTGATGGGAGCCTGGTCCATAAAGGGGGTGACTCTGTGCTCCTCAGGAATTACTCCTCGTGCCGCAGCGGTGGGCCAGACCGCCAGGAGAGCCGCGCCGTCTGCCGGCTGGCGTCTCCTCCAGCCGGCGCTGCCGGAGCCAGAGGTCCATCAGCCCTGCTGCCAGCCCGCCGGGAGGAGGCTGGGGAGCAGCCACGGGCTCCGGTGCAGAGCTGGAGCCGTGTTACAAAGGGTCCCGTGGGAGCCGTGAGCCTGGGACCGGGGATTACCAGCAAGGGGCCGTTCGGCTGGCTGCGGTATCGCTACGCGCCTGGTGCGGGGTGCGCGGGCAGGCTGCGCCGTTAGAGGGCGGGTGACGGAGGCTGCTCGCCCCCTAATTGCCCAGGGTCAGCGCCTGGTGCCGGCCGCGGAGGCCGCAGATCGTCTCCACTTCCCTCCCGGTGACGGGCCAGATCAGGAGCTGGCGGAGGCTGATGTATTTCACCGTCTGCGCTGCTTGTTTGCCTCGCTCTGCCCGTCGCAGGTCCGCTCTCTCCGTCTTGTTCCTCTTTACGCTCCTCCCTGCGCCTCGGCTCACAGGCTGCAGTGAACACACCGTAACCCCTGAGTTTTGAGGCTCAGCTCCCCAGAAGCAGAGCCCATTCGGGCTCAGGGTAAGAGTGTTAGAGCTGCTGCTGTGCTTTGTGCTACGGAGATGGTCTGGCCGCTTGTTCCCCCCCCCAGCAGCAGCACCGTGTACCCCAGGTACCGACGCAGAGCTCTGGGTTTGTTCTCAGCCCTGGATTCGGGATAATCTTTTTGGACCTGTGCTAGCCTACGAGTGTATCTAAACTAACCCCTCCTGCTGCTCGTTCCCTTGCTCCTTTGCCTGTTAAATTCCTACTTGTGCGTCATGGCCGTGCTTATATAAAATATAAAATTGACTTTTTCCTGTGGGATAGCGCAACGCCTCTGGGCACGGTGGCAATCCAGCTACCAGGTACAATTCTCTGCGGGTTTGAATTTAAGGGACCCTGGCAGGTTAAAAAGAGTGTGCTTTAATTTGGCGTGCTGCCCCCCACCCCCTTCAGCACTAACATGCCCCAAAAAACCCCTTGTAACCATCCCGTTTGCTTCCCACTATTCCCAGCGCTTACACCTCCGTACTCCCCCTGCTTGGACAGCGGAAGCAGGCGCGGCGTTTCTTCGTGCTCTGCTCTCCCAAGGCTGGGATGAGGCCAAGCCCCCGCGGGGGAATGTTTGTTGCAAAAATAAACACTTGGCCACAGAACAGGGGGAAGAGGCAATCCAACTCCTTTTGTGTTTAGGTCTTGTAAATGCTTGCATGAGGTTTTCCTGAATTAAAAAAAGAACTTAGCAGGCGATCAAATGTCTCCGTTGCAAGAGCAGGGGGCGGATTTTGCCCTGATAGATCCTCTGATGTATCCCTGTGATTCCTGCCTTCAGCTTTGAGCTGAAGTAATTCCTTTACCTTCACAGCAGGCTGCGTTGTCTGCCCTGACTGCTGTACCGGTGTCTTCTCCCTACAGCTAGAGAGAAGCGAGCATCCGAGGCCAGGATAGTACCAGTGGGTCCCAGAAGGCATGGAGCTGGTCTGGAAGAGCTGTTGCGAGTTCTCAGCACTTCTGAGAACCAGGCCTCTGCCCCAAGGGAAGAGCAGGGATCTGGGAACCCACATTTCAGGCCAGCATGCTTGGAAACCTTGGTGGTCCTCCAGGAGCTAAAGCGTCTCACGCGCCACCCCCCTTCGGAGGACTTCACACCCTGCTGTCTGTCAGCTGCGCCTCCGTGGTGGTTAGAAACCTGTGCCATGGGTGTCCTGGGCTACTGAGTGAGCTGTTGCGTTGGCTAGCCCTCTGATTTCATCCTTGGGTTTCTTTAATCTCCCTGCAGTGCCCAGGCACTGCTCGACCTCACGAGAGTCATCACTCGCACCGCTCCTCACTCGGTGGTTGCTTGAGTGCCTGTGCCTGCGTTCACATCCATCCTGCTCGCATTCGTAGTCGTGTTTGCCAGCTTCCTACCCAGAAGCTGCAGAAAGGTGGTTTCACTCTGCTCCTAACGGTTTCACTCTGCTCCTAACTCTCTGCACTTGCCAGGGTACTGTTGCAGAACTGCTTTGCAAACCTCCCTTAAATTTGCACCCCTCTCTCTCTCCACAGGAGCAGTGGGAGAAGCAGGTCAAAGAGGAGGGGACGCCTCTGACCAAGTACTACGCTCAGTGGAAGAAGCTGAGAGAGAAGGAGATTCAGCTGGAAATCACCGGCAAAGAAAGGGTAAGAAACGCCTGACTCAGTGCACATCACCTGTGCCGGGGCAGGAAGGGAGAGCCCTGTCCTGGCAGCAGGGGGGTGGCTGATGAAAGCCAGCTCAGGCTGAAAGGGGCTTGAGCTTTCTGGCTGTGAGGACCGGGCACTCTGGGGAGGAGCGTGGCTGTGGCTGGACAGCAGTGTCTTCAGCCCCCTGGGGATTTGTCTCGCTGGGCTCTCTAGGAGTCTGTGTCCCCTGCCTGTACCCTGTTTGCCCGATGGAGCCCTAGGTGAGACGGGTGAAGTAGTGCCAGGGTAGATTTCTCTCTGTCCCTGTTCAGGCTCACGCTGTTCAGGATGGATTGGCCCGGTAGCCTTTGTAATTTGAGGACGGGGAGCTGAAGACAGTAACAATAGAGCAATTGTCTGCAGAAATAGCGTACCACAGAGGTGGGTTGGGTAACAGATCCCATTGTGCTGGAGCACTCGGGGCACACACACACACACACACGATGCCCATTCTGCGTGTTCGTCCCCACTTCTCACGTTGCTCTGGGCAGCCCGCATCGTTTCAGGGTGCTCTCCTAACAGGAAAACAAAGGGTTGTGCTCTTTGTCCAGCCCTGCGGAGCGTGGCTGGATCGCTGGAGCCCAGCCTTGCGAGAAATCAGGGAGGGGAAGACGACTCTCGTCTTCGCAAGGGGAATATCAGAGATGAGTTCTGGTTTGCATTTTATTTCTCCCACGCGGGTGGCTGGCTGCGAGGTGGGACTTGCTGTCTGGACAGAAGAGCTCAGCCTGCCGTTTCCCACATCTGCTGCCCAAGGGAAGGCTCCCCGGCCGCTCCTCGGGGCACCGCGCTCTGGGATGCAGCAGGGGGAGGGAGCTGTGCTCACATCAGGAGCCTAAAGGAAAGCTGTCTCGATGCTAATGCAATGAAAGTGGCTGAGCTAGGCTGCTTGGCCAGGGAGCAGGAAATAGATATAATTGGTGTCTCCAGCGTATGGTGGGGAACAATTAAAATAATCGATGGGACGGGAGCATGGCTGGCTCTGAGCCAAGCCCCAGAGCGTGCTACGAGACCTGCGAGACCCTAGAAATGCTCAGCACCGTGCACCAGCCCCGAGATAAGGACAGGGGGAATAAGAAATTCCCCCGGGGCAGCTGTGCAGAGGGAACAAAAAGAACCTCTTGTTTTCCGTGCAAGCCCAGCAGGAGGAGGTGGCCCTTGCAGAAATGAAACTGCGTGCTTGGGGCTGAGAGACAGCAAGAAGTGATGGCTGGGAGCGGGGCTAACCTGGCCCCAAACTGGCCCTGCTGGTGCGAGCCACGACTTTTCCTGGTACCGAAGCAGCTGTCGCAAGGGGACAGGAGATAAGCTGTGGGTAGGCAGGCCCCCGTCTCGTGGGAAAGGCTGGAGGTGAGCCGGAGCAGTGTGGGGTGGCCACAGCTGAAAGGGAGAGGAGCTCCCTTTGGAGGGGGGTTGCTTTGGCAGAGCGAGGCTCGGGAGGATGACTTCGGAAACCAGGGGAAGTTTGAGGGCATGGCCAGGGTCTTGTTCCCCGCTGGAGGAAGCGGGCTGAGCAGATAAACGGTGGAGAGAGATTTCGGAGTTAGCTTTCAGAAGGCTCTGAGGCTGCCTGACATCTCTGCTTGGTGAATGGGGCTGTTGTCTCTCTCGGTGGGGACCGCTAGCTTAATGATGCAGCATTGTGAGCCCCAGCAGGAGAGTGAACGCCATGAGGCCCATTAGGGCTGGGAAAATCCATGTCCCATTAGCAGCCATTGGGGGGAAAAATAATAACAGAGAAAAAAAATCAGCCCGGCTCTCAGCTGCTCCGAGCTGCAGCTCGCCTTATATAACAACGCTGACCCCGTCTGCCCGTTCCCTTTGCTTTTCCCAAAGGTTTTTAATGGGATGCAGACTAATCGGCTTCGTGAGGCTCGGTCTGTAGTGACCTTCCAGCTGGGGATTAAAAGACTGGCCCCCAAATTACCTAATTACTGCCCCTGTGTGATGAACGCGGGCTGTATCTGCGAGGGGTGGCTCCGTGCAGGTCCTCGTTCCCTTGCTTTGTGGTCGCTGTGCAGCCAGTAGGGAGCTCTGGTGCCTTCGTTTTGAGGTGTCGGACCTGAAGGCACTCCCGTGGAGCTTGGGACAGTCAGAGGTGGTACAGCTCGGCGTGATCCAGCCCCAGGTCCCTTGTAATACACTCCGATGGAGTTCAGCCGGTGTGCATGCCACCCAAAGCCAGTCCGCCTTCGGAAATGGGGGCCCTTGGTTGCGTTTTCGTGCTGCCTGGGAAGTCCCACCTGAGAGTCTCTGCTGCTTGCTGTGCGTGCCCTGCACGGGGTGCTGGAGAAGCCTTTCTCAGTGGGGACAGAAATCTCTCCCCTTTGCCGCCTTGAACTGGAGGAGCTCGGAGAACCGGAGGAGACTTCCCCATCACGTGCACGAAACGTTTGGCTTGTTACACAGCTCCAGCCCCACTTCGAAACCTGCGTGACGTGCTGCGGGGAAACCCTCAGAAGGCATTGCAGGGGGAAAATGAGACCCTGCAAGGTTTTTGCATTTCATTTGCTGCCGGAGGAGCAGCAGCGACCAGGCTCGTGGAGAACAGGACTGAGGAACAGGGACCCGGGCGGTCGATGCAAGCGGTTTGTTGTAGGGTTTCTCCTCCTGTTTGTTTGATGTTTAACGGGATGGTGACACTTTCAGCCTCAACTGTCTGCTGGGTGGCTCCTGCTATTAAAAACAGGAGCTGCTGAGGAGTGATAGCTGCCAGACAAGGACTGCAGCGAGCGTGGCTCGTGGCAGAGAGAGCCCCAAGGTGCTGCCTGTGGCTGCCAGCATCAGGGCAGCGTGGTGACCGTGTGCCACGGGGTGCAGCCCCCAGCACCCTCGGGTTGTGTTCTTTCCACGTGTCCTCCCAGCACCGAGGTCTCTGCAGGGCCAGTGGAAGGAGAAGTCTCTGGTAGCGGAAAAGAGCGGGTGGGAAGATGATTGAAAATTAGGAGCCTGCTTTGCTCCCCTCTCCCCTTCTCCGGGCAGCCTCTGAGTCTCCATCCTGGTGCTGCAGGTTACTGCTTGTAAGCGCTCGGCTCCCGGCATCCGATATTGCCCAGCTGGGGACCGTAACCATGAAACGGGTTGGGAGAAATTGCTGGGATTGTCTGCAGGAACAAACGCCTGCCTCCTTCGCCCTCCCGAGAGCTGCGCGGAGCTCGCTCGCTGCCTCTCCCGCCAGGGGAGGCTCCTGGGAGGGGTGGAGAAGCGGCTGTGGCCGGGGAGGAGAGCGTCGAGGGGTGGAGGGACGGGTGGGAGAGAGCAAATGAGTTATTACTCGCAGGGCGAATGTTTCCAAGCAAGCTAATGTGTGCTAATGCATGAGTGCTCCCCAGGAGGTGTGCAGCCAGGCACAGGCAGCGGGCAGCTGATGTTCGGAGAGCACTCAGGATCGAATTTGCATTCTGATTATCTTCGCCCTGCTGGCCTGAGCCCTGGCGAGTAAATCCTCCCCCTAATCCCCCTCCGGAGAGGTGTAAAGAGCAGCGAGGTGGTGTCAATTGCAAGTACTTAATGGCATTGATATTGGCCGTGGCTGCAGCAGCAAGGCTTGGCCCGTTGATCTCCAGAAGGGCTAGCAACAGGGCAAGCCGTGGCGGAGGCAGACCTTGAGCACCTTCAGCACCTTGCTATTCAGCCGGGCTGAAGTCTAGAGCCAAGAAGACAGCCTGCTAGAGCTGCCACGGCTTTCGGCACTGGTGGAAAACTGCTTCTTCGGAGGTATCCCTTCCTGTATCCCTCCGGGCTTTCCGTGCTGAGCCCCAGGACGGGCAGCTTGGCAGGGGTGCCGTGCATCGTGACCGTGCCGAGGTACCAGCGGCCCGTAGCACGAGTGGTTTGTTGGGTAAAGATCAAGGGAGCAGCGGTGCTTTGCGCTCGGCTTTGTGATGGACTCACAGATCTGCCTCCTGGCTGGCAGCAGGCAGACCCAACTGCTCTTGGCTGCGTGGCTTCCACAGACAGGGCAAGGCCAAGTTCCTGCCTTTGCGCTCAGCGTTTTGTGTTCAAAAGTACAAATTAAGGTCGTTCTTACCGTTGGTTTTGTTTTCTTTTTTTTTTTTTTTCCAGCTTGAAGACTTGAACTTCCCACAAATTAAACGCAAGAAGCAAGAGGAAAGGAAGGAGGAAGATAAGAAGGAATTCAAGGAGCTGTTTGAGCTGGACACTGACTCTGATGAGGAGAACACTGGGATTGCTGTCAAAGGTACGGCTCCAGGGCTGGGCACGCCTCTCCTGTCCGGGTTTCTCTGTGACGTGGGGCAGTACAGCTCTGCCCTAGGGGAGACGCGTGCTAGCCATGTTCAATTCGAAAGGTAGGCTGACGTGGAGAGGGAGCACAGCACGATGGTGGCTTTTCAGAGCGACAGAAGGCAGCTGGGAGGCTTTTCTCTCCCACTTTGTCGCTCCAGCTCATTTTAAACCCATGGGTTCTGCATTAGTCCTTTTTTTTTCCATACCTGACCCAAAACCTTGGAGAACATCGGAGTGTTTGCTGCCTTTTTTGCACGGTGGGCGGAGGTGCAGAAATCCATCTGTTGTTCCCCACGTGTAAAAGAGGAGTAAGGACATTGTCCTACCTGGCAGCGTGCTTGATTTTCATTGTATACATGACTGCAAACAGCAGCTATCCCAGGGGCTGGTTACCGGAACGAGAACCTTTGATGGAAGAGCGGTTATCCTCTCTTTGCATGCACTTTGGGTGAGTTTATTTTCCAGCAGGTGACATTGCAAAGTATTCTTGGTGAGCCAAGAAAGTCTGGAGCCTCTGGAGAAAATGGAGCGGTGCCACTCACTGGCTCTGACCACGAGGGGGCCGTAGCAAATTGTGGAACCTGCCTAAAAAGTTGCCCACATGGCTTGAGGAAAACTTGGACGTCCCGTTTGCGATTCGGGAAGTTTGGGATAGCGCGGGTTTTCGAAATGCATTGCCATTTGGACAGCAGGGAGGCTCGCAGGAACACGGGGCTTTCCTTTTTGGAGATGGGATCTGCAGACAAAGTCCTAGTCCGTGGCACGTGTTGTGGGGCGTGAGCACAAGTCTTGAGCCTTAGCACAGGACCAGTGACCACCTCGCAGCTTTCTGTGATACAGGAGGAAGAAACGGTCAGAAAACTCGCGCTGAGGTTGAAGTCAGTGGATTTTTGTCGGTGCCCCAGCAAAGAACGGGCAAGTCTAAGGGATCAGTGTGACATCAGGGCGGTTTGCTGAGATACGTCCTTGAGATGTGGCATTGTCCTGCCTGCCAAACAAATGGGTGCCTCTGAAGAATCTGGAGAAGCCCCAGTGGCTTCTAAAAAGGCAGTGCACCGCTGTGACACCTCGTGTGGCAGCGCGGCAGTGCCAGCAGTGCCCAGCGTTCCTGGCCCAGCCGCCTCCCCGCAGTCTTTGCTCGTAGCGGGGAGTTTTCTGCTGGGAGGGAACGGGCCCCCGGGGGGGGCATCTTCCATCTCAAGGAGCCACCGTGCCGGGGTCCCCGCCACGAGTCCGGAGGCGCTGGGTGGAGAAAGAGCGGAGCAGCAGGGCTGTGCTGCGGCGCAGGGCGACGTCCCCGTCCCCTCCGGGCAGCGGCGTGCCTCCTCGCTGGGAAGGGGGCAGAGGACGGAGAGGTGGGGAAAAGCGCCCACGTCTGGGGAGAAGCGCGCAATGAGCTCTCGTTCCTGCCCCGCGTGGGGTGCGGAACAGCCTCCGAGCCTCAAACGAGGCGAAGGGGAAGTCGTGGAGAGGGACTTGGGGTCGCCTTGAATCGGCTTCCAGCTGTTCCCAAGAGAGACACGTCGAGCAGCAGGAAGAGAAGGCCGCCCTGGATGGGTCTTCAGGGGGAGGAAACAAGGAACGTAGCTGGGGCTGCTGGCCATGCCGGCCTTGAGAAGCGAGAAGGAGAGATGCCGGGGCTGTGAAACCGTGACACTGGTGCGCTGGGGGGCATCTGGGAAGCGGTGGGAGCAGACCAGCCCTCCTGAGGCAGCGCCGCTTCCAGCCGGGGGCAGGAAGAGACGGGGCTGGTGAGCCGCAGCCTCCCTGCCCCGGGGATGGGAGCAAGGGCACGCCTCGGGGGTCCCAGGGCTGATGGGGAGAAGAACGGGGGTCTCCCTTGACAGGTCGAACATCCCCAGCCGCGTCCACGCTCGTTGTTAGCGAGGCTTGGCAGCAGCACGCGAGGCTCTGGTCGGAGTCCTTGCTGGAAGGAGCCAGTTCCAGAGCCTCGGGGATCTGTGGGTCCCTGCTAAGAAGTGTACGGAGCATTTTTAATGGTTTTCATCGCGGTTTGAGCTCCTGCTCCATCAGTACCAGCACTCCTGCTTATTTCAGGGGCTTCCGGCTGCTTTCTTTCGCTCCGCACCGGGCTGGGAACCGGGTGGGAATAAACGGCAGGCAGCGAACTGGTGCGTGCAGCGGGCACGGCTGCGTGGCGGGGAAGGAAGGAGAGCAATGAATTTGCAGTTGTGTTTTAAATCTGGCGGGGCTGAGGGGAGATTCCCCCCGCTCTCGCCTCGCGCTCTGTGCAGGCGGAGCTGAAGGACACCCCCAGCACCCCCCCCGAGGGGGCAGGGTGGTGGCAAACACAAAACCAAGACAAGCTGCCCTTCGGGAGGGAGAAAGCATCTTGGCAGGCAGGAGAAAAACCCTTGGCTTGGGTCTCTGCAAGGTCCAAGGATGGGAGAGAAACGGGTTTGCACGTTTTTAGGGCCCTCCGAGCGTGCAAGGGTGGGACGAGGCAGGCGGCGGGGAGGAAGGAGCGTGGGTTTGCTCCATCTGCGCGGCGTGCCGGGGGCGGGGGGGTTCCTGCGTTGCTCTCATTTACCAGCTGACGGCTCTCCGGGAGGAAAGGCTCCTGGAAATTCCTAACGGCTTGGGCAGAGGCGCTGGGCGGCCTCGGCACGAGGCAATTAAAGGCGAGGAGGCGGCGTGGCCGCGGCGTCTCCCCGGGACCTGCCCGCATTAGGTGTCGGCGTGCCTCTAATGAACTGGGGCGGGTTTCTTCATTTATTCCGCACGTAATCACGTTACATCGATTTCATGCCGGGCTGCTGGGGGCCGGGGGTGTGTAGGGAGAGGCCAGGCGTTCCCATCTGCTGGCAGGAGAACCACTCGGTGGCAAAATTCCTGCTTCGTGCCCTCAGCTGGAGGATCTGGAGGAAGAGGGGAGCCCTGCAGCGCCCTAAACATCGCGCGACACCGTCTCCTGGATGTGCTCCTGCCTCCACCAACCCAACTCTTGACTTCTACCCTGGGACCTGCGCACCTTGGTGGAAAGGGCGGCAGGATCCCAGCTCGCTGGAGGGGCGCAGGAGGCTGCAGCTCAGTAAATCCCCTCGTAGCGACCTCTGCCTGCGTCCCAGCCTTCAGGAACAGCCCGACACCGATTCCTGCCCGCCCCTGGTTTCTCTCCGTGCTCCCAGCCGAGCCGGCGGTGCCGTCGCAGGCTCCGGGTGATGGATGAGCGCGCTCCCCTCGCCGGAGCCGCTCAGGTGCCCATCGATAAGCCGCGGCGCGGCGAGCAGCGCTGCCGTCCAGCTCCCGGGGGGGGGGGCCGGGGGGCCGCCGGCAGGGCTGACGGATGGGTGGCAGCGCGGCAATGGCAGGGAGCTTATTGATGGCTCCGTACCCGGCTCAGCGAGCGGCACGGGTCAGCTGCTGGAGGAGGGAGGACGGGGCAAAAAACCAGATGCCGAGCAGCGCGGCGGGAGAAGGATGCGCGCCGCCTGCCTGGCGGAGGGGCTGAAATGGGAGCAAGCGGCTGCCCAGGCAGGTTGGGATGCAGGCAGGCGAGCAGGGCTTAGCTCGGCGGTGGCTGGAGGTTCTGCTCCCTGGGGACACATGTCGGTGTCTGCTGGCACTGAAATGCGTGGTGAAATCCCTGTCCAGAGGAGGGAGAGAGGGGGAGGAAAGCAGCCCGCTTCCCGAGGCCCCGAGGCTCTGCGTGCTCCCTCCCAGCCACCTGCAGAGGGGGTTTGCAGGGGCGTCCGGTCCTGCACCTTTTCCTTGTGACTGTCAGGGGGAACAGGGCTAAAAGGGGTGTAAAAGGATGCCCTGAATCGGGGTCTGCCCATTTGCAGTGGCAAATAACCACTGAGGGGTGCAGGTGAAGGAACCAGACCTTCTTCGTCGCTTATTTCTTCTTTTTCAAGTCTCTTCAGTAGGCCCACTTCTCTCTTCATGTTTTTCTGTCCGTCTTCCTCTCCTACCTTTCACGCCCCCCCCCCCAGCAGGGCAGAAAGGCGTTTTCATGACCAGCGCTGGGTGCTGCGCCCGCGGTGCTCAATAAATAGGAGGGAGCCGCAGAGCCTGGGGCTTCCGGGGTGATTTCTCTGCCTTTTTGTGTCCCGGCCATCCTGACCTCTAGCAGGGGCCTCTGAAGTGCTGTGCATCCTCCTCTGGGCTCCGGTGTAAGCCAAAAAGGCTTTTGGGGAGATGTGGCAGGAGAAATCGAGTGGTGAACTTCCCCTTTAGCACGTGTCGGGGTGGTGGTGCTTTGCCCTGCCTGCACACAGCCCTGTGCTGCCCTCGATTTTCCGTTTACCCTGTAAAAATACCTGCAGGGAAATCCAAAGCCAAAGCGGCCTCAGATGACAGCTCCGAAGCAAGCAGCAAGGAGGACTTCGGTGAGGACGATGACGATGACGAGGGCGAGTATGAAGTCGAGGAGGACGAGGAAGATTTGGAAGACGACGGCGACTCCGATGGTGAGTAGTGCTCCTAGGAAAAGGGGAAGGGCGTTGCTGACAGCGCTGGCAGCCGCAGGCTCCTTTGCATCGCGGGGGCTCTCCTACGAAGGAGCTGCCTCCCCTGCCCTCGCTGTGCTGCCCTCGCGAGCTGCGGGGTGGCAGGAGGGATTTCGGCACGCGCGCGGGGAGACCCGCCAGCTCTGAGCGCGCGCCGAGCGAAGGGGTTAAGGGCTGCGCAGCCCTTGCTCTCACAAGCCACCAGCCCCTTTCATCTCCTCGCAGGGGCCTCCTGCGGAGAGGCTCAAACAGACTCGGCAAGTACAGCGCAGCCCCACGGGGCGCAGAAACCTCGCTTCAAGGCTCTCTGCAGGCGCCGGGGTGCGGAGGGCGTGCTCCTCCTCGGGGCTGCGGGGCGCTGCGCAGGGCTAACGCGGTGCTTGCTGCCTCTCAGCAGCTCCTACCGGGACAGGACAGGTAGGGGCTCCCGTCCCAAATCCTGCGTTCACCTGGGGTTTTTGTGCTGAAGGTGAGTGCTATTCCCAGCGTACACTACGCATTCTGCTCGATCCGCTGGCTTTGCTCCTTGCCTGGCCACTTCCACCCAGAGAAGCAGCAGGGGTGGGTGTCAGCATGAGGCCGCCAGCCCAGGGTGGTATTTTTAAAGGCTACCGAGCAGCAGCTGTGTCACCAGGGGGGCTGGAGGCTTTGCTGCAGCTGTGTCAGCCCCTCCTGTCCCTCGCACAGAGCCGCAGCCGGCTCGTGAGCCCGCCTGCACCCCGGCAGGGCGCAGGGCCCGCGCTGGGCTCGCTCCTGCCTGCCTCTGCCAAGTCGCTGCCACGCGAGCAGACGGGAGCTGGGCCTGCCAGGGCTCCTCTGCCTGCTCTGCTGTTCCTTTGCCGTTTTTCTTTTTTCCTTTTTTTTTTTTTTCTTTTTTTTGCCATTGCCTAGGCCTGGGATTTATAGGACCAAGCCTCTGCGCCCCTGCCTGCCTTTGGGTGTGATGCGCGGTTGCGGGGAACAGCCGCAAAAAGCTCCCGTGTGCAGCCTGGTTTTTTTTTTGTTGTTTTTAACCAGTTTGGGGAGCGACGAGAGCAGGAAGGGGGAAAGAGGCCAAGTGAGAGCAAAACCTGCCTGATTTAGCGTGGCAGATGGCTGTGGCTTGGCACGCACAGCCCAGCCGCGTCGCCCGGAATAGATGGGGGCTCGGCGCGAGTTCCGACAGCGCTGGCAAGGAGAACGAGGCAGCGCTGCTCCTCCCTGCCCACCGCTGCACGCAGGCACGCTTGGGGAAAAGCAGCCTCCCTTGGGGGCTGGGAGACCTGGTGCTTTGGTGCCACCGGTGGGGTTTTCACCGTGAGCTGTCCTGAGCACCCAGCCCGGTCCGGGTAGCCGGAGGTGGCTTTTTGTCCTTTTGGGAGAGCAAGAGGCTCCGAGGGAGCAGCGCTGAGCCAGCACGGTGCCGGCAGGGGCTCAGCGGGATGGTCCGCAGGGCCAGGGGAGCTCCAGCCCCGCTTCTGGGAGGTTGCCCCGGGAAGGGGAACGTGTAGAGTCCTGCACAGCCCCCAGAAACCAGCTCTCCGCTGTGTTTATTAAAAACACCGCTCCAAAAGGAGGGAGCTCGGGGCCAGGTTCACATCTGGGAGTCTTGCAGGTACCTGCGACAGCTCCTTTCTGTCAGCTCCTCGCCCCCCCAGGGGGATCTCCGAAGGGGGAAGGCTGCTCAGAGGGCTGGGGGCACTGCCTGCCTCGTCCCCTCCCTCCCCGAGCTCCTCACTGCCGGTGCTGCGCCCTGCAGCGCTCACCTACCGCTATCAGGGAGCTGCAGCGCTGCCAATAAATTAACGAGTGTCTGGGCTTAATTAGCGATGAGTTGCCTCCACCTGCCCCCCAGTAAAGCAGGATTTACACCTCGCGCTCTCTCTCTCTTTCCACCCGCAGAGGACGACAGCACGGAGGGCAAGCAGAAGCAGAGGCCCGGCCCCCGGGGGCTGTCGCGGGCTGACCTCCAGCAGCTGGCCCAAGGCGACGAGGACGTTGTGGAGGACCTGGCGTTCTCCGATGAGGACTGAGCACCTCTTGGCCCTTACAGCCCCGCCGGACCCCCCCAGCTGGTCTCCAGGAGGTGGTAAGGGGGGGACCCAGCCCCAGGTGCCACCAAGGACTGTTAACGGTGACACGGCAAAGCAGCTGCTTGGACTTTTCAAGCTTTTTCTACCGACTATATATTTTTGGTAACGTTTTTGGGCACTTCAAAGCCAGTAAAACTTCTCGGCGTAGGTAATAAAAAGCCCTCATTTAAATCTCCTGCTTTAAATAACGTAGGGTCCCATTTCAGCTTCTGCTGGCCAGGGGAAGGAGCAGACCCTGTGTCTGAGGGGCCTCCTGCCTGTTCAGCCCCCCCGTTTTGCTCCGGGCCCTTGCCCCAAACCCTCTCTTTAGCCAAGGGTCCTCAAGGAGTGCGCAGAGCGTTTAGGGCTTTGTGTCCTCGCTGCAAGCGGAAAGCTTTTACCGGCAACGTCAGAGGCAGCTCGGTCAGATCAGGCAGGCTGTAAGGATACCAAGTGTACGGTAACCTGAAATAATAAGCCTTGGGATGTGGGCGGAGAAGGGAGGGTGCGCGAGCAGCGTGGAGCAAGAGGCAAAGCTAATAACGTAGGAAATAGGCTTTTCACATCAGAAAAAAAATGTAGGATTTGCCCAGGATTTGTTGGATATACCCAGGATCCGCGTGCTTGGTGAGCCAAGGGGCACCCAGGCTGCTCCTGTGCTTTGTGACAGTCCCGCTGTCGCCCGCGGTGGCACCGTAGCACGGCGAACGCGCCCGGCTGCTGGCTGTGAGCCCTGCAAACAGCGGTCGGACCGCAGCACGCCTCGGGCAGCCTGCCTCGCTCCCACCCTCCAAACCGGCCGCCCACGGCAGCGGGGAGCAGCTCGGTCTGGGTCTTCCTGCAGGAGGGGTGCTCGAGGGAGGGCACCGCGCAGCTCCAGGTCGTGTTCTGCTGGGAAAACGGAAACAGCTCTCTCGAGGCCGGAGTTTGCAGGACTGGCAGCTCGGAAACGTTTCTTTGGCAGGTAAACTGGAAATAGGGGGATTTGCTGAGTGGTAGAAGTTTAAGTGTTCTCAGTGTATCTGACAAAATCACTCCTGAAAATTAACCGTGCCTTTCAAGAGCATTTTTTCCTTAATGCAGATTATTATTTTTTTTTGAAAGGAAGATGGGGGGGCAGGACTAAATGCTATCTGTATTCCTCTGTCCCCGTTCAGTGAGGCCACTAGCTAGCTGTCAGCGCTGGGGTGGCCAAGCTGCCTGCACGGGCCTGTTCATCGCTGCCTGCTGCACTGCCTACGTGTTCCCCTCCAGGCACACCACAAGAAGACGTTTTGTTTTTTTTTTTAAAACATTTAAAATATATTTTTTTTAAAGTTCTATTTTCATGGCGCAGGACTAACCACAGCTCAGAAACGTTCCCTTATTGCAGATAAAAAGGAGCAGTCAAGCCACGTGTCTTGTAGCCTGGCTGGTGTTCTCCCGTTCACCCCACCCGTAAGTGATAACAGCTCGGTGTACGTGAAGCTGTAATTACGCTCTTCCTGCCCTGCACCCAGTGCTGCTCCTGTTCTGCTTTCAAACGTCACTGCTATGCAGGTAAACAGGTAAATCACTGCTGTAGTAGCCTTGTGGGGGAACTGGTTCTGTTTCCTTCACAGTTCATTATGGTTTTTGGAGCTTAGGGGTAGAAAAGGCGGTGTGGTTTCTTTCTTCCCCCAGCTGTAGTTACAATAATTATTAGTCCTGTCCTCCCTAAACATGCACCCAGATACCCTTTGTCCCGTAAGGAGGAGGAAGGATCTTCAGAAATTAATAATTTATTATTATTTATTTATTATTTAGAGCGCCCTGAGGGGGGGGCTGAGCACCTGCTGCTTTAGCAGGGGGCAGGATTGCTCCAGAGTGAGGTTCCCTACCTGGTAACGCAGCCGGTGTCCCCGGGCACTGACAGCTGGGAGCCCGCGATGTGGCTGCGGGGATGAGGCTTGTAGGGCCCGAACTACAAGAAAAAGGTTTAACTTACCTTCTCCTCCAAAAGAAAGAGGTTGTTTCTTCCTCATTTCCCTTAACTTAGCTGGGCAAGGAGTTTTTTGCCATTTAACACCAAGTTCCCACCCCCGGCAGTGATGCGTACGGCTCAGGTAAGCGTGCACACAACAAAGGAGGCTTCTTGGGTAAAGCAGCCATCCACGAGGGGCTCAGGAAGCCAGGTACCATTTGTAAATTAAGTGTTTTTCTTTTTTATTTAAACTGATTGCTGGAAAGCATTTTTATCGTGATGTGATGGATAATGACAATTTTTTTTTTTTTTACAATATAAAGAAGCTAATGTACCACCAAGCTATTTTGTAAGAAAAAAACGGCAGCACGTGCAACGTTTAAACAAAAAAAAGAGGAGAGAGAGAGAAAAGTACCACATGTGATTGTTGCTCACAACTGTACAAGTCACAGGGGGTCACCCCCAGGAGTTACCATCTCATTCACAGTAGTAAAAACTCTGCCCCTTGGTTTTTAGCCTGACCCCCCCCCCCACCCCCAGCATCCCTCCCCCTCCTCTGGGAACGCACAGGTATCCGTCTCATGGTCCACAGCAGGCCAGAATGTGCAACTACATCCACCTCTGTAACAAGGCTTTAAAAGGAACAAAACCAACCCTACAAACAAACAAAAAAAAAAATAAACCAAATGTAGAAACGAGTCCGTAGTACACGCGACAGAGGGAGAGGGCCACGCTGGAGTGAGGCCTGTGACCCTTCGTCCCACCTAAGCACACACACACTTTTTTTTTTCTTATTTAAAACAAAACGAAGGAAAAAAAAAGCAGCTCTGCGGGGCTGGAGCGCGGGCAGAGTCCTCCCGGGTGTGTGCTGCAAGGAAAAGGCGCCGGGGAGAGGGCAGCCCCCAGCCGAGGGACGGCAGCGAGCCGCCTGTGCCGTACCATCCACACTGAAGTAAACATGGACCGGAACTTGCCTTTTAGGTTTTTTTTTTTTCTATTTTTTTTTTCTTTTTTTGTCTGTCTTTGGTATTGTTTTAAAAGTCGCTAGAGATGCATAGACACCTGAATGAGGAACTGAGTACAGTTTCCAGGGAGGAGGAGCTGCTCGGGAAGGCGGGTGCTTGCCGTTTCCGTGGGTTGCTTTTCGCTCGGGGGCGCAGAGTACCTTTGGGAGGAGCAGTGCCCGGTCCCTGGCCCTGCTCGGAGTCACTGCCAGGAGTTCCTGAAAGCCGTGTGGCTCGGAAGGCGAAGAGGAGCGCTCCTCCCCGGCCCC
The DNA here is from genome assembly GCF_040182565.1 of Anser cygnoides. Classification (NCBI taxonomy): domain Eukaryota; kingdom Metazoa; phylum Chordata; class Aves; order Anseriformes; family Anatidae; genus Anser; species Anser cygnoides. The sequence continues at coordinate 4,974,064 of NC_089895.1, read as the reverse complement.
AGCTCCCCATCAGCCTGGTGAGCGCGAAGGGGTGTGGAAGGGAAGGGGAACCGCTGCTGGCCTCCAGCATCATCTTCCTCTTCACTCGTGTCGTCTCGATACGTCTTTGGATAGTTTTCTTTCCTTCCCTTTTTTACAGTTTTTAAAACGTCCGTGTTTGTTGTTTTTTTTTTTTTTAAACAAAAAAGCAAATGCATCCAAAAAAAAAAAAAAGAAGTAAAAACCTCCCTTCCTCGCTCCCGCGTCGCGCACTGAGGGAGGCTCTCCTGCTCTCGCACCGCGGTCCCTTCGCTTTCCCCCACTGAAGCTCAGTTCCAGCAGCAGCCCCGAGCCGGCCTGCAGTTAGGAGGGAGGTTTCGTGGTGTCGTTGAGCCCGGCGAGGATGGCGGGGTTGCCGTTCTCCTGCTTTGGTGAGATGCGGCTGGCGGAGGGCAGCCCGCTGCTGAAGGGCGAGGCCACGCTGCCCGTGGAGGACGGCCGCAGGTCGGCGGGGGGCAGGTCCCGCTCCGGAGGCCTCAAACCGGGGGGTTGCAGAGGGAAAGCCATGGGGAAGCCTGCCATGTACAGCACTCTGCCCACTCTCTTGGCGACCTAGCGAAAAAAAACAGAAAGTAAACGCAGGGGTTAAAGGGCTGAGTGCGTGCAACCCGGCTTCAGGAAGCCGCAGGGGCTGCACCGTCCTGCCGCGTCCCAGGGGCTGTAATCCAAAAAAGAAAGGCTAGGTTACGCCATCTGAATGAAGAGCTGCTACTCCTGATGCACCAAAACCCCCTTGGTGAAATACTGGAGAAGACCAGGGAAGATTTCTTCCCCCCTCCCTTTTTCTAAAGGGCTCTGTTGTGCCGGCGTGCTCCGTGTTGTGCTGGGCGCTTTGGTGCATGGCTCATAAAGAGCACCAATGTGCAGCTGGAGCCCTGCTCACCTCTCACAGGCTAAAGACGTGCTGGGATGGGCAGCGCAGGACCTCCCCCTGCGATGTGGTTTGCGTGTGTCCAGCACTGGAGGCCTTGCTGAGTTCCAGGCTGCAAGCAAGCCTGAACCCCCACTGCTGACCCCAATCCAGCCCCTGAAATGCTCGGGGGTCTCAGAAAGGGGCTGTGGAAACCTGGAGCGCTTGGAGCCCATACCTAGGTAAGGCTGCAGGGCCAAGTGACGGTGCTCTGCGTGGCCCCCAGCTGAAACGCAGCGGTGGGAAGCGTCCGTCCCTGTGCGCCCTGCGGCACCAGGCTTTGGGGGCACCCCGTGGGCAGCTGCCTCGAGTACGGGGTGAGGCCAGCTGGCACTACCTGCCTCGTCGGTGAGCCCATTAGCAGGCACCACTGATCGAACACAACGCTTCTGCTAGCCCCACACCACCAGTAAGCTGTCTGCAGGCCAGCACATGGTGCCCACTTCTGAAGAGCAGGAATTGCTCTAATGGGAAGAGGGGGAGAGGGGAAAAAAAAAAAAAAATCTGGCTACAGGGTGGCTTCTGTTAGCAGCGCAGGAAGCTGTAAGCCTGCAGCCTCTCCCTTCTGCAGCTCCGGAGAAAGCTCTCCTGCAGCAGTTCTTGCCTCCCAGCAAGGGCCAAAGGCCTCACAACTTTCCAGCACCTACACAGCTGGTTCACATTTAGGCTTAAACAAAAACACAGGCTTGTGCTCAAACCAGACAACTGGGGCATTATTCAGTTAGCAACATCAGGACTCTGCTCCCCCACTTACTCCCCCCCCCCCAGCCCCTGCCTTATTAGAGACCTTTAAACACTATTGATTAAATCGAAGCAGGCTTTTTCGAGCTTCAGCCCATATCTCATATCCTCCCCCCCCCCCCCCCCCCCCCCCCCCCCAGCAAAGCCAAAGCCAATCTAAGTATGTCTGTGAGCTATTTGGCATTCTCTGGTTTTTAAGAAACATAAGAGTTTTATTTCCTACTGAATTGACCCACGGGGAACAATTGCCCACAGAACCTTTTTATTAGCCCCCTCATAAACAGTGAGGGCTGTAGGGAAAGCAGTAAAGGTTCTCTTATTGTTTTTAACATAATCTAACAAACGCGCAGCTCGTGGATCAGGGCAGCTACGCCAGGGCAGTGACGCTCCGCGTGCAGCCCAGGGACGTGCACACGCGTGGCGCTGGCACAACCAGCTGCATGCTGGCACCCCACAGCCCAGCCCGGTCCTGCCGGGTGTCAGAAGCTGTTTGCCGCTTGTTGGATGGATGGGGAAAAAACAAAAAGCAGCTGTAGCAGAGCTGCTCGGCCAGCTTTGTGGCCAAAAGACGCTCCAGTTGGAGACAACTGTACTGGGTCGTGGTGACCCGACTGAAGGAAAGCAAACCTCCACGGTCAGCTGGGAGCCAAGTCAGGAAAAAATAAATAAATAAATAAATAAAGGTGTTTTGGGGAGGATTGGCATTTCTTTAAAGTAATAGTGCTACAGGAGCAAACTGGTCTGTTGGGAAGGAAATACAGTTCCCCTAGAACTTGGTTAAAGCAACAGAGGCAAACGCAGCTCCTACTGCCCATGTGTCACAGCGCAAGTGAACACCACAAGCACGGCCCCCGGCCAGCAGCGAGCCCGGTGAGCTCTGCCTAGCCCGGGACAGAAACGTTCAGCAGGCGCTTGCTAGCGCAGCCGAGGAGGGGCAGAGCTGGCTGTTCGTTACTCACCGGGGAGGGAAAGCGCTCACCAGCTGATGCTGAGCCTGCTAAATGCCTTGGTGCCTCCAGCTCCCAAAAAGGGAGCTGCCCAGAGCCACTGGGACACAAGGGAGACAAGCAGCAGAAGGCCCTGCAGTCAGTCTAGAACAAAAACACGTTTCCCGAAATGGCTTCACCCGGTTAAGTCCCTGCAGGCTATTTTCAGGTGGAGCTGATTTGGCATCCCCTGCCTCCCCGGTCTGGCTGCAGCTGCTCTCCCTCCGGGCCGCGGCTGTGGGGCCAGCCACAAGCACCTCGCCTCGCCGCAGCGGGGCCGATTTAGGCTCCCTCTGCATCCCCGTCCCGAGCTATTTGCAGCACGCTGCCCGTGCTGTCTGCCTCGGAAGCGCTGCGTGACTGATGAGCACATGCACCATTTCTGGCGGCCAGCGCAAGCGCTCCCGAAACCCAAATGAAATAACTAAACAATTATTGCTTGGAAAATGGGAGTCACTAAACCAGGGCCCCCGACGGCGCTGCTCCAGCTGGGGACGACCTTAAATTGTGCCACTTGGTACCGCCCGGCGGTGGGACCGGTCCTACCTGTGAGCGGATCTTCAGCGCGGGGCCGAGCTTCAGCCCCATGTTGTTCAGCAAGTGCTCTTCCGTCAGGAGGGGCAGGGTCTCGCCGTCGATCGCTTGCTCGCGGAATACCTGCGGGAAACCAGGGGCCAGGCTCAGCAGTGGCAGGGAGCTGGCCGAGGGGCTCCCCCCCGCCTGCTGCACCACAGCTGGGACAGAAGATCCCTCACCACACCCGTATTAAACATCCTGAATCCACAGCCCGGAGCCAACGCATAAATGGAGACGTGGCAAGGTGCATGAAGGTTGTTGGGTGGGCTAGTTTTAATAAACCAATAACATTTTTTTTCAAATATTGGGCTGGGAGGTGATATTTTTTTCCCCTTTTCGCTCAGGAGCATTCCCCCACGTCAGCACCCAGCCATGTGTAAGAGCACCTCGATGAGTAAGCCCAGCTGACCGCGTATGATCCTGGGTGAGAAACAGATGAGACACGTCCCAGGCCCTATCCCAACTCCAGAAGAAGGACAGACGACACCATACGAAGCTAAATTTTTGACACATCCTACATCACACACCTTTTTTTTCGTGGCTATTTGGAAAAAGCTGCCCCAGCAGCCCAACAGCATTGCAGTGAGGTCTATGCAGGTGAGGAGGAGAAACTTCTTGGTCACGCATTTCCTGCTCAAAGCTGCTCGTTTTCCAAAAAAAATCGCCAGACAAAACGCCACCAGCGCTGTGGGGCACACGCTGCTGGTTACCCCTGCAGTTAGGCTTAGATCCCCCCTGCAGCGCCGCGGCAGCTGAGCGAAGCAGAGCGGGTGCAGGGCAGCCACACACCTCACAGCCACGGCAGCCAGGCTACTCCATAAAAAGGGCAATTTCATAGCAAGGCATCCCAACGCACCCGGCCGTGCAAAACCGCACCATTTGAACGCAGTCTTACAGCCGGGGGGAGGAAAAAAAAGTCCTATTTTGCCTCCATCTGTCTCAACTGACAGGGTCGTGCTGGAGTTTTCCACCTAGTAGGTGCTGTAAAGGTTAAGGGCTGGCTACGTGAGCGTACTGCCCCGGTCCTTGTAGGCAGAGCAGGGCTGTGCTTGCACCCGGCTCCCCCGGGGCTTGTTCCGGACGCCCGGGCTCCACGGTGCGAGCAGAAGCTGCCAGCATTCGGGGGATGTCAGCTCAGGGCCTGTTTTGTTGTGCTTTTAGGTTTTTTTTAACCCAACCCCACCTCCGCTCCGCAGCGGTTCTCACAGCCCGGCTCGCGCTGGAGGCTTGCCCAAACGAGCCGCCTGCGGGGCCCGATCCTGCCGCCTCGCCGCGTGGTGGTTTTGCACAGCCGTGCCCTCACTGAGCACAGTGGCGAGGGGAATTTTCATCTTCCTCTAACGGCTTCGTTCTCAGCAGCCCCTAGCCCAGAGCCATCCCTTCGGAGCGGCAGCTGAGCTGCTGCGAACCTTTTATTTTTTTTTTATTGCTGGACTCCACCAGCAAAGCCGCTCCTGACTGCAGCGCGTGTTTCTGCTCCTTGACCTCACGAAACTTAATATACCCATTTCTTCTCCTTCCTGCGAAGCCAGCGTGGCTGGGAGCCAACCGCCTCCCTCCGCTCGGCGCTAAAACCCGGCACGAAAAGCCTCGGCTTGAGAACAGCGTCGCTCTCGGGTGCCCCGCAGGTCCCGACCCGCGGCGGGGACAAAGCCGAAGATCGGTGGGGGCCGGGAGCAGAAACGGCGACTTTTGTTTTTTTCTGCTCAAGTTTTCCTGTTTGCCTGCGCCGCGGCTCTACGCGCACCGCATACCACCATGCTCTCGCTGGCTTTTCCTGGCAGGAGCAGCCTGCAGGCCGGTGCCAGACCTCCCCGGCAGCTGTGGCTTTGGAGACGGGAACAAGCGGCTCTGCAACGCGCAGCCCCGGAGCTGGGTCCCCCCAAACGCCGGCGTTTTCACAGAGTAAAAAACCTGCTGAGCGTAAAACCGCGGCGCATAAAAACCCACCCCTTTAAACCACGCACCCCCAGCAAAACGCAACGTAGCGAGGGCACGACACGAGGCTGTTTAGAGCCACCCCCGTTATCGTGAAACATTTTCGCGGCGCGCCGAGCTCGCCGAACCTTTGTCTCGGCGAGCGATTGATTTCTCCCCGCCGGTGCACCAGGGGCTGGCACGCAAGGAGGAACTGGATGGATGAGCCTCCTGCGAGGTGGCTGCGTGAAGGATCCCTGCACGCCTCCCACCGGCTCCCAGGCGACTTCACTTCCCATCCCCTATTCCCATCCCCGCAGGGGTTGGGAATGCCTGCGCCCCGCAGGCAGGGCGCAGTGCCGCCGCGCCGAGGGCGCTCCCTTGGTGTGGGCAGCTGCGTGCCTGGGTCGGGAGCCTTCCTCTGGGCTCACGTCCCTGCCCCGCAAACAATCAGCACACGGGTACGTGCTGACCCCATCCCTCGCCGTCCCCACCAGCAGCAGTCCCCGAGCTCCCCTCCACGCACAGACCCACTGCCTCTCGCCCTGCAGGCCCCCAGCCAGCCAAAACCTTGAGCCAGACACCTTGAGCCACGGGGAGCCCAAACCCCTCTCCTTCCTCCTAGGGAACACTGTGTGTACTGCACCTCCATGAGAAGCGTTCCCCTTCCTAACTCCTGCCTCTGGATGCACGCACAGGTGTTTGCTCCGAAGCAGCCCTGGTTTACAGGTGGTGGTAACAAAGCACGTAGTGATGGGATTAACGTCAGGGTTTAGGGGGCGAGGAAAGAGATTGGGGAGTGAAAGCACGTTCTCCCATCACCTGGGAGTTAAAGGGAGCTGTGGGGCAATTCCAGGTTTCCATATGGAAAATAAAAGGCTGTGTCCCAGCTTCCCCGTCCCCTCGGGGCGAGGTGCATGCACCTCTCTGCAGGGCACACGCCAACACCAGCAGGACCTAAAGGGAATCTCTCGTGTAGAGCCCCATACGCACGCCGCAGCCCTAGCAGGAGCTGGGTGCTGAGCCTTACCCTTCTCAGAAGGGCTCGTGGGGGGCACAACTTCTGCCTGACGCACTAAAGAGGCAAGGGTTTTTTTTTGGAGGACGGGGTTTTTTGGCAACCAACTTCCAACCAGCCAGGATGCCCAAGGAGAGCTTTGCCCTCCCTTGCTGCCAGTCGGGGAAGCTCCTCTTGGAGCTGCGTGTCCGGAAAGCCCAATCCTGCTCCTTCCTCCCTGCTGAGATCCGTTCTCAGCCTCGGATGCGTCTCTGCTGAAAGGCAGGATTGTCCTCGGCGCTGGCCCTTTGCCTCTCTATCTGCTGCTTTCTCCCCCCACCCCCTCCAAGCACACTGGACCCCCTTTACGAGGCTGTCCCAGACAGCTCAGGAATCTGCGCCCTCGCCGTCGGTGCGCTCTCAATGGGGCATTGATAATGGGCTCCAGCAGATGCGGAAGCCAAAAACACGGGGCTGGTTTTTGTACTGCACTTCGCGACCTCACACCGAGCGGGCTTCACGAAGCCCCCCCAGCGCTGATGGAATAGCAACAGCAATTCTAGGATGAGCTTAAAAAAAATCACCATCAGCATCACTCCGAAGCGTGAGCACGGAGGTTACGGGGATGCTTGTGACACCAGGGCCTGTCCCTGCTCTGCCCCACGGCGCTCTGGGCGCGGGAGGAGAGCTCAAAGCTCCCAGCTTTACCCTGCTCCCACCCTCTCCCTCCTCAGTGTCCCACCGCTGTCCACCCCCAACGCCCACCGCTGCTTCTGGGGCCGGCACCGGCAGCAAGGAGTTATTTAGCGATCCGCCAGAAACACGAGCTACGGGGAGCGCGGGGCTCCGGGACGTACACCCATGGGGACGGGCAGCGCGAGGAGAAAGAGGCACGGCCGGGAGGCTGCTGGGGCTGGAGGGTGCTTTACCTGAGTGTACTCGGTGCAGCCGGACAAGTTGGACACGAAGCTGCACACGTCCTCCACTGTCCATTTGCTGATGTCTTCCAGCGCGGGGCTCTCCTCGCCATCCAGAAACAGACCTCCCATGGTGCCTGCAGCGTTCGGAGTTGGGGGGGGGGGGGGGGGGGAAGGAGGGGAGGAGAAAGAAACATAAATCATTAAAATCCCACACGGACAACAACTAGCCTGCAATCTGAATATTTTTCTCTAGCCGCACATTCATCTTTAATGACCTGTCAATTAAAGCGCTGGGCAGGGTCAATTCATAGGCCTCTTCCTCCTGGAGGTCCCCAGCTTGGAAAGGGGGGTGGGGCGGGCAAGGGGGAAGGAAAAATCCCAGCTAATGCATTTCATGTGCTTAATGCTCTTCAGCTGCAGGGAAGAGATGGGGGGGGGGAGGGCGGCGAAAAGAAGGAAGGAAAAAAAAAACAACAAAAAAACAACCCCCCGAGGAGCGTTTCTGCACACGCCGCAAAGCGGAACACCGCCTGCCCCGGGGGCTTCTCTCCCCCAGCCCCGCTCCTGCCTACGTGCTCCGAATGCCAACCGGCCCCGGCCCCACGGCACGGAGACGTCCCCAGCCCGACACCCGCCTGTGTGTCCGTCCGTCCGTCCGTCCGTCCGTCCGTCCCACCGGCCCTGGCTGGCCGAGACGGCAGCGCTGCGAAGCGTGTTTGGGTCCCAGCCGTGTCAGCGGCACGGGGGCAACGGGAGAAGCGCTGCGGGTGCCCCCGGCTCCTGACACCCCCAGGGGCATCGCAACAGAGCCGAGAGAGAGGCACAGGAATAAGGAGGGAGGGAGGGAAGAGCCAGCCAGGTTCCTCCCGTCTCCCACAGCACACGGAAGGACACGCACACAAGCACCGAAGAAACCCATTTCCAGGAAATGCCACTTTGGGGGGAAAAAAATAAAGCGTTATTAACGTGAGGAACTCGCCGCTGCACGGCGTCAGCTGGGTCATTGACAAGGACCTGAGCTGTGCTGGGCAGGGTGAAAGTTTACAAGGGACATAAATGCTACACGTCAGGGCACGAAGCAACAAATTACCCCAAAAAATACTTCTCCCGGGGGTTTATCCTGACAAAATGATCCTTTTTGTAGGTTTGTGTTTTGTCCCCCAGGCTCTGGAGCAGCACCAGGAACACGGCCCCTCGCTGCGGCTCCTCGGCGCCCGTCGGCACCTCCGGCAGCAGCCCGAGGGCACAGCGGCACCCAGAAAGTCCTGGTGGGGAGCGCAAACGGCAGAGCCACAAACCGGGGAACCCCAAACGGGGGCTCCAGCAGCTGCCTGGCAAAGCCACCGAGGTCCAGGGTGGACCTTGGAAAGGAGAGGACTCGCAGAGCGTGCTCCCGTGCCAGGACGACGCTTTCCACCCAGCAGCAGCCCGCACAAGGCGCCGGCAGACGCCACCTCACCGCTTCCAGCGCCCTTCTGCCCCGAGCTTCCCGCTGCCGGCACCGCCTCCGGCGCACGGGGGGCACCAGCACCCCTCGGCCCCTCTCCTGTCCCCACCCCGAGCGTGGAAGGTGCTCGATCCCGCTGCGCCCACGGCTCGGCCGGGACCCCGCCGGTGTCCAGGCAGCTCCGGGTGCTCCTCGGACTGGGAGACGAGCATTGTTAAAATTCACAAAACACCCACAGGGCTGAGGGCTTTCCCCCCGCCGCTTCTTTTGCCGTTTCGGGCTGCTCTTTCCCGGGGCAGGGCAATCCTCTTTCTGCTTTTTGGAAGGGCGGCCGCGGCTTGGTGAGGGCAGGAACTGGAGCCGCACTCACAGCAGCACAGCCGCACTCAGTTGTTCCAGGCACGGGCAGCGCTGGGGCGAGACGCCTCCGGCCGCAGCCAGAGCGAGCGTCTCCGAGGGGACCTGCCCGTAACAGCCAGCTCCTCCAAAACGAGGCACTTCCGTGCTCCAAAAGCCAGCCAGGGATCGCAGCGCAGCCGCCCGGTGCTCGGGAACGAGCCCTGCAGGCAGCCGGGGAGGGGGCCGGGCAGTGCCCCCCGGCCGGGAGCCCCCCCAGGGACGCAGCCATGTACCCACGGCGCTGAGCGCGCACCGGGGCAGGGTGCTGTGCAGGGCCACCGCCGTCACCCGCAGGGCTGGGTTGGTGCAAGTGCAGCCCCCCCACGAGCCCTCTCCTCTCTGGTTTTCCTTCCTTTGCCCCCGTTTCCCCCCAGATGAAAGCAAGGGGGAGGTCGAGATGCATGCAGGCATATGGCACAGCGACAGAGCGAGGGCAAGACAGGGAATGGGTGGGAATAAGAAAGATTTTCCATGTACCCACGCAGAGAAATACGATTTATCTCAGTTTGTTTTCCCTTCCCGTTTATACCGGGAAAACACAGGCACCGACTGATGGAAATATTGGTGGGAGGGGAAGGCAAAGAGCCACGCTCCGGGCTCTGCCCTGCGAGCAATTCCTGCAGTGTGGAACCTAAAAGCCGGACGGAGGACGCCTCTTCCCAGTGAAACCAGTGGGAAACCAGCCCCACTCCCTGCAGGAAAGCCCCGAGGCTCCCCGTGGCTGCAGCAGGCTCCATCGCACCCCAGGTACTCAGCACCCCAAGCCGGGGCTCTGGAGCTTGCTGCTCGGGGGGGTCCCATCCTGCCCCCACCGAGGGCTGCCCCCCGCTCCGGCAGCTCGGAGAATGAGAACAAATGGGTGCCCAGCGGCTCGAGGGGACGCGCCGTCTGGTGCCATAATGACATGTCACCGGGGCCTGCCGGCCCGCCAGCACGCAGAAAGGGCAGCAGCTACTCCCTGCCAGGCCCCCCCCGCCTCGCCCCGTGATAAATGACGGGCTGGGAGGCTGCTAATGGATTGCAGAGCAGCTCTCCAGATGGGGCCCGGCGTGGAGGCAGCGGGAAGGATTCATCGGCCCGGGCTCGTGGGCAGGTGTCCACGTACAAGCCCTCGCCGCCTCGGCCGCAATCCATTTATAATTTTTCTCCCTCCTCCTGACGTCCAGCTGCTTTGGAAGAGAAGCCGAAGGCAGAACGGGTGAGGGAGAGCTGCGGGGACAAGTTTTTGCCCCCGGCGCTGCAGGAGGTGATTCGGGTGCCAGCGGGGGACCGGTGCGCAAAGCTGACCCGCTGGGGGGGCAGCCCCCTTTGGGGGGGTTTGTGCTGTTCGATCTGCACTGCTCCCCCTCCAAACCCACCCCTGCACCCCCTTCCTACACACCCTGGGTGCGGGTCACGGCGCAGCACCGGCAGCCTCCCGTTAATTGCTCTCCAGCCTCCGGATCGATGCGAGGATTTTAGCCTCCTGCACGCTCCATCCTTCACCTCGTCGACGTCGGGAGGAGGAGGAGGAGGAGGAGGAGGAGGAGGAGGAGGGGAGCAGGGCTGCTGAAACCTTGGCGAGATGAGGTCAGGCGGCAGCCGCCAGGTCCCCAGAAGGCGGCTGCGGGAATCGACCCGGCTCTGCCTGCCGTCAATATTCCTCCCAGCGGGGACGCCGAGCGGCTCCCTGCCTCCGCAGCAGGAGCTCCCTTGCTGCAGGCCCGGAGGAGCCGCCGTGGCTCGGCCGTCATTTCCAGCCAGCTGCTGCTCTCCCCGCTCTGCCTCCCAGCCCACGGCCGCGTTACCTGTCTCACGCCACAAAGCCAGCACTCTCTGACACCAGCGGCGCAACGCCGGGACCAGCCAGGCCAAAGGAGCAGAGCAGCCCTCCAAAGTATTTGGGGATTTATTTGGCACAAGGGGGGAGGTTGGTGCAGCTCTGCCTGCCTGCCTGTCTCCAAGAGCCACTCCTCAAGGGCCAAAACCCTTTTTTTTTTGTTGTTTTTTTTTGTTGTTGCTGCACATTACCCTGGCACGGCCCAGGGTCCCTGCAGCGCTTGGATCAATGCAGCCCTCGGTATTTCAGCGGCTGAGCTCTCCTCCCGGCTCCCCCACCTGCAGGGGATGCGCCCTCATCCCAAACCAGGAGCTTTTCCTGGCACCACACGGCACCTGGCACACGGGAGCCCGAGCCCGGTGCTGCCCTCCTGCAAGCAGGCAGGATTTTAGCAGCCACGACCGCGAGCGAAGCTCGCCAAAAGCAAAACCGCCCTCAGGAAGAGACCTGGAGCGGGCTCCACAAATCAGGAGCAAAATCAGAAATGCTCATCTCTGCCAAGGCCTCCAGACACGCTCGTGATATAAAGTCGAAGTGATAATAATAAATGGGCTATTACAGGAACCCGTGCCTTGCTGGGGGAGGGAGCGAGCCCGCGCACAGCCCGGCCTCCCCGAGGAGCCTCGCGCGGGCGACGCGCGCCGGAGCCGTGCTTCTTCCCTTAATGGCCGGGAGAGAAGGGCTCCTGCGAGGACGCCTCGGCAGCCCCTGGCAGCAGGAATATTTATCACGCCGGCCACCTGCCTGTCATCGAAAAATCGCTTCCTCCTTCCTGGCTGGAAGGCAGCTCTAATGAGCGCCGGGCAGCCGCGCTCCCCGCCGCCGCGGCTCTCTGCATGGAGAGGAGGCAGGCTCGGCGCCCCGCGTGCCGTGCCCCCCGGTCTCCCTCCGCGTGCTCCTGCCTCCTGCTAATTGCTCCGCTAATTATTATTAGCCGAAGCGGGCTTTGGCTTTTGGCTGGGGATGATGGAGAGCTGGTCGTGGTTTCCCTGCCTGCCTGTCCCATCCGATGGGCAAGTCGCTGCAGGGGAAGGAACGATTTTGGCTAAACACCAGACGAGCGCAGCCCAACAGCCTTTCCTGATTTTCCGGCCTCCCTTCCAGGCACAAAACCTCTGACCCGTCCCTTTGTAGGGCAGCACCTTGCCGCCAGTCATCTGTGTCACCTCTCCCTGAAGCTGCCTTTACATCTCTCCTAACCATGGCTCCTGGAGAAGGTCCCTGAAATTGCAAGGTCCCTTAACCCATCACATCGCCCTCGCCTTTTTCACGTGCTTGGGCCTTGCTTCATCCCTGCTGGTGCTCGTTGTCACCCTTGACTTGCTCTGGTGCAAAGGGGGGGCCTCTCCTCTAATTAAAAGATGCAGAAGAGCCACCACGAGCGTGCTGCAGGACGGCAAGGGGACGAGCCCCGCGTTCAGCGAGCCCCGCGGCCGCTCGGCACACCCACCTGCGTGGAAGTACGGGCTCATCGTGTAGGGAAACCCGAAGGGCAGCGGCTGGGGCGGCGGGATGGAGGCTGGCGGCAGGTATTTCACCTCACTTTTGTTGATGCCCGGCCCAAGCAAGTGGCTGGGGGACTCGGCGCTCGACGAGCTGCAGGGCGCGGTTGGGCCGGCGGCCCCTTCCCCCAGCTCCTTGGCCCCTTCGCAGCCCTTGCCCGTCTCCTTGCACTCCTTCAGCTCCGCGGCCGAGCCGCTGCTCTCCGCCTTCAGGCTCTCGGGCTTCTCGTCGCTCACGTCCGCGTCGCTCTCCGAGTCCTTCATCTCCTCGTCGTTACAGTCCGGCGCCCCGTCCCGCGCCCCGCGGGGCTCCGCCGGCTCCTTGGCCTCGCTCGGCCCCTGCGGCTCGGCGCGGTGCTGAGCCGCCTTCCTGCTGCCCCGCCGCGGCTGCTCCTTGGGCGGCGTGGCGCTGCTGGGGACGCCGGGGTTGAGGGACAGCAGGGGCGCGTTGTTGTGCCGCAGCACCAGCATGGCGTTGCGCCGGGACAGCTCCTCCCGCAGCGGGTGGCCCTCGGGGATGTCGTGCACGTTGCGCAGGGCCGGGTGGTCCGGGGGCAAGCCCGGGTGGAGGCTCAGAGGGTCGCCGGCCAGCAGCCGCTGCCTGTGGAGGTTCTCCAGCTCCTTCTGGCGGATGATCTCGGCCGACATCTCCAACCTGCGCGGGGAGAGGCAGAGGGGGACGGTCGCTGGTGGGGGGGCTCCAGGAGGAACTTGCTAACCCGCAGCCCGGCTGAAGCAGAGCCTGGGGGATCTCCAAGAGCGGTCCGCACACCCTCAGATCCATTGGGATCGTCTGGATGTCGCTCTGCTGCTTGTGCACAGGTCCCCCAGCCCAGCACCCCGCAGCCCTCTGCCTGCTAGCAGGGAAAGAAGGGCAGGGCTCGCCCTCCGCGCTCTTTACCTTGCCAGGTTTTGCTTTCGTAGCATCTCTTGCTGCCGTGCAAACATCTCTGCTTGTGCCGGCTGTAGGAACCCGTAACCTGGGGACAGGGAGGACAACGATACGGGGTTATTCAGCCCAGCATTGACTCCCTGCTCACTCGGGGCGAGCTCTCCAAAGGGCTGAGCAGGAGAGCTTCCAAAACCCAACCCATTCCCAACCCTGTGCTGAAACACGGGGCCAGGGAGGGTGGGGGGGCAGTAAAAGAGGAAGGCAACCTGCTCCCATCACTGCACGGCAGCCAGAACAGAGCAGGGAAACACAGAAAACGTGCCTGTGCTAAGGGACAGCTTGCCAGAGCCAGCACCGTCACCCTGCCCACCTCCCTGGCTGACCGCAGGCACCTCCTGCACTCACCTGGTGTCTGGCACAGGGCCGAAGGCACCCCGAGGAAAGGAGGTCTCAAGTGGGGCCCCAGGGCGATATGGGGCGCGTTCTGGGGCGACAGCAGCGGCGGCGGGTGGGATATCTCCCTGCGGGGATCAGAAAAGAAATCCACGTTGAAAAGCTGGAGGCTCCATCGGCAGCGACAGGAGGACCCTGGCTCAGGAAGAGCATCCCTTTTTTTGGGGCTGGACTGAGAGAAGAAAGGTGCCCATTTCCCACACGCAAAACTTGAAAAGAGGGAGAAAATAGTAAATAAAGAAAAGCAGAACCAGATGGGGCAGAAATCAGCCAAAACTCCCTAGGTCCTACCTGCCTCCCACCCTCCTGCTCCAGTACATTTCCTCTCAGCTGGGTGCTCAAAGCATCCCTGGCTGCCCAGAGCTGGCAAACGCAACGCTGAGGATGTTGTGCTTGCCTTTCATCAAGCCTCCCATCAAGCTTGGGTTTCTGTCTCAGCTCCCTTACAACCAAAAAGTCCTTCTAGATCTGAGGAGCTGGGGCTGTGAAGATCTGAAGGCATCACGGGGATGTCTCGCAGATATCTCTGTCCTGGCTGGGATGAGGGATGATCCCCCGTTCTGGCAAGAAAAGCGGGATGTGAGGCGGAGAGAGGGGAGCTGGGGAGAGGGACGTGAGCTCAAAGTGCCATGGGGTCTGCGGGAAGGAGTATTTTGGGAGCTGGGGAAGGTGGAAAGTGACCGGCAAGCTGGAAGAGGCAGGTTTGAGGGTGGGGAAGAGGACAATGCCCAGAAGCAAGGCAGGTAGAGCCTGCTTGCTTGTTGCAGAAAAAAATAGGAGGGGGAAAAAAAAAAACAGAATACGCAGGAAGGGAATAGGAGCCAAGGTCTCTTCCATTAGTCAAATCTGTCCTGGGAGCCTGCAAGCAAATCTCTGCTTTCCGGCTGCATGTCTCTTAATTCCTTTTGATGGCCACTTACAACATTATTACCTTCACCAGGGCATCTAGAGGCAAAGCCAAGTGCTGCGCCGTTTATTTTCATTTTACAACGCCTCCCTATAAAGTCTGCTTCGGGAGAGACTGGAGGGCGAGAGAAAGGGAATGGGGTGGCGCGGGCGACTTCACGGCAAGGAGCGCCCCCCCTTTCCGTGGGGCTGAGGGGTGCTAAGGTGAGCGTCCCAGCTCGGGACGGATTGCCCCCAGGGCTCGTGAAAAGCCAGCTGAGAAGAATTCGGGGGTGAGACCTGGGGGTGAGGCGGGCAGACGGCTCCCTGCAGCACCAGCTTTCCAATGAACACCGCAAGGAAACGCTGCCTGCCCTTTCCCTAGGTCTTCCCGTTGTTGTTTCCTCCTCGTTCCGTGCAGCAATCCCTGAAAATCACCACGAAACGCTGCAAGAGGCTGATGGGCAGCACCGGGCGGGCTGCGAGCCCCCTCTGAAATTCCTCCTCCTCCTCCCTGCCTCCCCCCCTTCTCCTCCGCCTGTCTCCCCGTCTCTCCTTTCCTCCTCCTTCCTCCCCTAGCTCTCCTCTAAACTAATTGCACAGCTCGCTGTGTCTGGAGGAGAGCCACGGATCGATCCGTCGCTGCTGAAATGTTAATGCTAATCGTATAACCGCTCCGCCAGCACCTCGCACTCCGGTGGCAGCTCCAATTAATCTCAGGTAACGCAGCGCGTGACCTTCGGCTCCGAGCCGGGGCAGCAGCCAAGCGATGCTTATGTAATTACACCATGAAGTGTGTAATCACCTGCCCTAATCCCCGAGGCCTCACAATTAGCCGAGGCCTCGGTCGCTGGGCTGCCAAGTGCTTTGCCACCCCGGACAGCCTGCAGATGAATAACGGACAATTAAAGCGGCATGACGGGGGCTAGGAGGTGTCCGCTCGATCGTAATTAGCTGTAATCATGGGGAGACGAGGCTGGCAGACGTGCTGGTCGTTTTATAAGAAGCAATTTAGGAAATCAAGTCGCTTTTAACCGTTCCGCGGCCAGGCAAGCGGTGGATGCGTCCTCCCTGCCTCTGCAAACACAGGGAAGGGGATTTGGTGCTGGGAGCAGTGCGCAGCGGCCCAAGGCACAGGACCTATAGGGAGATGCTAAAAAATGAGGAGAGGCTCTGGGTTTTAGCCGCGGGGAGACCCAGGAAGCAACGCTGTGTGATGGGGATCGGGGCTGGGCAGGGGAAAAAAGGACATTTCCCCCTTTGGTGGCAGCACAGCGTTAATCAGAGGTTGTTCTTACGCCTTAATGCTGCGCTCACCGCGATCCCAAAGGAATTCACGGCTGCTCACGGCCAGTCCCTCCGGCTCCCAGCAGAGCCCCGCAGCTCCCCAGCACAGCAGGGATCAGCTCGCGGCACGGACCAGAGAGCGAGCGATGCTCCAGCTGGGGAGGGAGGGAGATGGGGGCCTGATCCTGCTGCCACACACACGGCCAGCACCGGCAGCCCACGCTGGTTCTGGTGGGGCTGCGGGGAACGTATCAGTCCCTACGCTGCACACGCACTGCCCGTGCTGGGGATGAGCTGGGTTTAGAAAATTCAGGGGGATGCATCTGCACCTGCCCGACGGGGGTCACCCCAAGCCCCCCGGGCTGTCTGCTGGGCAGGACTGGAGCTCCCCCCAAACACACGTGGGACAAGCAGGCGACCCCAGAAATCCCCGGGGGATGAGGGACCTGCTCCCTGCTGGCAGACTGATGCTCCCCACCGCAAGGACAAGGCCTGCCTGCCTCCCACCCAGCCTGGGGCCATGCAGACAGGGAAGATGCTGCTGCCCCCCCGAACCTGGCCCTTGGCACGGGGACGGGGGCAGGAGGAGGGAGCAGGGCCCCGGTGCGGAGCTGGGGAGCCTGATTCCCTCCTGCACGGGTCCGGCCGACTGCTTCCCGGCAAGCCTGGAAACAGCCAACCCCTGAGAAAAAGGCAGCCCCTGAGAAAAAGGCCCCCGAGACCTGAGCCACGGCTGCCGCATGCTTTCAGGCAGACCGAAATGCAAATCCTCGCATCCTTTCCCACGCAGGTACCAGCCCCGTTCGTTTCCTTCCTCCTCTTCTTCCTCCTCCCAGAGCGAGGGCTGAGTTACAGCCCCGGGCCCCGAGGACGTGAATTTAGCCCTTGGCAATCCCACCCGATGAGCCTGGTCCCTGCCTTGCGGAGAGCAGCTCCTTGGTGCTGCCCAGTCCTCCCCCCAGCCCCTTTCTTTCCCCTAATATGCCAGCTGGAGGCTTGGGAGCAGGGTATTAGGGGATTTGCGCTGCATGCTGCTAAATTTGATATGTCCTTTAACAGGAGACAAATGGTTCGCGAGGCTTAAAAAGTATTGACTTTTCTTTAACAATAAGCACTAATGGCCTTCAAATAATCAATATTTAAAGTCATTACGGGGTTACACATTATACTGGTAAAGCCAAGCCTCTCGCCTTAACCCCCTCGCAGCCTCCCGAGCTCTCCTGCTCCCCCCGGCAGGCTCTGAGCAGAGGCTGCGGCTGGAGACGTGAGGGGGTCAGGAAATGCAGATTGAAACCGGCAAGGCATGGAAATAAATTTAGAACGGATGGAAGAAGGAGGGAAAAAAAAATGCATGAGAGCCCTGCTTGCTTCTGCTTTGCATTTGATGGGGAGAGACACTTTAAACCTGAGGTAATAGGCAGGCAGCGCGCAGCTCCTGGCTCGTTCGCCATCCACAGACGCTGCCAGTGCCAGGAAGGGAAACTGAATGAAACGAAAAGGCTTCTAAAAAAACGGTGCTTGGGTTTTCCAGATAGAAAGGGACACGTACCTCTGCTGTCCTAGGCGTGGAGGGGCTGGCTGGGGGAATCATGCTCTCAAAATGCAAAGCGGTGCTA
Source organism: Anser cygnoides (assembly GCF_040182565.1). NCBI lineage: Eukaryota > Metazoa > Chordata > Aves > Anseriformes > Anatidae > Anser > Anser cygnoides. The sequence goes on along the minus strand of NC_089895.1, from coordinate 4,956,678 downwards.
AAGCCAAATTCCCTACGGCAGGTCGAGCTCCGTGGCCTTTCGGCGCTGCCCCTCGCCCAGGCGAGGAGGTGCAGAAGTGGGAGGAAGGCACATGCAGCGTTCGGAGTGGAGAGGGGGATGCAGGGCAGGCCAAGGTGAGAGCAGGAGGGCAGCAGGGAGCACGGGGGGGAAAGGGAAACCCCCCAGTGCAGGGGGAAGGACGCAGGTGGTGAAAGAATCAACGGCAGCAGGAAAGAACCCCATCCTCGCTGGGTATTTCGGGCACGGGGGAAGGCCTCTGAAGGATGCAGAGTGTAAGGGAAGGGCACGGGGCAGGTCCCCCAGCCCTGGGGCTCCCGCACCCACCAAGCTCCAGCCGAAGGGCTCAGCACCCAGCCCCGGCCGATCAGGACGCTGATGGCATCTCATGCAGGCAGCATTTCTCGCTCCTTGGCACTCCTCCTGCCCGAGTTGTGTCCCTAACGCTTCACGTGGATGGGACCAGAGGCAGCTGGATGCTCTTACAAATATCTGCCCCAACACCTGCCCTGTCCCTGCCTGCCCTCTCCTGTCCTGAGCAGGGCTGGCTCCCCCGGACACCCACCGTGGGCACACGAACAGGCTCCTGGCATCTCCAAATGCCCTCCTGCCACGTCGTGTTGAGCCGAGTCCCACCACGGTGACCACAGCTGGCCCAGCCCAGCCTGAGCGCCTGCAGGGCCCAGGAGTTTTCCCCTCGAGGAGGTGAGTGCTGGTGCTCAGCACCCTGCCCTGGTGAGAAGCGGGGTCTGCCCAGCTCCAGGGCCGGAGCACAGCCCAGGAGCAGGTCCTGCACCACATACCCGGAGCCGAGCACCCTGGCTAAGAACCTGCCAGGCCAAACAAGGCAGCAAAGCCAGCACGTTGCCAAAAAGTTCGGGAGGTAGCGGGATCCCAGCAGCCCAGTCCCTGCGGGGCGCAGCCACCTGCCGGTTCTGCAGGAGCCGGAGCAGCTTGGAGATGGGAAGTTCTCCAGGCTGGAGCAGTTACAGTGACACCTTCGAGCTGTACCCTTTCCTCTTCCAAGTCTTTTTATAACTCCGAGCTAACTCAACAGCCCTTTCAAACAAACCACCGGGTCTTGGCGCTCCGTAAGCCGAGGCTGAACCGATCTCGAGAAGGATTTAGGAAACCGAAACCAAACGGGTTCTCAAGCAGCAGCCCAGCTCCAGGTCTGGCCACGGACACTGTGAGAGGCACAGCTTTTACGAACTGCCTCCGACAGCTGGGAAAGCTGGAGAGGTGAAGGGAACACCGCTCTGCTAAAAGGACCTCGGATCTGGTCCCAAAAAATGCCCATTTAGTGTTTTTAGGAGCGCACACAGGCGTATCATCCTCTGCAGAGCCAGCACCCATCTTCCTACCGTGTGCTTCGTTACACCTACCCAAAAAGACGGACACACACCTCCCTTCACAGACGTTCCCCGGCTCAGACTCCTCGCCTCCCACCCTCCTCACACCCGGGAAGCAGAGCACTGAGTAGGTAGCTCCTGCTAGCAAAGGTCCCCGCACCGCTGCCTCCGCGAGAGCCGCTGCGCTGCCCTGCTAAGCAGAACCGGGTCACCTGCGTGGGTTTTCCCCCCCTCGCTTTGCCAGACGTTAACGCCTGGAGTGGCTAATTATTCCTGCCCACGCTGCTGCCACGCTTGAGAGCTGACCTGATCCCCGCAGATCTCCCGATAGGAAGCTGAAATGGAATTTTAACGCCGCGCCAAACAGCTCGCATCCCCCCGCATCATGCATTATTACTTCTGCTCCTGGGAAAGGAGATGCCATAAATCTACCTACGGTTTGCCTACGCACGTGAGCCCGCTTCCTCCATCGCCGCCTCCTTTGTCAGTGCCTACCTGAACCCTTTACAACGTCTACACCTGCACAATAAGGTGCAGAAAGGCTGCTGTGATTTACCTGGTTGACAGAGACCACGGCAGCCAAGAGCAAAACCCAAAGCTAAGATCAACAGGGAGAACAGAAGGCAGGATTTAACCCACATGGTGCTTTTCTGCTTTGCAACGCATGGCCGTGGCTTCTCCTGGCATCCCTAAAACCCCAGGAAAATCCCTAAAACCAGGGCCCCATCGCAGTGCGTGAAGGGAAACTGAGGCACGGGGTGACCCCTGCAAACTGAACCCCAGGGCCTGCAGGAACTTCTCTCAATATCCACGCCAGGCTGGGGCCCTGCGTGCTCTTCTCCCCTCCTCACCTTGCCGGGATCTCCGTCTCACGTGTGCCAGCTTGTAGGGCTACGGGATCACGAATAGAAGCAGTGCGGGGAGGAACACAGCTCCTAGCTCCAGCCCCTGCCGAGGCTGCTGGCTGCCTCCCTGCCCTCTTCCCAACCAATTTAACGCTTCCTGGCCCTGCCCAGCTCCGTCACAACACCTGCCCGGCAGCAGAGCACCTCCGGGCGCGATACGCATCTCCCTCCTTTGCAGTTTGCCCCCCCTGCGTGCAGCGCCTCCCCGCACGCCGCCTCCACCCTTCCGCGGGGGCTCTTCCAGGCAGCCCTCCGGCTGGCCTGGCGCTTCTCCAGGCCACACATAGCTGGAGAAAATTTCCCCCATGCCTGGCTGCGCTGAAGCTCCTCTATCCCTGCATTCCTCGCAGGTCTTCCTGCGATCCACGTGGCCTGGGTTGGGGTTTCGTGGGGCGGGTTAGCCAAAGTGCACCCTGCAGGAGGAAGGTCTGCGCCCAGCCTCCTTGCTCAGAGAGAGGGAAAAACAGACGGGATCCCCGAGGCCCTAACGAAGGGGGGGACTCTAAATGCAGTGGGTTAATACGCACACTATATAATCCGTAGATCCAGCCGCCCCCACCCCGAGATGAAAGCCAGACGAGGCTAGATGCTGGAGCTTTCCACTGCTTGTCCCGTGATACCCAAAGTCTTTGCATCCCCACCTCTGCGATCCTTGTCAGGAGCTCACGCAGCTTTAATTTAATTTCCCTCTGAAGTTCCTGATTGCGGAGGGAATGGCTTGTGGCACAGAGCAAGATAAATGAGCTAGAATTTCTTGGGAGGGAGGGAAATCAGCTTTCCAGCACTCCTGTCAGTGGAAAAAGGAAGCCTCGCCTCCTTCTTCCTCTAGAAGGAAGGGAAATTTCTTCTCTTTTTATTCTACCCCAGTGCATTCCTTCTCTCTCGTTATCTGGGGGAGCTCTAAAACCCCACCTTCAACACCTGAACTTGCTCTGTGCCGAAGGACGGGCTGGGGTAAGGGATCCCAGGCAGGGCTGGGACGGCTCCCAGCAGGCAGGCAGCGCGCGAGCCCCCATCGCCCCCTCCCTCTCCCACCCCCAAACCCCCAAACCCCCCACGCCCGCAGGAGGCGACACAGGGGCAGCCCACCCTCCGTGCCCTCTCATCCAGGGGTGCGCTGCCCCTTGGGTCCCCCAGGGCCTCTTGGAGCCCCCCCCCCAACCCCCAAAGCCCTTCCCCAAAAAAGCGCAGCCCCTTTCCCAAGCCGTGCCCGGAGCTAACCCCGCCCCGGGGGCGGAGAGGGGGGGGGGGGGGAACCGCGGCCAGCCCTCCCCACCGGCCTGGCAGAGCCGTGTCCCCCCCCCGCGGGTACCTCTCGGGGAAGTGGGTGTCCCTGTGCTGGGGCAGCCCCTGCTTCCTCCGCTGGCTGGACGAGTTGCTGCCCGAGGGGATGTGCGCTTCCATCGCGCCGGGGTTGCGCGCCGCCGCCGCCACCTCTTGCCGAGCCCGGAGCAGATCTGGGGAGAGGGAAGGGATCAGCCGCGACCCCCCCACCCCAAAAAAAAAAAAACAAACACCACCACGCCACCCTCCTTTTGCCCGGAGGCCCCCCCCCCCAGCTCCCAACCCGGCTGCTGCCGGCTCCCCAGCTGGGGACAGCGGGTCCCCCCCCGCTCCCTCCATCCCTCCCGCAGCCCCCGGCCCCCCCCGGGTGCTCACCCTGCAGAGCGGGGGGCTCGGAGCCGGAGCCGCCTCCGCCGCCGAGGGAGTTGGGCAGCGGAGGAAATTGTGCAACTCCGGGAGGGGAGGGAGGGAGGGAGGGGGGCGGATTGCTGCTTAATTGCCTGCCTGGCGGAGGGAGGGGAGGAGGCAGGCGGGGAGGGGGCACCAGGGAGCGGGAGCTGTTCGGACCCGGGCCGGGGAGGGGGGGCTGCTTCCCCAAAATCCACCCCCCCCCCCCCAAAAAAAAAAAAAAAAAAAAAAGCTCCGGGAGTAGCCCCAGCAGCACCCGGAGCCCCCCCCCCAAAGCGCTGCGGGGCCCCTCGCGCAGGTTGGGGCGCGCCCGGCGCGGTTTTGCTGCAGGGAGAGGGCTGGGGCACGGCGAGGGGCTCCCCCCCCCCCAACTTCCAGCCCTGGGCTCGGCGCCTTCATCAGCCCGAGAGAAATGCAAAAACGCACCCCTCGTTCAAGCTCCCCCCCACCTCCCCATCGCCCAGGCGGTGGCACGTCGCACGCTGTCACCCCCAGCGCGGGTGGCCCGGCCACACACCCAAGTGCCACGCGATGGGCGACACGGCCACGGCTAGCGGGGAGCCACGGGCTGCTGGGGAGCACCAGGAGATGCCCGGGCAACAGCTTTCCGCCCTGCTTTCCTCCTCGGGGACCGCCACAGGTGGACAAACCTCCGAGAAGGGCAAGGGGCGCGGGCACCAGCTGCACCGACCGAGGCTTTTTGTGCAGCTGCTCTCACAGCTCAGCACCAGGAGCACCTCGTTCCTACACGCGGCTCGCTTCTAACCCACAACAAAACCCTCTGCTGCCATTCACATGACACGCAGGAAACGCGCGCACACGGATGCACGCTTACAGGAAACCTCCTTCGCACACTCAGGCGTGCCACTCTGCGAAAGGAAACCAAAACACAGCTGGGGAGAGGAGGAGAGGAGAATTTATCTTAATGAACACACCCTGCTCGGGAGCAGCCTGCGATTTCCAAGCCCTCCCCACAAAGCAGCGTGCATCAGCCCTCTTCCCACAACCGATTAATAAAGCAAAGTTAATGCGAGCGTGCTGCGCAACCTTGGCCACGCTACCCTTTCCCTCTCCTTGCTCTCCTCCACCAGCACGTTGTGTTTTTTTTTTTTTGGTCTTGGGGGTTGCAGCATCCACGCGTCCTGTGCCCGAGCCCCATCGAGTATTTTTGCCATGGTCAGGGCTCAAAGCGTGTGCAAGCTGGGGCTGGGAACAAGCAGCACACGGGTACCTGGCTGGTTCCAGCCACGTTCATGCACTCACAGCCCTCCCCAAACGAGGGGACAGACACTCAAACGCCCTACAAATTTCCAGCTGCAGAAACACCTAAGGGAAGAGCGGAGCACCAAAAACCCCATCGGATGGCGTTTAAAAAAAAAAAAAAAAGCCGAGAGAATTCTCCGAGCCGGGGACGGCGCACCTCCAATGTTTATAAATTAATTATCTGCAAAGCCCAGGTCGCTCCTGATTGCCACAGCGCCTGTAATTTAGAAGGCTGGCGCGCGGCCAGCTCCAGGAGCCGCACTGATCCCGAATGACCGCAGCAACCCCCCGCACGCCCGCCCTCCCTTCTCCTCTTGCTCTCCCTCCTTTCCTTCTCCACCCCCCCCCCATGCCCCTGCCCCTCTCCCGGCCCCCCCGAGGATCTGTTATTTACAATCCTGCACTCTGACAGTTGGGAAATCAGAGTGATTGACAGGGGGACGCCGGCGGATGGAGGAGCCAGGCACGGAGACAGCCTGAATTCAGAATGCCGGATGAATGCCGCTGGGAGAACGGGGGCGGAGGGGGAGGGAGGGGGGGGAGAAAAGCAATTAAAAAAAAAAAAAAAGATCTCTAAATTATTAACATTTTTTAAATTATTAATGTTATTGGTGCCTCCGTGCGAGCCCGCAGATAAACTGCGCTTTGTAGTGGCACGAATAATTTATGGCCCGACCAGAGCCCCGTGGCGCGGAGCCGATCCAAAATTCACCAAGTTTTGTCTCGGCAGCGGTACCGGAGAGCCCCTCGGTGCCGGCTCCTCTTCTCCCCTGCCCACCCCAAAACCTCAGGGTGACCCCTCATCCCGCAAAGGCTGAGGAGACGATTTAATCGTAATCATAAAAAAATAATAAATAAAGCGTCAGGCTTTTAATGGAATGAGCTACTTTCCTCGTGACGTGGGGGGAGAAGGGGGTGGCACCCGCTGCGTGTGGTCTGTGTCTGGCACCAGCAGGTGCCCAGGGCAAGGGGGCTCTCCTGTTAGATACAGGTGTGCACGCACCCCGTTTGGTGCTGAATATTACAGAGCATGTATTCAGCACGGTCAAGGCAGACCTGAGCGTCTGGACGTGCTGTCCCTTTGTGCACGACCTCCGGTGCTTTCGCACGCTTGTGTTCACAGGGCGACCACTCCAGCCCCACAGCGCATGGTTTTGCCCCAAAACTATTGTGCTTGCAGGAGCCCTGCACCTCTTGTAAACGCAGGGGACAGCCGAACACCGAGGCACGTGCCGTGTTCGCCACCGTTCGTCTAAGCACAGCCTTGTGCCCCTGCCTTTGCTGATGAGCAAATTCTTACTCCGCAGCAAAAGGAATCGCCTTCCTGCCCCCAGAGAAGCCAATCAAATCAAACAGAGTGGAAAAGAAGACAGCCTCTTCATTAACCTAACAAGGAGCCCCGGGGATTTGCACTCCAGACTGGAGATTCTCCTCCAGCTCCTGCTGGATGCTTCACGGACGCTGCTCGCGCTCCCCCGGACCCCCCCGGCAGCGCGTGCCAGCCCCCGCGCCCTGGCTCCTCGCACAGCACCACTCCTCAGCTCTGCTCCCCGCGCTGGAGCGGAGGCATCTCTCCCCCCTCCCCCGTGCCGAGGGATGCAGAGAGCTGGCTCACCCCGCCGGGACCCCGCACAGCCTCCCCCTGGGCCAAGGAGGCGGCCGAGGCGCCCCGCGGGCCCAGCACCCTGCAGCGGTGCGGGGACGTCGCGCCCCCGCGCTCTGCCGAGCGCTTCCCAGGGCGCAACCTGCAACCGCCTGGTGCCCCCTTTAGGCACAGCTCGGCATCCCGCAGCCCAGCTGCAGTCGGGCGGCTTCTTCCCCAGCTGAAGGCCAAAGCCTCCAGAGACCCTTTCCTTTCCTTTCCCTTCCCTTCCCGCAGCCCCCGTTAGGTGCTGGCACCTGCGCAGAGCAGGGCGGCAGCACACGGCGGTACCTGTTGATGCGTTTTGGAGCCAGGCTTTGGATTTCCCCTCCCGTAACTACAAGCACCAGCTTGTTTTGAAGAGCAGAGCGGCAGCATCTTCTCTTCAACACTAATATTGGTGCAGAAATACTCCTGTACTGCTCCAGCCTCGAGCCAGCAGCCAGGCGGGCATCGTAGAGCAGCACAACGAGCAGCACACGGCAGGCAGCAAATAAAGAGGGGCTGGGGGGGTCCCTCAGCCGTTCCCAGCTCAACCTCAGGGGACCTGGGAAGGTCTGGGGACAATTCCTTCGTGCTGGAAGCTTCAGGCTACGTGGTCCTTACAGCCATGCCCTGATGAAGCCCTCAGCAGGTGGGGTATAGGGGAGGTTCTGTCCCTGCAGCACCCCCTCACTTCACAGCAGATCTGGTTTCGGCTAGCGAAGGACCACAATAATCCTTGGTGATGCAAACACGATTGCTTTCAAAAGATGACACCATGGCTGAACCTGTCCCCCTGACTTCAGCGTTTGCCTGCTGAGCTGCCTTCACTGCGACGTAGCTTCATCTGCATATTTTAATTGTCCGTAAAATCATAGGATATCTAATTCTCATTAAGGCAAAAGGTCATTAACACCAATTTATGCTACGTCTGTGGGCAGCAACTACTCCACAAACTTTCTAAGCCTGGCATTATCAACGCTTAGCTAAATCCTGCGACATCATCTTGCTGCTTCAGACCCCATCACGAAATGCCAGGGGCATCTGGAGCTGCCACAGCCCCCTGCCTCACCCCAGCACTCGTCCCCCTTGCTCTGCACCATGACCACGTAAGACTTGCACCATGGATTCTGAATATACGGCTTGACACAAGCTCTTGAAACAAAGGAACAGAAGGAAACCCCTCACCGCCCTGCAAAATACACGGCAGCGATGTGGTGGCTCATCTCCTCCAGATACAGGTCGCTCCAGAAGGTGTTAGCACTTACAGATGGCTGAGAGTAGCCACCTCCTGAGAGATGGGGGAAAAAGGGTCCAGAGGATCCTCTTTAGCACCGCCTGTATTCATTGCATGATAGCCATGTACCGTAACGTCTTACGAGCCATAACCGTTGGAAAACCCAAGCCCCGGTGTCCCCGCCGTGCCCGTACCTCCGTGGCTGGGCACTGCCATGCTGTTGGCCAGCTGGTAGAGCCGCTGCTGCTGCTGTTCCTCGAACGTGCCGTGCTCGTTCAGCGCTGACATCATGCGCCTGTAGTGCTCCTCCGGGGTCATCTGAGTCACCGCGTCCTCCAGCAGAGGCGTGTGGGAGTTTTCTGAAGAGCAGAGAGATTTGGGCTTTTATTTTATTTTTTTCCATACTAAAACACGGTGGAAAAACCACGTTGAGTACAGGGATGGGGCAAAGGAAAGAGCAAGGTGGGTGGGGGGGTGTTAGGACAATTTCCACGACCCTAGCACACACCAAACTCAACCTCGCAAGCTGTCCTCGCGCCCCGAGACGTAGCACCACGTGCAGTCGCTACGGCTTGCTCAGCCTCACACTCAGAAAAGCCTACACGTGGCCCAGCACGCCTACCTCTGCCCCTGCCCGAAACGCCTGCGAGCTTTGAGGAGGGCCCTGCCTGCTCCCTGGGCAGCAGGGATCCCAGCCTGACAGCCAGGGAGCTGAAACCGCAGAGGCTTTGTGTTTACTGTAAGCACAGCTCCGAGTAATTACCGTTCTCTGCCTTGGCGGTGGCTGCTCTCAGGCTGTTTTATCTCGGATCTTCCCCAGGGGCAAAACCTTTTCATTACTCGCCCAGGAACTCCCAGCAGCGAGGGGAAGAGGCAGGAGGGACGGGGGCGCAGGCAGGACCCCCACTGCGCTGGGTGAATGATGAGACCACCCTACTGCCTGCCCCAGCTCCTGCCTCCTGCGTCCCACACCGGGTCCCCCAGGGCCCGTGGCAGGCGGCCGTGCTTCCAGATCCCCTTCAGGGTGGTGGCTCCGAAAGCAGGACGCTTATTTTACGCCGGTGGCGGTGCTGTAACAGCCATGCAGGCACCGGGCACCTTGCTGGGAAAAGAGCTGTGGATGTCCATCAGGTGAGAGAAAGGCTCCTAAGGCTGCTCTCTGATGAGAAAGCCTGGGGCAACCCGGTGCAGCCCGAGGGAAGAGATGCTTCCAAAAAGGGACCCTGCCGCGGCAGCGGGGGGGCTGGTTCACTCGCGCCTGGGGCGCTCAGCACCACAAACCAGGCGGTACGTGCTGCCTGCCACCAAACCACTGCACGGCCGAGCGTGCAGGGGCTCGCACCCGGGGGTGCAGCTTTCAGGTAGCAATGCGACCACCTCCTCCCCCGCCACGGCACGGCAGGGGAAATATATACATAAAAATATACAAATAATAAAGAAAAAAATCTGTGCACAACTTCAGTTAAAAGGGGTTGTTGCATCCCAAGCTCCCAAACCACACTTCAAAAAGGGCAATCTCCAGCCCGCTCCGGCTCAGGTCAGCGCCCCGCTCAGCACGGGTTCTCACCCAGCGTTGCGACTTGGGGCCAAACCTGCAACCACCCATCTCCCCCCCCAGCAGAGGTACCTGCACCTCGGGGACCACAGGCTTCCTGCGCAAAGCGTGGGTCTGGGACCCTCTTCGAGCTGGCGGGTACCAGGAGTTCATCCCCACCCTGCACCACACGCAAAACCCTGCCCCAAAAGAAGAGACATCCGCACCTGCAGGTACCCAAACCTGCAGGGCACCGGTGGAAGGAGCACGGGGATGGGGACAGCGACCCAATTCCCATCCCCATCTCCCCTGCCACCTCCCTGGGGACACACAAGTGCACCAAACTCTTCCTGCTCCCTTCTGATGCTCTTAAGCAAAGGTCTAAGGAGCAAGGCCGCGCGCCGCAGACCTGCTTTAGGGAAATCACTGATTTTTTTTTTTTTTTTACACAGCTGTGTCATTAGAGGAAAAAAAGGAGGGAGAAGGGGAGTTAATAGCACTTAATTACCATAAACTCCATCCGATCAGCCCCAGAGCAGATTTCAGGTGCAAGGGGGGGCGGCGAGGAGGAAGGAGGAGCCCAGGGAAAGGCTGAGCTTTCCACGCTGAAAACTCCAAGATTTCACATGACTCAGCCAGCGATAATTCCAGCCCTGCTGAAGCTTTGCTGTCTGCTTTTGTCATTACCGGGGGGTAATGCGGGAGAGACTGATCTCGCCAAATCTCCTCCAGCTGCCAGGTGTGAAACGGACTCTGGCACTGCCGCCGGGCAGGCAGAGCCAGGCAGCGCCTCCCGAGCATCCCCCCCTGCACCCCAGCCACGGGGACCCCCTCTCCCCACCGCCAGCCCCCCCAAAAACCAGCTCCTGGACGATGTGGGCTGGTGTGGTGGATGTGGAGGTGCTGCACCACCTCGTCACAGCCCCAGGGGTGGCCAGGAGCACCCAGCCTGCCCCTCCTGTGCTACGACAACCGGGCAAGGCTGGAGCCAGATCAGACAACGTGTGGATTTCCCCCCCCGCAGAAAAAAATAAGAAATAAAGGAACAAATTGTCAGAGCTGGATCTGAACTGCGCAGCTGTGATCCAGCTCCCGTCTACTTCCTTAACCAAGGATGCAGTAAGGTTTTGTTTTGCTTTGAATCACCTCCAAGAGCAAAGGAAAGAGAGTGGCAGAAAGAGCAGCGCGTGAGGCCACCAGCCCGCCCCGGGGGGTGAGCACAACATTCCTCCTGCTGGATTTTCCAGCACTTGGTCCAGCCTGGTTTGAAACCCTCCCAAATGACGAGACTCACACCAGATTTATTTCACAGCAGCCCGAAGGGGAACCGAAACGTTCCTCCCCATTTCCCCCCCCCCTTTCCTGCCATCACCCCGTTTCACCGCACGTCTCGAGGCGCGGGGGAAGCACATCTCCAGCCACGCCGTTGCCTCGGGAGCCAGGGCTTCGCTTGGGGAATTGTCTCCCGGGGAGAAAGCTTCCTCCGTGACCTGCCAGCGCAGCCCTCGCGCCGAGCCTCTGATCCGCTCGCATTTCCATACGAGACGCGAGAACGTTCTGCTCTGTTTGACAGCCGCGCCGCCGCGGCCCCGTTTCCACCGAGATAGGGCTCGCTTTTGATCTCTGGCGTGCGCGCGGCGGCGAGCATCGCCGAGGGGGAAGGGAGGGCTGCTGCTGCCCTGCTGGAAGGGCTTCCAGCCCCACAGGTGGTTTTTCGCTCGGGGAGGGAGAGGCGGTGATTTCCCCGCCTGCCCCTGTTCTCCTGGCCTTGTCCCCAAGATGTGTGGCAGGCATGGGGTCACTTCTTTCCAAAAAGCTGGCTGGGAGATGGGGCCGCAGTGCCAGGGCTGCATCAGGGCTGTAAGGCAAGGGGCACCAAGCACTGTGCACCCCCAGGATTGCAGCACCCGCATGGGGCACAAGGGGAAAGGACGGGCGCAGACCGGAGCGCAGCGCAGACCTGGCGAGGATGCTGCAAAATCCCACCGGTCACCCCCATCTCCCACCCCTAAATCTCAGGCTGAATTCACTTCTTGTCCCCACCAAGCACAGCTGGGATCCACTCTGCAGCAGTGGGTCCCAAATCCCAAATAACCAGCCCCTGGGGCCCACGCACAGCACGCATCCTTCTGACTGCCAGTGGCACGGCAAGTCTGGAAGCTCCCAGCTGCAAGCTGCTCTCACTGTCCGGGGCACAGGAAACAGAAACACCAGCTCTACCCCGCCTTTATTCCCTCTGCCTTGCAGGGAGTGGGCAAATAAAGGCCCTAAAAGCACCAAAGACTCTGTTCCTATTCCCCCCAGCTATTCTAACGGTGTGCTAGCATCAGCACAGCCTAGGCTTAAAATGCCTGCGCGGTGCTGGAGAGAGCAGGGGAGTCCCCTGTGATCGGATGCAATAAAAAACAGGTAATGTGGGGGATTAGCAAAAGGCCCAGCTCAGAGTTTCCACTCCGCCTTGCACCGCTGTAAAGGGCGGGGAAGGCTTTCTGAGAAAAAAGTGGGAGTGGAAACTCAAAATTTGCTGGTGTGCGGGGCTTCCTGGGCACCCCGCTCTAAGCGAGCGGGGGGAATCCCAAACTGAGTCACCCGGAGTTAGGGAGCGGGATTTAGCTTAGTGCACGCTCAGCCCACGCAGGCGAAGAGAAAGGCAGAGGAAGGGAACAGCATGGGATGGCCTGACCAGGCTGCTCCAAAGGCCAAAACCTCCATCTCTGCAGGTTCAGGCGCTTTCCTAGGGTGAATCCAAATGCAGCAGCTCGGTTTCAGATGGCTTGATTGGAGTTTAGCCCGTTCTCAGCCAGGCCACAGAGGCTGCTGTTACCTGGGCTCATTTTCTAAGCCTCGTGGTCCTGGAATTGGGAAGGACACAGCCTCAGCAGACGAGCAAAGCAGACAGCAGGTCTGTCGGCTGTGGCACAGGAGCCCATGCTCCCATGTAACAAACACATTTCGGAATCCACAGCAGCATCCTGCTGGAACTTACCTGCACAGCGGCCAGAAACTCCTGGGCTAACAGGAGCAGGGCAGGCGAACCAAGCAGGGAAACCAAGCAAAGAGCAGCAGTGTATCTTTCTGTCTTTCAGAGAAGCCCAGGAAAAAGCTAAGGTGCCTTTAATTGGAATGAGGACTTAGCAGACAGGAGATGCTTACGTGAAAGAAGAGATTTAGGATGTTCTTAGGTAATGCTAGCTTTATTGTATGAAGCGACGCTAGCGTTCGGCAGCCTCTCAAAATATGCTGCCTCTCGGATCATAATTTGGGGACAAGGTATCAGGAAGAGACAATATACGGGAACGTTATGCAAGATCAGGATGTGGTACAAGTCTCTGTGATATATCTTTACATCTCATCATACACAGTACTCGGTTTCAGAAGGCTTCAGGACAAACTGCTGCGTACGAGTCCCCCTTGAGATTCCCTGGACTCGTTACTCAGGATGGACACCTTGAGGAGGCTCAGCTGCTGGCCTCCAAACCCACAAAACAGGACCTAGCTTCAGCCAGCCAGCCTGCCTTTTTCTTTTTTAAATAGCCAGAAGAGTGCAGGTTAGGCACGGTGATGGAGGTGGGCATTACTGACAGCTAATTAGTCTGAACTTAACAACAAAGCCTTCAAGTGAACGGCCTGCAAGCCCTCATTTACGCAACCTGGAGACAAACTCATTAACTGCAGGCTCCATTACCCACCCCGCTTCGCCGCTTGTAAAGAAAGTTTGAAAATCACGTTTAGAGAAAGGAGCCCTAAAACAAATAGGGAGATTAAAAAAATCCCTAAAAAAGACAAACCTTCCGCGGATTCCATCTCTATAGGAACAGTGCCATAAATGCATACGAAACAAGCAGGCAGCCCTATCCTCCCTGCTAGCTCCTCTTTTTTCCCTTTAAAGGAGCAGATGCCAGCACGATAAGCCTCTCCGTATCTTTTATATTAAACGCATAATCAAGGCACGCCGCCTGAAAAGTAGGAACACCCCTAAAATCCGCTGCAGAAGCTGCAGCTTGCTTTTTAAGCCCTAAAATAATTATTCTAATTAAGAGGCAATTCCCTTCTCGCGCCGCAAGCTTCCCTGCGATTAGATAAAGAAAGCAGAGAGCGCTGCTAGCCTTCCCCGGGCACCCTCGGCGCTGGCGACTTCCAGCACCCCGCCGCAGCCTCTCCAGCCCTCCCTCCCTCCCTAATTTCAATTAAGTTCCACATTTAAGCAAGGAGAAGAAAGGGGAAGGGGATGGGGGGAGGGAGAAGCGGCACTTACCCTTTGGGGACTCACTTCGGGCTTTCTTGCTTTCTAAAGGACACTCACTGCTGCTGTTGGGAGAACATACTCTTCTCTTGCCTAAAATCTCATCTAGGAGAGAGAGGAGAGACCTGAGCATCAGATAAGGCTGTACTTTCCTCTTTGCAGAATCAGCCAGCGAGACTTTGGTATTTTCCTCCTCTCGCACACACAAACACACACACACGCATTACAGGCAGAGGAAAAAAAAAAAAAGAAAGTAAGAAAAATCATCATCTTGAGAGCCTTGATCTGCTTTCCTAATCACGCAGTCCGAAAGCACATAATGACTATTCGCACTCTGATCAATGCAACGTTTTCGAGCCATAAATTCTGAATCCAGTTGATTTCCTTACTGAGTTTCATCATTTGTTCTGTTGCCTTTTGTCCCCCTGGTGTTTCCACTCCTTTCATGCCCTGATGCAAAGCAACTGGGGGAGAGAAAGGGGAGGAAAAAAACAACAACAACAAAAAAAGCACAACAGATCTCTGAATCTTCCTACCACAGTATCTCTCTCTCTCTCTCCCCCCGTCCCTCCCTCCCTCCCTCTCTCCTCTTCAAAACCTCAAGGTCCTTAGCAATCTTCCCCCTCTAGATTGTACGGAAACGCTCAAGCCTTTTGCATTAGTGCAGCCCTACAAACCAACACAAAATATCTAATATACAATTACAGCGTCCCCGAACAGATTTAAAATCAATATCCTCCCATAATAATGCTGGGGAAAACTGAAAGCATGATGTTGCATATGGGCAGGAAGGAAGAGACTGTTTGTCACTGCACGCATCAAATTCTCATCTATCAAGCGCTTGTTAAAGATGCAGCATCTTAAAAAATAATAATAAATAAACCTCGCAAACAAGCACCGTATCTGAGTGAGCACACGCTGCACCTGCCCGTGAGTCAACATGCGTGCAGAGCTTCTGCAATTTGCCCGGCGCGTCTGAGTTAAGAAAGGTTACAAAACCCCTCGGTGCTATTTATAAGAGCAGCGAAATGATTTCGGTTGCAGGTGACATTTTGAGCCGAGCGACCGCCCCTCGTACTCAGAATCACTGCACACCACTTCGGGTCCGGCTCTGCAAGCCCGGGGTCCTGCCTCGGCGCTGCATTTACCGGGAGAGCCCGAGCGCGGATCTGCACCCTTTATCCCGGGAGCACTCCTGGCACTCGGCACAGCCACAAGTGGCACTGCACGGCTTTACGCAGCACGGGCTGCCGCCGATCTGATCTCGCCCGACCCTGTCTCCCAGCCCGGTAACAAAGCTGGCACTCAGAGACAATTGCGGAGGCTCGCAGCCAGCCGGAACCGAAGCCCCAAGTAAATGCAACAAAACAGCAGCGACTGGAAAACAGATGGGCAGGGATGGAGGCAGCCAGTGGCAGCGCTCAAGTTTCCCAGGCGCTTCCCTTTCCAGGTGTTGAGTCAGCCTGTCGGCACGATGTGCGTTTCAGCCCTCCTCCTGCCTCAGTTTCCCCTTCCAGTAACTTCCCCAAAGCTGCAGCAGCTTGCCAAGGCAGCGTCAGAGCTAGGAAGCGCCCGGCCACAGGGCACAGAGGCAGCCACAAGGATTTCTTCCTTCTTCGTGGTGATTTTCCTGGAGATGCCACCCTGACGCTGCAGCCCCTCAGTGCCGGAGATTTTGCAGCATGTCCTCCCCAGGAGCTCATCTGGGACCTGTGGCTCTGGAAGAACCGAGTCCCAGTGCCCCGCTCACAATTCACTGTTCCCAGCCTGGCCAGGGGGCAGCAACACCCAGCAGGGCTTGTTCTGGCGCACCTCGGGCAGGGGAGGCTCCATGGAAGAGGAGATGGAAGCACCAGTTACGTGGTGGAGCAGTTATAACAAGAGCAGCGAAGATGCTTTGAATTCACAACTACCAAGGATCTGAGCCCGATTTTGAGGCATCCCCATGTTCATGTATTACCTTCTTAGATGATCCGCACCTCAGGTTCACCTTGCACCAAAGCAGCCAGGCTATATTTGGGTTCCTCCCCAGCACTTTTGATGGCAGTCACACCACAGAATGAAAATTTTTTTCCATTTAAGGCAAAGTCCTGGGATGTGCCAGAGATGCCTCTGCCCCCAGAAGTGGAACTAACCCAACAAGACACATGCTAAGCGAAGAAGAGGGGATCATTTGCAGCCGATATTGAAGCACAAAGATCCAACAACCTGCCCCAGACCTCCTGCATCAGTAGGAGACCACAGGATTAGCCTTTTGCATCCCAGCCCAGCGTTACAGAGGTCAGACCCTCCTCATCCTCCTTATCTGCAGAGCAGGGACGAGGCAGGTGCCCACTTAGGTTACCAGTTCTGGGGTACAGCCTCAATGGCAATGTATCATAGCACAGCACCAATCCTAGCCCTCTCCACGACTCCACGGCCCAGGCCGTGCCCCTGCAAAAGGGAACACCACCCTTGGGTGAAGATGGGGAGGCAGACAAAAGTCGCGTGGGCTTTTATTTTCTGTTGTTTTTCCCAATCCCTGCTTTTGCCTCCGCTCCCCTGCCTTCCGCAAAGCATTTCAATAGCAAGTCGGCCAAATCAGGGCAGTTTTTTAATATTCCGGCTGAAAATGAAAGACATTATCAGCAGAATGGCGCCGTTATGAAGCTCGGCCAGGCGATATGACAAGCGGGGAGTGCCGGAGGAAGCCCCAGGCATACTGATCGCCCGCACAGCCCCGACCACGAGCACCCAACAGCACCCCACGGGCCCCACACCCTGCACCGCCTTCGGAGCTGCTCCTGGCCCAACGAGGCAGCACAGAGGGCGATCCAGGGAGCTTTTGGAAACCAAGTCTGGTATTTTCCCTCAAGATCTAGAAATCAAAATGGCTTATTTTTTTGTTTCCCATTGTGGGAAGGGAATTAGAGGCCGCCGATTAGAGGCCACGGGTGGGAACGTCACCTGGCAGGGTCCCGCTGATCCCCGGGCTCCCGGCCCTCCGTGGAGCTGGGTGACTTAACGGCCACGCTCACCAACACGTCTGAGGATCCCCAGCCTCATTATCAGCTTTGAGGAGAGGACTCGGGAGCCTAAGTCAGCTGGGCAGATTAGAAAACTTATCTCTAGGTTTCCCCAAAGTGGTGGTGGGGGGGGGCGCGTTATCTCCACCCTTTACAAGTGGGTCTGCAGCACAGAGGACGCACCGAGGGCACACTGCATCAAAGCAAGGTGGGGACCCAACCTGTCCCCACAGCTGACCACAGGTTTCACCTGGAGAAGGCCAAACGAACAACTTCGAGGTGGTCCCAAAATTTTTGCCCTCCCAACACTGTGAAATGGGTGGACTACAGTGGAAGATGCACTGCACCAAGCGCTGCTGCCCTGTGTTGTGCTACAGACGCCGCGGGAGGAGATCAAGCCCTATCTCACGCTCCCTATCCATATCGCTGGGTTTGCTGTGAAAGCTTTTTGGCCCCAGAAGCCCTGAGTAAACAGAGAAGCGAGCCAGGCTACATGGGAATCCACCCAGGCTCTGATAGCCAACATCTAACAAGGGAAGAGAGCCCTTTTCATCCACCCCCTTCCACGCTGTTTTTAGAGGAGGAAAACATCTTCCCTTGCTTTTAAGCCCCCCGTTAACCTTAAACCCCAGGGATGACAATTCCCACTGCCCGGCCTGAAATGCCTTGGCAGCATCCCACTCCACGCAGCTCTCCCCTCTCCTTTGGCACCGGCGGAGCTGCTCCGCTCAGGCAGCTCTGGTGCTCCAGTCCCGCTGCTCAGCCTGTTACCGTGCCCGACGTGACAGGTTTGCAGGGACCCCAGAGACTTTTTTCCCCCCTCGATGGGCTTGCGCCCTGCCGGCGAGAAGCAGCACCGGCTCGCCAAGTCGCAGGGCTGCTGACAACAAAGGCTGGAGGACGAGGGGCCAGGCGGGAGGCTGCGCGGAGCAGCGTGGAGCCTGGCGGCACATCGGCCCCGTCCCTTGCCAGCAGGAATCAATGGAACAAAGGCAGAGCGAAGCACAAGGTCATGGGAATAACGGGCCATAATTTAACTGAGGGCAACGAGAACGGGGAGGGGGGAAATATTGGGGGAGCTGGGGGAAGGGAGGCGGTGGGTTTCTGCAAGTTGGGATGCTCGGACGATGCGGCCGCGTGCCAGCTCACGGGGCAGCGGTGGGTCTATCAAGGAAGGGGGAAGATGTCACTGCAAAGGGGATGTCAGAGCAGCAGCAAAATAAAGGCAGCAGCCTCCGCCCAGCAGGTCAGCTCGGTGGCTTTAGGGACACGGCAGACAGCAGGCTTCAAGCCTCAGCTATCGCATCAGGTTCTCTCCTTGCTCCTTCATCTCTCCACATCTGCACCTATTTGTTGGTTGTCATTTAGGTTTAGATCACAAGCCCTCCTGGGCAGAGAGCGTCCTTTTGCTGGCTGCTGTACCAGTCTCGACAGCACAAAGGTTTGAAAGAGCAGGGCAAGTAGCACGCTCCTGGCTCAGGACAGTCCCGAACCCAGACCAAGGTATCTGCAAACTTCCCCTGAGCATCACACGTCAAGATCCCCGGGGCAAAAGCTCTTGGAAACAGGAAGAAAAAAGCAACCAAATGGAGGGAGGAATGGGGCACGCTAACGGTCCCTTACTACAGAGCAAGGAGGATGCAATAGCAAGTAACCAAAGGGTGTTTTTTTCCTCTCCTGCTCACTTTGAGAGAACTTAATTTTGGCAGAGAGGTGTCCGGTCGCTCTCGGGAGCAGAGCAGGGCTCCAACAGCCAAGGGTCAGCGGCTGTCACTCATGGATCTTGGTGAAATACAGAGAGCAGCCCCGGTGTCACCCACTCCTCCCTAAATGCCAGCTAACAGGCTGCAGGAGCACACAAGAGTGTCGTAGAAGGATTCCCGACGTACAACACATCAACCAGCCTTTCCTAGCCTTGGGAAGGAGCCCGCATCCCCCTTCTCAGCTCCAACCGCTGGGCCATCTGCCTTTCCTCCTACCAGGCAAACAGTATCCTGCTTCTTCCCACCTCCTCGTGCTCGCTAGCTGGAGCCAAGCTCCTAAAAGGCCAGCCCAATATTTCAGTTCCCCAGGAACGAGGTGCAGGTCGTGCTGGAGCCGTCCTCCTACCCGGCTGTAACGAGGCTGTTTATTAGGGAAGGTGCTCCAACGTCCCCTCGTCGCCCAGTTTCCTACAAAATTCATTTTTACAGCATGCGCCGAGCCATAAAAAGGTGGTAAATATTCATAGTATGAAAAACACTCATGGAGAGGATATACTGCACTTAAGAGAGAGATCTGCATTCATTTTATATGCTGCAGAGAGGCTTTTTAGCGATTGCAAACTTGTGAATCCCCACTCTGTTTCAGAAAAGATTGAAGGAGGGAGGCTGGGCTGGAAGTCCAGGATCCTGCCAGCTCTAGGAAGGAGCTGCTCTCGTGGGCAGGACGGGAGGAGGGGGAAGCTTGTTAAATCAAAAGGCTTAAGCCCGGCTCCAATAAGGATCGCGCCGCGTCTCCTTGAGGGACCACAAACCTCCCAGGCAGCGGTCGTCTGGCCTCCATTTATCTACCCGTGATAAAAAGCTATGAAACCTGGCACCGGTCCTCTGCCACAGATACCTCTCTGGGTCCTGGGGAATACGACACAACCCCAAAAGGCAGACGGGGCGGTGTGGCAGGGCCAGGGCTGGCGTTTCCCCAGGGGCTCCTGGCTCTGCCGCGCATGGTCCCCGCCAGCTCCCTGGTGCTGCCTCCACCCCTAGCAGCTCTTTATGAAAGCGAACGCCCAAGATCACAGTTTCCAACAGAGCTGCTGGTGGTGCTGTGCCCTTCGCACCATTTAAATGTCCGATTGCACTCATTCAGCCCCTGGAAAAAAACAGCGCTCCTCCAACCCGTGACAGCTTTGACAGCCAGACTCCTTAATTCCTTTTTCTTATTCCCTTAATCTGTCATCTTTATCAGGCTGGGGAAGTGCCAGGCAGCATGCAGGAGCCCCGGCCCCGATCAATCTCCACATTACAGCTGACAGAATGGTGCTAATAACTTATTGATCTAATGTTTGCCAAGCCCCACTGGGGCTGAAAGGCTGCCATTGATTGGCTTGAGGGAAGGAGCCTCTCAGCTGAGAGCAGAGGAAAGCCTTCGAATTGTCTTCTTCCCCAGGAGCTCGGCGATGGAGGGAGGGTGGGGAAGGGCCAACGGGGAGGAGGACCCGGGAACCGAAGGGAGGAAGAGGAATGGGAGGGAGGAAGGGCGCGCGTGTGGGATGAGGAGTAAGGATGGAGGCAAAAGGAGGGAAAAAAGGGTCTGAGAACCAAGGAAAGGCAAGGAGGAGGGAAAAGAGCAGGAAATGGGAGAGGAGCAAAGAGAAGAAAAGGAATTGGAACAAAAGGCTTGTGCAGAGCTGAAAAATTAATGAGATAGGCAGGCGACCCTCCTCTTGCTCATGGCAAAGGGTTAATAAAATCTTTCCAACCCCCAGGCCTCCACCCTGGGACAGCTGCTCCCAGCTCCACTCATGCCTGACCTAAAGCACGTGGCACCGCTGGCTGCTCTGACCAGGTCTGATGCCACAAGTTTGCACCCGGGGAGAGCGCATCATCTCATTTCATTTAGGAGCTGGTTCCTCGCACTCACATCCTTGAGAACCCCCTCCCATCTCCTGCTCTCGATTCGCACCGGGGAGGCTCACCTCCACCAGAAGCCCTCGGGCATGCTTTGCCAAAGGGTGCGTGTGCTGGAGCAGCGCTGGAAGGCAGGACCTGCCCCGGCAGGGCTTCGGCTTCAAGGAAACAAGGAGCGGGGCGGCAGCTCCATGCCTGCTACCCGAGCACCAAATCCCAGGGCAAGCTTTCCAGGCAAGCAGGCTGGGGGGAACAGGGTCACACCTGCCATGCAGCAAGAGCAGGAGGCTCAGGTTTGCGGGACCAAACCCGCAGCATCCAAACCTGACGACAAATTCGTGTGCCGGAGCAGGAGCACTGCCAAAGCCCTGCCTCTGAAGCATCACCCGGACTCGTGGCAGGGGCTCACAGAAGGGGACATGTCAGGTACCGACCACGATCCGTACTGGATTTCTGTATTTAACATCAGGGAGGTGTCACCGTGCCGACGATTCGTTTTCAGCGCTTTGCGAGCCGCCTGTGAGACACCTGGGAAAGGAGGTGGGAGCAGGGAGGAGGTTATTTTTGGAAGCAGGATAATCCTGCTCCTCCTAGAGCTGCAAGGAAAGGAAGAAAATCGCTGCTGATTTCCGTTTCAAAGCCACCACGCGTGCCAACCTAAGTCTGGAGGCTGAGCCAGCGGACGGGGCCACGGATGCTGTGTCCTTGCTGTGCTGGGCTGCACGGAGCACACCGGCCACAGGGGAGGCCAAGCCGCTTGCTCCAAGCACAGGGCACTGAACTACCTTATTTCCTTCTCCTCCTGCAGTGACAAAGCCCGAACCTTCACGATGACACCAGCAAAAGGCACTGCACTGACCTATGCAGGACACGGCAAAAGGGAATGCAGAGTGCTTCCATGTCTGGCTTTCCCATTTTTCCTTCACCTCCCAAGACCTCCATCTGGATTACAGAAGGATGCTGGCTGCCTCCAGCCAGGCTTCAGAAAAAAATAAAAATTAACTTAAATGGAGCACAAAGAAAGGACAATTCTCCAGATCCGAGCCAAGTGGACAAACGGCACCGACAGAGCCTAGACCCTCACGTTGCCTAGGCGAACAACTGTCCTTCGTGGAAAAACATGCGAACAAGGGTGGCTGGGCTTACAGCTCCCAGATGCCCTCTTGGTGCTGATTTTCTGCTCAATTTAAGGCAGCAATTCAATAAAGGCTGCTGCTTTTTTTTTTGTTATTGTTTTGCTTTGTTAAATGAAAACATGCCTGCATCCTACCTCATTATCACACGCTCAGAAAACAGCCGTTTGCTGTGCCTCTGTCTCTAATCATTAGCTACGACATCCCTGATCCCAGTTCCTTCTCAGCCCCCACATTAACTCCTCCCTAGCAGAGGAAAGTCCCAAGACTGATTTCGGACACGGGAAGCTGTCTGCAGTTCACTGCTGAAATTTCTCCTTCTCCTTCTCTTAGTCAACAGAGCATCAAGCGGAAAGATGGGAAACGGGAGCCTTAATACAGAAGAACAAACAACCCTGGAGAGGGAGAGAGATCTCTTTCAGGATGTTTTTGAGACACAAGAGAAAAAGCACCAGGACTTGCTGTGCCCATGAAGTGCCCTCTCAGACCATGTTCAGACATCAAGCCGACCCCACGAGGGGCAGGAGGAGAGGGAAGATCCAACCGCCTCCTCCAGCACCAGCGAGCCTGCTGCCTCCGCTTCTACCCGTGCAAAAGTCCTCCTGGAAATGGAAAGCCATGAAATCTGCAGAACTGAAGGGGTTTGGTGAGAAAGAGGAGGAATTAGGAGAGGAGGAGAAAGAGGAGTTCTGCAGGAGGGAAATGAGGCAGGGCCATGGGACCAGGACTGCAAAACGCGTGTGCACCTCCTCGAGCAGCGTGTGCCCACGCAAGGGAGAGCCACGGGTGCCTGCCCCAGAAGCTCCACGAGGGCTCCTCCGCCCTCCCCTGGCAGGCTGCATTAGCCAAACGGGATAGAGGGGATTGGACTTGTTTACAGGCACACCGCTAGCTGCTTAAAGGGGCTCTAAATCCGTGTTTGATGTGCAAACCGCCAGCTTTGCCGCCGCGCCTTTGTCAAGCAGCCCCGGCTCTGCTCATCCCCGTGTGTGCCTCTCTCTCTCAATTAAGATTAAAAGTGCCTTGTGCCATCATCCGCTCTCAAGGTAAGCCCCTCTGTAGTGCCACCGCTGTACCCTGTCTGCTGCCTCGCCTTTATCTGATCCATTTGGAAACGACTTTTATATTCTCATTAGGCTCGCCGCCTGCCCTCCCCTCCCACGCGCGCTCCCCCGGAGGCATTTCAGCACACTTGCTCTACCTTTGCAGATGTTGCTAAGCCTCTTACTGAATCTCACCAACGCAGGCTGTCTCCGTGTGTTCCCAAGGAAGTACAGCCCCCATTATAGGTACTTTTCCTTTCTTCCTCCATTTGGCATATTACATCCCCATCGTGACTGCAATTTAATTAGCACCAAGGAAAGCATCCTCCGGCATTTCCCGCTGCAGAGCACCACCGCGAGAGAAGGACCGAACGGAAAATCAGGTCTGCGGGGCCAAGGGAGGAGTGAGCAGCGACCTCGCGCAGGTAAACAGCCCCGGGAGCTCTGGGCATGGCCAAAGCCCATTTTTCCAGGCAGGCTCCCTGCGTGTTCCCCTGCCCTCCCGCAGACTGCCAGCCCCAGGGGAGCAGCTCGCCTCTCCTCTCCGCACAGGGGGGCACCTCGCCGCCCTCCCCTCTCAGCAGCTGCATCAGCCAGCTCCAATTTTAAATAATAATACTGACCTTTATGAAGTCAGGTTCAGCTCAGAGGAGGAGGAGATTAAACCCAGCAGCTGGGTGGAAGCCCAGCGCAGATATAACCTAGGCTTCAGAAGAGGAGCTGGATATCACTGCGATCAATGGGGAGCACTGGAGCTGGCAGAGGGGCCAACACCCTTCCCTTGCATCACATTCCCCAATCCTCCACGAACATTCACAGTCTGTGCTGGAAGCAATGAATATTTGCACGCTTGAAACTTGCACAACCGTTTGGTGAGCAGCCGTTACCCAGAGACCGTACGAACCAGTGCTCTCAACCTGCAAGCACGAGCTCTTCCACTCCCAGCCACAAAGAGAGGAAGAGAAAGCAGAAGCAGCAGAAAATTTACTGTTCTTAAAAGCGTGAGAACCTGACACTGCCAACAGCCAACCCAGATGAGACGGAAGGAAGGATGGCATGAAAAGCAAAGGATACGACGGTGCAGATGTGTGAATTCCTAACCTAGGACTGAGATGGTTTTCCTCAGCCAGTTAAAAATTCAGAGTTATGAGCAGGGCAGCTCTTCCCCGAAACCCGGCACCCCCTGGGACCTAAGGAAATCCAAGTGCATCAGTGATAATAATTGTAATAAATCTGCAGTGCCGCAGAGCAGGCCCAACACGCGCGGGTTTGCTCCGTGATTAAGAGATCGCTGCAACACCCCCGGGTCCCCAGTGGGCCCCGGGCGGTGAGATACGGCTCCCATGCATCAAACACGTAAGAATATCTCAATCATTCCCGCAGCCGAGCGCGGCTCCGGAGCCGATCGATAGGGCAATTAGATTTTATCGGGACACGCCTCTCGGCCACCTACTTCTGCTGTCCTTGCAAAAGCCTCGCTTACCCCTGCCGGTGCCGGCTCTCCGGGCGCCGTACCGAGAAGCACTGGCTGGAGCATGGATTCAGGGGGTTTGGGTTTTTTTGTTTGTTTCTGTAGGTTTTTGCTCTTGGCATTCTTTATTTCTTTTGAAGGCCCGGTATCAGGGGATGCTTTGAACATGAGTGAGGCTGCCAGCCATTCCTATCCAGAGCTCTTCCTCCAGCACACATCCTAGCAAGGGGGAACACCCCCCGCACCCAAAATCTCTCACATGGGGAATCTCTAGGAGCACGCTTTAATCCAAATTGTCCTGTTGTCACAGTGGAATAACGATAGAAAGGTCTAGCAAAGAAGCCAGGGAGGACAAGCCAGGAAACAGAGCTCTGCTGTTGGCTTTATCACCTTGGGCAGATTTGCCTCTCCATGCCTTGGTTGACCCGTGCATCCTTACAACGTACTCTGAGACTGGTGGAAGGCGTTATGCATCTTGTCCAAAAAAATTTCACTCTCTGGTAACACAACTACCCTCCTTTGCCATTATCTCTGTAGATTAGCAGTAACGGTCTTATCATTTTTGATGGTCAATCTATTTTCAAAGCACTGGAGCTCTCAGATTTGGTAGCCCAGGTTTCTGTAGGTGCTAAACTTGCCAGCATGTGACAGTCACTACACTTGTCTCAATCGCATGTAAGCGATGCAACGGGGAGCACAGCCACTTGTCTGTGCTGACTCCACAGTCGTTGTAGCTCTTTGGGCCTCTCATGACCCAAAACACAGTGACTTCTTTTGTCCCAGCTGCCCCTGGCCTAAGACTGCGCCTCCTCCAGGCTCCTTGCTCCAACCAGTCGGCACCCACCACGAGGGGTTATCAGCCCCTCTTCTGGCCAGGGCCAAACCCTATCCGAGTCTTTCAGGACACAATTATTTTGGAAGTTCTTCTGCTTTCCCAAACTGAGCTGTTCAGTCTCTGTTCCCAAATTGAACCATCACCATTGATATACAGTGACCTGGTTTCACTTAAAAGTTATTCACAGACCTTCCAAGGATGTTAATATCAGTGCTGCTCTTCCAACCACAGGCCTTTTATGTTCCAGCAATGTTCTCCTCAGTCCCTTTCGACCTGACCATCAGCCCAGCTCTGGTTTGAACCCTGACTCCAGACTCACCTACCCCCCAGAACTCATCCGAGCCCTACATGCCATCCGTTTCCAGTAGTTCCAGCCCCTTCCATCATTTCAAAGACCACTCAAGATCCAGTAATTATTCCAATTTTCCAGTCCATGTTCAAAACTATCGCACTGCCTCTAATCTTAGCCTTAACTATAAATCAAGCGACTCTCGCAGAATTAATCATAAACCAACCAACCCTGCCAACTTCAGCCCTCTTAGCCCCGGGGGCCCTGCAATAAACAAATCTCTTCCAGTCGTGCTATCCCCGTTTCTCACTCCCCCGCTTACAGCCATAGCCAAAAAATCCACAGACACTCACCCCTCGTCCTGAGCGTGCACAACCCTCGGTCCGAGCTGCAGCTCAGCCTCCAGAGCGCTCGGCCCCTGCTGGCTGGGACCGTGCGCTCGCTGCACACCATAAATGCTAACCCAGCAGCAGCGAACACTCGAGCATCGGATTCCGACTTACTTTTAGAGCAGCGCAGCTTACGGTCACGGGTGACGCGGGAGTTTTTCAGAGGTCTGCATTAGCATCGTTTATTCAGCGCCGTCCATCTCCAAACACCGCTCTGTGATATTCTCGTAACCCAAACACGCAGTGCTTGTTCTCAGAGGCATACAGCGCAAACGGCAGGCAGCTGCGGGCACGTTTCTTTTCCCCTTACTAAGAGGTTTAAACAACAGCCAGTCTTTGAGACTAACCCAACATTAAGTCTCTTAAAATTATATACGCAGCAATTAGTTCTAGCGTTCTCCCCTCCCACTCATGCCAGTAAAAACAAACAGAAACAAGGCATAAATCCAGTAATCGGCAGCAGCTACAAACCCCAGCACATTTTGTTTCTGTTCCCTTGGCTTCCAGCGGTGGTGGTGCAGGTACCAGACCAGCACACCTAGACCCAGAGCTGGCAGGTTCTGGGGAGGTTTTGGCAAACGAGCCTTCCTTGGATCAAATAGCCATGGAGAGCGAGCTATTGCCTGGCAGCAGGGACAAAGCAAGAGCTGAACCATCCCCGTGGAGATGTGACAAAGCCCCTCTCCCTTCGGATACCCAACATCCCCACCATGCCCCCAGCTGCTCTTTTGCTGGTCGGCTCTCTTTAGACACACCAGATCTATCACGTCCTGAAAGGCTCTGTCACTTGCTTGGTGGCCTCTCGTGTGAACGAGCCCTCTTCTTTTTCATTGCTCAGCCTTTCCTTGGGATCAGAGCCAAGCGCTGCCGTCCCCACTGCTACAACCCCTGTGTGGTGCCTGTGTTTTATATTTCTCGCCGTTTCTTATGGTTCAGAAGCTAACCGGAGAACCTCGAGCACGAATTCTAGCAAGCACAAACGAGGACCTCACCATCTAATCTTTGCTCCTGTTTAACACTGACGGGAATGAAAAGTGCACTTTGCATTTCTGGAATGTTAAGGATCTCGGAGAATTTCAGCAGCACTGATAAAGCCCAGCAGCCTCCCTGTGAAGCAAACATTATTAAAACCCATTGTAACACGCGAGGTCAGCTGAGACATCCAGACACGAGTAACGTCGTACAGAACAACTTATCTCTCTGGCCAGTTTGTCTCTTGGAGCTGTGTAACGAAGAGAAAAAGGAGATTCAGCTGTGCAAGCGAGGAGGGGGAGCTGCTCGTGGCTGCCCTACAGACAGCCCAAATCCCCCAGTTCAGCCCTACACACACGTGGGACCCAACGCTCCCTGCAGAAGCGGTTGCACCAGCTCAGGTGCCCCTGCAGGCAGGAGGAAAGGGGTCAAGCCTCAGCAAAAGGCGAACCAGGTGCCTCCAAAGGCATTCCCAAAGAGCACTAGATGTGGTGTTCTTCCCTTTGGATCCCGGGTTAAGTTACGTGGTCAACAGAATGACTTACAGGCAAGTATGAACAAAACCACACGCACACAGATTTTCAGGGAAGGCCTACATTAACATGCACAGAGAGATCCGGGTCTGATTTGGAAGACCAAAGATTGCTGTTTTCCCTACAGAGAATAGAAAAACCAGCATTACTCCCACTTTTTCCTCAAGTTTTAATTATTCTCAAAAGCAAACCGTAGGCTCTGCAAGCAGCAAGCAGAGCTCTGGTTTATTACCAGTGCCTCACTTGTTGGCTGACGCACATCCACCATCAAAGCACCCTTGCCCAGAGCTCCCTTTCTGACATCCAGACAGGCACAGCACTCCTGCTTTCACCACGTCAAGGAAGTTCAACTTCCAAAAAAAAAAAAAAAGAAAAGAAAAAAGAGAAAGAAAAAAAGCCAGGTAGCAGTCCAAAACCAAACAAACACGCTCACAAAGGAGTTGGCAGGCACAGAGGCAGCATGGGGAACCTCTGATTAATGAAATTACAAATCAAACCGTGCTCTCTGCAAGGCCTTTCTGCTTCACTTGACACTAACCCTGGGGACATTTCACTTCTTTGCTGGCGCAAGCTCCTTTGCCAGTAGTTTAACACAGACCACTAGATTTGAGAATAAAGCAGGGCTGAGATCTCAAAAGACCGCACCGCTTTAACACCAAGAAATCCTTCCCATGTTAATCTCTGGCCAGAATATTAAGAGACTTCACGTAGCTCACTCTGAAGTGTAACACGAAGAGCCACAGGAAAAAAAAAAGAAAAAAAAAGAAAGGAGCTGCTGAAAAAATGCACAAATGGAGGGGTGAAAGAGAGAGGAGGGAAGTCACTGAGCCCCAGCCAGCAGGACCTGCTCCAGCCCCTTACCTGCTGCTCCCAAGCCAACGTCGATGCTGTTCCTCTTGAATTCACAGCGGCTCTGGGTCTCTGGCATAACGAGCTGACGGCTCTGATGCAGGTTGGAGATGATAGTGGAGAGGTCGTTATCACGGCTGCAACAGAGCAGAAAAGCACCAAGTTAAGGAAATCCTATTTGCCACCACGTAATTGATTTCTGTGTGTATGTGCGTACGCGTGCGCAAGCTGCTTTTGTTTGCCCCTGACATCGCCGCCTTGCAGGAAAGGTTCTCCCCCCCCAGCCGCCAGGCTCCAAGGTAACCTCCTCTACTTTTGGGGAGCGGAGAGCGAGCACGAAGCACTTCCCAAGCAGCCCTCTCATTTCCCATAAAGTACTCGGCAGCTGCCAGAGCTCCTGATTTCAGTGCTGCCAGATATAACTTGCGTGGGCCAGAACTTACATCTCAGATGGAAAAACTGAAAGCGCACGAATTGGCAGATCTGTTCCCGAATTAATAGGAAACTTGAACTGAAATAACTGATAGTCTTCTATCAGCTGCCACCCTTCTATTCTCAAAAAAAAGTTTTTCCATTCCGTCACTGCTGGAACACAAGCCTACTTTATTTACTTGAAGAATTGTTTTTCTTCTTGGAGAGAAACCCACCGTGAACCTGGACATCTGCATCACTCCGAGCCCACGGCTCAGACTTATTTACGAAACTAATTTTCAACTCTTCACTCCTGAAATAATGCTCCCTTCCTTCTGGGATGAGAGCACCCATTAGAGTGGTTCAGCATTACTGTGCCTGCTATCCTCGCATCAGGCTGCTGTCAAGTAGGCTACTTCAGCCTTTTTTCTTTTCTCCTTCTATGGAGAGGGAGAGCACAAACACGAAAAGACAGTCGCTGTAGCAGATACTGCAGTTCAGCTGGCAAATGCTTTGGCTTGCAAAGCTCTTGCAAAATATTTCTCAATAAACGATACACAAACACTGAAGAGGAAGAACAAGCAGAAAAAAAAACCAACAACCCTATACGTGATACTAAATGGAAACGCTGGATCGTCTCCCTTCTCTTTTGGGTTGCGTCTACGTTAAACCACCCGACCTTCCAGCACGAGGTGCTTGCTCCGAGCTAGACGTGGCTCTTTTCCTTCCTCTCCCCTTCCTAAAAGGAAGACGACGGGCAGAGGAAGCAGAGACGCTTACAAAACCCCGCGCGCCGGGAGCGGAGCCTTGCCCCCGCTGCCCTCCCGGCCCCTACTCACACGAGGAGCGCGCCCGCCTGGTGCCGCTGCCACAGGCAGCACATGGCCGCAGAAAGCGTCCTCACCTGGGACCCGCGGGACAGCACGGAGGGTGCATTATCTGCGGAGCCACCTCGCGATCGTCTTCCCTTAAATATCCCCCTCCTCTCCCCCCACCTCCTCCCCACCTGCTGCCCCCCCCCCAGCCAGCGG
This sequence comes from Anser cygnoides, assembly GCF_040182565.1. Lineage (NCBI taxonomy): Eukaryota > Metazoa > Chordata > Aves > Anseriformes > Anatidae > Anser > Anser cygnoides. The sequence continues at coordinate 4,927,241 of NC_089895.1, read as the reverse complement.
CTCTGGGCACCAGCCCCGGATCTGCTCAGATGCTCCGGGGAGCCCAGCCCCGGTGCAGAAGCAGGGGCTAATCTGTCGTCTAGCTCCCCGCTAATCAGATAAGTTTATGACAGAAAGTCTTTAGACAGAGGTACTTTCAGCGGGCGTCTGGCTCCAGATTTTCACGAGATGCGGCAGACGCGACCGGGCTCCCGCTCCAGCAGCCGCTGCCCCGCTCCCTGCTGCTCCCCCCGCGGCCCCAGCGCCGGGGCTGGATGCTCAAATCCCAAAGCCTTTGAGCACCCACTGCATCTTCCTCCGCTAAACCAGTTCAGATTCCTCCTTATGCAAGCAGAAGGCTAATTACTTAAGCAAGCCCACAGGTGAGTGGGAAGCCCGTTTCTCCTGCGCCAAGCAGTTTTGGGTCTTATCCTCTTTTAGCTGCCACCTTTAAGATGCATTATGCAAATATTTGGGTGTCTTAAGTCATTTATGGGATTAATGTGAAGTGATTATCAGTTCTTTTTAATCATGCCAATCAATAACTGGATGTCAGGGACAGAGGACAAATGCAGATAAACGCTGCCATCAGCACAACGCTTGGGAAAGGGCGGAGGAGATGAGCCAGAAGTGCAGAGGGAGAAGGCAGGGAGTAGGAAGAGAAAAATGGGATAATTACATCTTTGCATTTGCAGAGTGTCTTGCATCCCAAACGAGCCCAAAGCCCCTCTCATACGTAAACACATTAAGAGAGCTATGAAAAGGAATTGGGTTTTTATCCACCACTAAAACGCAGCTGCCTCTCTTTCTGGAAAAGGGCACAGCAACTCCTGAACGTGGCTCGACCCTCCAAGACGCGATGCAGCCGCTGGAAACCAGAACCAGCAGACAGACCCCAGAACGGGTATTGTTCTTCCAAAAAGAAACGGACGTTTTTAGATTTTCCATGACCTTAAATTTAAAAATCGTCACAATATCAAAAGGTGCATTTGCAAGTCCTAACTCCGCGCAGGACCAGGAACCCAAGCGGGCTTTGAACCCGGCTCAGCCCACCCACACAACCACACAGGATCCCAGAAATCACAACTTTGCTGGAACACCTTTGCAGAAGGCAAAGCGAACACCAAGGTGACATTGAGAGGAAAGGGGAGAAGGACTGCAGCTCGGGCAGCTTTTAACACATCAGCCTGTCCCCAGGAGCTGTTCTGCTGCCTCGCTGCACGGGAGGCTTGAAGCAGAGGCTGCCTTTTTGTTCTGGGCTTCTTCCACAGCCGGAACAACGGGAGGCAGCTTGGAGCTGGGGCTCAGTCTTAGCAGGAAAAAAGAAACACTGAGGGGTGGCTAGATCAGCTCATGAAAAATTGAAATACCTTGCTGCTTAGGTCAAGATTTTAAGCATTTTTTTTAATCCTGTAGGCCCAGCTGGCTCCTGCAAATACGGCCCCACGCAGCTGGAGTCAGACACCAGTGACCGCGTGGGCTCTCCAACAAGGGACGTACTTGTGGAAGGCTCTGCTTGGACCCCATGGGGCTCTACCACCATGCTGGGGGCACAGAATCAAGCCAGCTTTAGCTCTGCAGACAGCTCCGCCACCTCCACCTTACCCGTGCCTGCTCAAGACAGCAAACCAGCCTCGTTTTTACCAGAGACCCTCCTGAGCCTCCAAAGAGTGAAGCCCAACTGACTGCTTTTCATCCCAATACCATTAAAAAAAAAACAACAACTAGTCAAAGTTTAATTTTTTAACAGAATCTCAGGTCTCCCCCTTAGCCGGGAGGCAGGGCTCTGCCCAGCCACCAGCCAGTTTCAGAAGTCACCCTGCTTTTGCACGCTCGCCACCTTGGACTCCAAGATTGCAACTGCCTTTGCACCTTCCCTGAGGTCACACTGCCTCACCCCCTGCCTTGTCCGTCTGCCATACAACTCCTAGAAACAGCCTAGTGTGTTTCTCGACAGAAAACAGTTTCTGGAAAAATTCAAGCCAGCACCTACCTTTCCTGAAGGCAAACCGTGCCCTGTGCAGCATGCTGCCCCAGCGAGCACCGCACCGCTGCAAAACGAGGGGCACCTGGGCAGTCGTTGGCTCCCAGGTGGCCGATGATGGCCCTGCACCAATTCCCTTCGACCACCTGGATCCCAATTCCTCACCCCCACTCCTGCTGGATTTTTGTGCCCCCATCCCATGCAAAAAAGCCCCCCAGTCTGAGCCCATCTCATGGACGTGCCCAGGTTTTGGGGCTGCCTCAACAGCTGGCACGGCACAGAACTGACGCCCCCTCCCGCACCCAGGACGCAGGGTGCTCTCTGGTGTTCAGTTTGCTCTCAAGGCACAAGAACGGTGTTTTCAAAAGTCCCTTGGGGAAAAGGCTGGCTGTTCCTCTGTCTTTATGCACCCCCTATATTGCTCACATTAATCCCAGCGTACACAGAATGGGAAACAAACTCTTGGGCTCAGGGCTCCAGCGGGCAGAGCCAACACAGGACTGAAGAGCGCTCCCCCGGAGGGAACGCAAGAGGAAAAAGAGTGTCTGGCTTGGGGGATATTAAGATGCAGAATTAAGATGCTTCAGGAATACCAACAGACACATAGAAACCTGGGTGCTTGCACCACAAATTAATGCAGCTGAAGACAAGGATGGAAGTTTCCCGGAAGGAAAAACCAACAGGGGTGCGAGAGCATCCGCAGTCCTCAGCAGCAAGAGCACAACTCTTGCCTGACCCCAGAGGGAAGGAGCTTGCACCAGGGGGACTGGGGAGGGCAGGTCCTGCCCATGCGGAGGATTTCCCCCTTGGTGTGCCGAAGGCAGAAATTCCTCCCAGGTGCTCACTTGCAGCCCCAGCAGGGCACAGGCACGCTCTGCTTTTCCTTTGTCTCGTCTCCCCGTTGCTGCCGGGTGCCTGTTAATGCAGGCACCCCCCACACGCACAAACACACATGCACACACAATCAGATTAAAGGTCTGATCCCTTCCAGTAGCATAATATTATATTTTAAAAACCGGATTAGGGAAGGGGGCTTGAGCAAGATACAGATCTCCTGAAAGGTCAAGGAGGAGACAAATAGCCTTCTGTAGGGCTGCAGGTTGCCATGGCAATGCTCAGTTTGCATGGGGTTTGGTAATTAATGGTTGGGGGGCCCCCAGTAATTCAGGTGTGTTTCACATGCGCTGAGGGATGGCTGCTTGGGCAGTTCCACCTCCCAGAAGCAAGTTGTGCTCTTGCAGTGAAACCAAGGGTGGAAAACCAAGCACTTAGTGCCAGGGATTCCAGCAGGCTCCAGGTTTGTTTCTGACCGGGAAGCAGGTCAGTGTTATGGACACAACCTTCCTTAAGATCTTTCTTCTGGTATCTGGCCCAGGATGACTGGAGCTCTGGTCAGAAGACGTGCTTCTCAGGTATTTCTGCTATTTTGGTGGGCCAAGTTTTACAGAGAACTTGCAGCACAAGCAGACTTGAGTGGCAACTTCGAATCCCGTGCACCTCGATCCAGAACACCAAGCCTCGGCCAGACCTGTGTCTGAACAGGGCATCTAAACGTGCCCGGTAAAGCTGAACTCCTTTTGTCGCTTACAATTACAGCTGACGTGCTGCTGCTCGTTCCCTGAATCCACCAGCCTGGTTTTGTGACATCAAACTTGGCAGCAGCGGAGAGCAGTAAACGTTCAGAAAGGATGAGCATTTTGTGTGGCGAACGAGAGGTGGGTGCTGATGAAGGAGTGAGAGCTTACCTTCACAAAGATGTCCCTTCTGATAAATAAAGGAAAGGCAGCAGCTACCTAACAGCACCGTGGACTTCCCTCAGGGGTAACTCCGAAGCTCTGAGAAGTGCTGCAAGTGGCACAGACCCTGTGATGAACCTGGCCTCACAGGCGCAAAACTGGCAGTGGCAATGTGTTGAGTGCTTCTTTACTACCGTGCTCCAAGAAGCCTCGGAGAGGTAACCATCCCACCACCGTGCCATATGTCTGTTCTGCCTCTGCCCTGCCCAGCCCTCCCCTGAAAAGAATATCTGAGGCTTCTGCAGGCTGCTTGCCGTCCAACAGGATCCCCGCTCTGCCACCGGGCTCTGCCTCGCTGCCAAAAGCAACAGTTGGAGAAGTGGCTGGATATTATTATGGCTTGGGCAATTTTCAAGTCGTAATGAAGCCAAGGCACAGGAGCAACAGATCCACTTACCGGGAACACGGGAAAGCTGTGAGGAAGGTTGTGCCTAAGCCACAAGCAGCTGAGCAGCTCCCCAGCGCACTGCAACCCACGTTGTGCGTGGTGCAAGCAGCCGCCACGCAGCTTAAAGGGCCGAGACCAAATGGCTCCTGGATTTTACCTGGATATGGCATGAGATGAAAGCTGCTCTCTAAGAAAGTGGCCACCTGACCTCTAAAGGTGTTTCTAAAAACATTATACCTATGACCTGTTGCACAAAACGAGAGAAGGGCAGGGGAGCACACGTGCAGCAAGGGCTGTATGCTGCAGGTTCCATGCTAGGCATGGGAAACAGCAACAAAAATCTTCCTCTCCCCAGACCTCTCACCAAATCCAGTGAGCAGTGTCGCAGTAAAGTCAGGACAAGGATAACTGTACCACCCAGACACACATCAGGGCTGACAATCTAAAATTCCTGTCACTCCCCGGTGCTCTGACACAAGAAGCCCCCTCTGCAAAGCAGCAGAGAGACGTACTAATAACTAATGGCTGCAAAAATTACCACTGGAGGAAAAAAAGCCGCGTTGCTAATGGTCTCTCCGAACGCTCTGACTGCTGCACTGTCTGTGTTTAATGGCACCGGCTGCTCCTCTGTCTCCCCAGCGCTGGTTGCTCTGATGAGCCTTTCTGTACTGGCAGCATAATGGTGCACCAAAGCCATGCGATCGCTGCGCTGCTTGCAGGAAAAAGGCACCCTAGGGGACAGAGAGCCACATCAGCTGGGGGAAATGGCACCCCGACAGGAGCTGTCTGTTTGGGAGAGGCTGCCACTGAAACCTGCGGACTCATCTGCATTTTTGGCAGCATCACCCCGTCTGGGTAATGAGCCCTAGTGCCTGCCCGAGGAGGAGTCCATCACGGGGACTGCCACCGAACTGGCAAATTTGCTGAGTGTGGCTGTCCCTTGGGACACCCAGATGAATTAGGAGGAGGCTGTGGTGGCCAAACAAGCAGCCACCCCGTGTGGCTGACTTCTGGGAACGACTGGGCTTCTTCTGAGCAGCACCTACAGCAGAAGCCCCTGACCTGCAGCATCTGCAGCTCTTGCTCCGAGACCCCTCCTGGTCCTGCCTCGTCCCCTGGTCCCCATTCGGAGCAGCGTTTGGACCCTGCCTTGCACCCTCACCCCAGCCACCTCTCCCTGCTGCCCGATGACCCCTTGCATCTTCTGGAGCCAGCCCTGGCAGCACATTCAGTGGGGAGCGAGTCAAGGAGGGAGGCAGACAAGGATGGAGCAGGCCCCTCGATCTCTTGTCCTCTTGAGTCAGGCTAAGCAGAGAGCTGCTGACGGACGCCCGGGCTGCCCAGCCCCAGGGGGCACCCGAACGGAGACACCACCACCCCAAGATGCTCACGAGGGTGGTGGCAGCTTCCGCTGATCATTAACCCAAGCCGGATTCAGGCTGGGAGCAATGCCTTTTAAATGTGTTTCATTTACAGACATTAGCAGCGACTGCATCTTTAACAAGGAGAAGGATGAGGAGACTAATGGATGGAGACAATTAACCAAAATATAAATCAGTGTCAGAGTCTCTGCAGCTAGCAGAGGCAGCCAGGCGCCCGCAGGGTCTGGCGATTCTCGCAACACGCTGCTCCAAGTGACTGCAAAGAGTGACTGCACAGAGGGGGAGGGCGAGGGGAAGAGGAAAATCTGGTCGAAATTCAGATCGTTTCCAATAACGGCTGCCTCCTGGTTTGCTGCAGCCCTCTCTCCAAACTAAGGAGGCAGCAGGAACCTCACTACCAATGCCGTGCCCCGTTCTCCTCGCAGGGTGGGCCAGGATAAGCCCCGTGAGCCTTTTGGAGATCGCCCACCAGCAGCCTGATGTATGTCGGGCTCCGATCGCTGACAGCAGCCTTTCTGGGCTGGGTGGCAGGCAAGAGAAAAGCACCGGTGACTGCAGGGAGGGAATTTCTTTCACCTGCGGTTCAGCACCGCTCAGCCCTGCCCCAAAGAGGCTGCTCCGGCGGTTAGGGTATTTAGCACACATTCGAAGCCCAAGCTGTCGTTTCTCTTCTGCTCCAATTTGCTGCTGGGCATGTCGCTTCGCCACCTCGTGCCGCCGCTCCCCATCCGCACAGGGACGCACGTGGGCACTGAGAGAGTGGGAGGCATCAGACACCAAGAGGCAACCTGGCACTACAGCAACAGGAGCTGCAGATAGAGCTGAGATAAAAAGAGGGAGTGATGCTCTCGGCAGACACAAAATTTCCTAGATCCAAAAGCGGCAAGGCGCTTTGCTGAGGAAATGGCAAACGAACGTCGCCCGGGATCAGCCTGGATCAGTCTTTTGCTAATATTTAATCAACCCAAAGGCAAGCTGTGAAAACCCGGTCAGAAATGTATGGGTGGGTTTGAAGGGATGCAAAGTAGGAGATTGATGCCAGGTTTGGAAGAGAAGAGAGGCTCAGAAAAGTAGCACGGGAGGAAATAAAACTGAAAAATATTTCTTTTTAAATATGTTTCACCAGCTCTCCATCCCCTTAACGATCACTCAGTAACTGCAGGGATTATATTAAATTTTACTGATCGATACCGTTGCCATAAAACTGTCCCGACCCTCTGCCCCTCCCTCCAATAAAGAAAAAAAAAATCCGATATGCAAAAGGAGGGATGTCAGGGCCTGCAGAGGGAGAGACGCGAGGACATTGATTGAGGCAGGGGGAGCCGGGGTGGACGAGCCGAGCACCTCCGCGCAGCCCTCCTGGCTCAGCGGGGGCACGCACGGTGTTCCTTCCCCATCCTCGTCCGGATTTGTGTCCGGTTCAGGGACCTATTTCAGAGGTCCCCCTGGCTCGGGTACCGGAGCCACACGCTGCTTGCTCTGCACTGACACCCTCCCTGTATCACATAAACCCGCCCGAGCCAGGCCAAGTCCCTCGCCAGCGCGACGCGAGTTTGCAGCTCCGAGGAAAAAACAATATTGCCAGACCGTGCAGCAACCAAAGTGATTTTTCTCCTTCCCCACCAACCTCCCCCCTACTCTCCGTCCCCCCAGAAGACAAGACCCTGGTTCGGGGATGGGACAGGACCGCTGCCAGAGGCGGTCAGCAACCAGCCGAGCCGCAGGGGTGGCCCGAAGCACAGCCCACGACGGGACGAGCATGTAAATGAGCCCGTGCCTGCGCGAGGGGAATAATGAGCTTTTTATGGAAGCCATTAAAAGGAAAACCCAGATTGGTCTATAAATACTGTTGCATCATTACAGCAGCGAGAAACAACCTTATGTAACAGCACGGCTATGCAATGTCAGGGCTGGTGGGAAATTACCACGCAGAGGCTCCTGCTTTTTTTGGTTAGTATTTTCTTAAACCCAAAACAAAACTGATTTCTGATTTCCAAAGCAACAAATACACTCCAAAAATAAATAAATAAATAAAAAATCACCTTCTACCTCCCTACCGTGTGCAGGTGGACCTGGGGCTCGCTGGAAGCACAGAGGTGACCGGGGACTGCCCGCACCGCACTGCTGCTGGAGAAATACCTGACTGCAGCTCCCCCGTAAAACGCCACCAGCATCACTCCCTTCCCCTTAACATCCAGCCTCTGAGGGCCGTTTCAGCACAGATTCATTGAGTTTAAGCCCCGGAAGGAACTGTTATATCTGGCACATCCAACCTCCTGCACAGACCCTGCCAGGAAGGCCCACCCCGTAAGAGGGTAATAAAAAAATCAGGTGCCCAGGTAAGAGGTAATAAAAAAATCTCTGCCCCTCGGGAAGCAAAGAGAGAGCCTCCACCTCCAAACCCCAGGCAGACTCCGGATTCACAAGATAAAATGAATCCTTGCAGTTTCTTCCTCACCAGCGTGTCCACTTCCCTAGCGAGAGGGGGGAAAAAAAATAAAGGGCGTTTCGCAGGATGACTGCTGTGACTCCCTGCCACCCGCACAGCACCAGGGCAGTGCAGGCGTCACCGTCCTCCCACCCAGCAGAGCTGGGAGTCGCCTCGGGCTGTGAAATCCAGCGCGCCGACTTTCTCCTCGGCATCCCTCGCCGTGCCCCGGCATGGCCTTTGAGTGCCAGCGGGCCGCGCGCGGCCAGGCAAGGTCAGTGCCTCCGACAGTGCCGGGCGCTAAGCCCAGGGTGCCTGAGTCAGCAGGAGCAGGGGAGGGCTGGGGATCGGGGAAAGCTGGCGGCTCAGACCGACCGGGGGGCTCTTCCCCTCCCCTCTCCCCGCTTATCACCTTGTGCGCAGCACAAAACACCCGGCAGCAGCCCCCTAATCGCGCGGCGCGCAGCCAATACCTTCCCTCGCGGGTCGACGGCGGACACGGCAGCCAGAGCAGGATAAGACCTAAAAGCTGGGCACAGGAGGATTTGGGTCAAGGATTTGAAGGCTGCGATCAGGCGACTAATAAAGAAGTGGCTGGGGCGGGGGGGGGGGGAGCAGCGGAGTTTGTTTCTCGGTTGAACAATAGGCAGCGTGACCCGCTGGCAGCCCGTGTTGTCACTTTTCCATCAGAGATAGGCAGATAAGCCCCAGGCGGGGAAGCTGGAGGCAAGCGAGCGTTGTACGGGCGGCCCCGAGGAGCAGAGGGGCTGCCTGCCTCCTGCACGCCCCCCCCGTGCCACCCCTGCCCCTGTGCAAGGCGCCAAGCGGCTGGGAGGCGAGCTTGTGATGTGCTTCCTGCTTCCCTCTCCTTAATTCTCGCGTTCATCTCCACCTTCTCCATTTGCTGCCAAAGCCCAGACCTGGCGACACGTCGGTGGCCAGCGATGTGTCCAAGGACACCTGCGCGTGCAGAACCCAACTGGGCTGTCCACAAACCCAGCCTGGTGCCTGCTGAAGCGAACAGAAAGTCTCGCCCTGCCTCCACGGCCCCGAGAGCACGGCATACCCGGGGAGAATTCTGCACCCTAGGCTGAAGACAGAGGCATGATTTCCAACAAGCAAAGCTCAGGGCACGGTTGCCTTTCTTTCCATGCGCTCCTGGGTTATATCTTTATTGCTCACTCTTCTGGTTGCCTTCTAACACTTCACCATTTTAAAAAAAAACCTCTCAGTCACTCTCTGTCCTTCTTAGACATCAGTCTTCGTGGACCTTCACACATTTACCAGCACCCAGCTTCTCACACACCTCCTTCTGGTGAGATGCCACCCATCGGGCATGGGCAAGAAGGGAAGGAAAGGGGAAGAGGCAAGAAGAAAGTGAGCAAGTTTTACAAACTAAAGGGAGCTGAGACACCTGAAAGCCCCAGCCCCAAGCGACACAGGCCTAACTCTCCCTGCAGACTTATCTCAGGAAAAAAAAATCATCTTGCAATGTCCTGAGCAAAATGCTCATAAAATTTCATTAATGTTCATGACAGTTCATAAAAATGATCAGTAGAGCTGGCAACTCCAAAATGAGGTGGAAATAAGTTTAAAGATGTTTTTATTGTAATCCTGCTTCGTCATTCAGCTCTCCGCAAGCCCATAAATAAAAGGAAGATGGAACTACACGCTGATGCTGGACTGGAGATGGTGAAGAGATAAAGCACCGAGATGAGACACAGAGGCAGTCACTAATGGCACCTGACTCTGACAGACGGTTTGACTTGTGCCCGTCTGTGAAGGTGCCACAAAAGCATTTGGCAAGGGGAATTCCCACCCAGCATTTTAGCCTTGGATTTCCCTTCCTGCCTGCAGTAACGCAGATAGGGCTCCCGAGTTTGAGAAACTATCCGACAGACCTAAGGCATCTTGAGTCCTGTATTTCCACCAGAGTTGCAACCTTGGAGCCAAAAAGCTTACTGTGCCGCGGGACAAAGGGGCACGGTGACTTCTGGGAAAGGGAGAGGGCCACAAAGCCTATCAGAAATAATGAGATCTCTGGGCACTCAAACACACGACTTGTCCCTTAAAAACATCTTTGACCTCTGCCTGCAGTGCACACAGCCGCTGGGCAGCACAGCACCCGTCACGGCCTCCCCAGAGCTCAGGACTTTCCGTAACGTCCATCTTCATCGGCCCTGCCACGAGCGTGCAGGCGTCTGTACGTCTTTCCTCTGAGCATCCATCAAGGCCGTGCTATGGATCCCTCCTGACCACAGCCTGCAGCTCACCTTGGCCACTAGTAAAAGAAGTTCCACTAGGAGAAGAAGGAAGGCAACCACAGCAATCAGAAAAGCAGTTCTGGGGGCTAAAATCTCTCTCCGTGTTGCTCTTCCCTGCCTCTCCACTACACAGAACTTGCGAGACAACCTCCACCACTCCCTGCCTCGCATGGGATCCCTCCCTCCTCCCAGAACCACACCATCTCTTCATTTTCCCATCCCTCATTTCCCAGGGTCTTGCTGTGGTTTATTTATTTAATTTATAAATCCTTCGCTCAGTCCCACAGTTCGTCATTAGCGCCAACCTGATCATCCCAAAATCTGCCCCAAATTTCCCTCAGATCCTACGCCTCCCCTGCAGGATCTCCAAACGTGTCCCATAAGCAGCACTTCTGAAATCCCAGTTCCTTGTCAGATCCCAGTCCCACCCAACCTCACCCTCTGAGCCACGCAGCAGCTCCTGCTGCCTGCATGCAAGTGCAGCGAAGGGCTAAAAGATTCCTTTGCCTGCAGCACCAGATAGCCTGGAGGTCCTGATTTTTCTCCTGACAGGTTTTTTTGGCCGGTCTGATTTGCACCGAAATCAATGGGCTCGTCCCGCTGACGTGCGGAGCATTCCCTAAAGCCTTGGACTTGTCTGGATGCCGCGTTCCAAAGTTACTGAGTAATGGACAAACAGAAATGTTGTGCTCAGCCAATAAAAAGAACGTGTCACTGACATGCAGCTGGTGTGCCTAATGGATATAAGGTCCCTTAAATATCCCAAATTCTACTCATTCTCTCAATTCATTAAGCCGCTTGCTTTGAACTGATGAAATATTAAAATACTCAGATGAGTGATTTTAAACGGGTGATAAGGTACAGGTTTAGGCGATGAGCAGTGGGAGCTGATGATCCACAGGAATCACTCACATATCCAATGTATTAAGGGCAAGGCAGACTTAAATAGGAATCCTTTCAATTTCCCAGTAGGGTGTGAGGAGGGCAGTCAGAAAACCTCCTATTCCAGAAACACGCCCTTGGAGTTTTGATCCAACAGGCAATGCAAAAGCAGGAGGACACTGCTGTACGCTGCTGAAATGCGCCAAGAACGCTCCCCAAAAGCTGCAGCCAAGGGTACAACACCTCAACACTATCCCAAGGCCTTAGGATGTCTTCACAGGTTTGGTTTATCCAGGATTCTTTCCCTTGCTTTGCAGGTATCTAAGAGCTTTTCTCACCTACCTTATGTGAAATATAATCGTATCCTTCTAGCTTTGAAATGAAGGCTAAAACTGGTTTATCAGAGACCTCTCCACCTTTACCATTTCTCTGAATCTCTGCCAGTACCTAAATGGTCTCCCTTCCCCAACACCAAATGAAGCATTCTGTGAATGAATATAAGGGCAAAGAGTAGCACTAATGAAATAATTATTTCAAATGAAATAATGCTTTTCAGCAAGCCAATATAGTAATTTTCTCCTCCCAGCTCATCCATTCTTCCCTACAAGCATGTTCATCCCAGAACCTGCACGAAGAAGGCCACGGATAACTCCAGACCTACAGGAAAGGGAGAAACAAAAGCCACCCGGGTAATTCTGCTCTGCACAGCTCCTTGGAAATCCCAGACCTAACTCACCGCGCACGTGGGCCCTGGGGAGCATCCTGCCAGCAGCCTCCGTGGAGTGCAGGGCACACCACCACAAGCCAATTCCAGAGCTGATTTTCACCAGTGCCTTCCAGCGAGGTGGTGTCCAGGAATGGCTTTGTTCCCTGCCAGCCTTTTGCGGGTTTTAGGTTCGCAAAAAAGGGAAAGCAAATATCTTATAGCACACAGCCTGAAGTCTGCAACGTTGCCGTCTGAAGCCCTCACGAAGCAGCCGATGGAGGATCAGGCTCCAAATAAAAACTTGGCAGCTCCTCCCATTTTGTCTCAGTATCTCAGTGCTCACACGGACACTTTGTGGGGGCTCAGGCAAGCAAAGCAAAAGTTGCTCGTACCTTCCTACAGACCTGGAGGCTTAGCTCCTTGGCCGAACCTTCCCACGTGCTCTTCATTCTGACGCGGCATGTTCTGTTAACGTCCGTCAGTTACACGGATTTGGTAGGGATTTACTTGATTTCTTGTCTTCTAGTTAAACAAAAGAGCGCGTCCATTTACTTGGGCAGCTATTGTCTAAAACCAAACAGGTATGTCCCTGTTTGATGAACAAACCGCGCTCACCCACCTGGAAAGCCTTTTCCTTCCAACATATTGTGTCCGCACAGCCAGGCCTTGCCTGCCAGCAGCAGCATTAGCCAGGAGCTTCCTTGTATTTATTGGCTTTGCCTTCAGGAAGCACGTCCTGGTGCAGAGCTTTAACTTAAACAGCCACAAAGGTGAGAGCTCTTTGTATATTCCGCCAGGATGAGGATTAAAACATTTCCGGAGGCAGTCTACGTCCCACAGACGCAGCAGAACTAAGCTGCGAGGGCCAAATTCAGCATCGTGATGCATAAACGTCCTCCCCACACCGACCCAGAAGCCACGGTTAATGCCTTCAGTGGTCTTTCTCTGGGATCTTTTTAAGCTTTCTGCAGCATGCAGTCAAGAGTCAGCTCCACAGCTGTCCTCCAAAGTCAGCGCGAGTTGTGGAAGCAGCTCCGTACGTGTTGTGGAAGAAATCAGGGACCACCAAGGAAGGTGCAGGCAGGTCCCCATTTGAAGGCACTCCTGTTCCTCTGAAGCTGCTTGCTTTTTCTGCTGTAACTTCATTTACGAATAAACATTTCTGACCAGTATCAGCTCTTTTGGCAGCATATGCTACAGACTGCAGGGCACTAAAGGCTCACATCTACCTCCCAGCTGCTAAAAGCTTCTTGTGACCTTTCAGTCCCTACTTCAGGTCTTCCAGATTAGAAGGCAAAAGCTTATGAGGAAACATAAAAAAGCAAATAAATAAATAAACAGGCAGCCCAGAAGCCAGCTTGTATCAATCCTCAGAGGGCAGTGCAGCAGGATGCTCGGGCACCTGATACCATTACCTGCATCGCTCAGCAATGCCTTCTGCTGAGTCAGGACCAGCCTTGACGTGGGCAGAACCATCTGCATTTCTGTTCTCCCCTGCTTTCCTTTTCTCTCCCGGAGTATCTTCCAAAGGAATGAGCTAAATCAGTGGATCTCCTTTTCTCCTGATCCATTTCCCAGATATTTTTCATCTGCTCCTTCCACCTGGCCTGATTTGTTTGCTGCTCTCTTCCTTCTTGACTAACGTGTTTCGTTCCTCCTTAAATACCCTTTTCTAAACGGGACACAGCTGCACCCCACAGACCAAACATGTACCTGGGGCAATCCAGTTACAGCACTGCTGTTTCAACTCAGCCCTGGCTGTAAGGGTTTATGGCAGGGTGAAATTCACATGGCAAGGCCCACTAAGTACGTTCCAGGCAGATTTAAACACACACACACGAGATGCACAGGCTCTTGGCCAAACGTCTGCCTGCCTGAAACATATTCTAATCTGGTCCGTGCCCATCCAGAAAGGCTGGCTGCATACCACTGTAATCTTTGTTTAAACTGTGCTTGTTACATGCAGTTTATTTGCTCTGGGCACACGATGCCTTTGTTTTCCTTCCATGTCCTTATGCAGCCCTCATGCAGCGTATACCTGGAAGAAATTATCCCCTGGGAGGCGCAGAAAGCCTGGAGTGTCCCCCCAAGTGGCTTTGTCTTCATGCAGCAGTCAAGAGACTCTTCTTGCTTCCTCCTGCCTCTTTGTCACTGCTTTATACCTGTCCAACAAGTTCTTTGTTTCTAAAGACTTAAATGCTGCCTTGGGTTTTCTCTCAGAGTTTGCTCACCTTGCAGCCAGAGGAGAGCACGTGGCTGAACGTCGCGCTGCCTAGCCCCATGCCCAGCTATGCTCCGTGCCTGTTCGTGCAGCTTTCACCAAATTAATTAGCGTCTTCTTTCCTACCGTTCTTTAACATGGTCAACACTAAACAACCTCTCAACGTCCTTGCAAGCAGGGCTGGCTTAATTGCACTGACAGCAGCTTGACATTCTCGGATGGGCACCAAGTTTCTCCATGCTGAGCTGCATCACAGCGTGCTGTTAACACCCACGGCCTCTTATCTATTTCTCACTCACCTCCCTGCAGCTCCCTCAAGATATCGAGTGGCAACAAATGGAAGGAAAATCCTTTTCCTCCCTGGAACTCCTTTTTATTCTACAATTTATTTCCGTGCTATGCCCCAACCTCAGCAAGGTAATCCTGCCTGTGGTGCTGAGCAACTGGGGCTCACTGAAACCCACGGGAGAGCAAAGAGCAGGCTTTAACCTCGTGCTCGCTGTTTTAGAACTTGACAGGCTCGTTTTGAACAACTTTAACACATTTCAGCAAATTATTCAATGAACAGTATGTCCACGCAAGGGAATTCTACCTCGAACGGGCAATTTTAAAGGAAGGGTATCTGTAAACAAAACCTCAAACCCAGTGTTATCTTCAAAGCTTGAAAGGGAAGGGAGCAAAGCAGCTGGCAAGACAAGGAGAGATCCTAATCTCCCCTTTGAGGACAATGCTCCTATCTCGAGCTTTTGGTTCTCTGCACCGAATGCCTTGTACCTAATTACACCCAATTACGTGTCTTCATCCAGGGCAACACAGACGGCAATTCCACGGTGGCTGAACCCAATAACCCGCGTACCCTCTGACAGCTTGGAAAGGAAGATCAAAGGCACGACAAAGAGGCAGGTAAATTAAGATGGCAGCTCTTGGACCTTCTTCATTTAACATAGTGTGGCCAAGGGGGGGTTCATACAGGTGTGGTGCATCATTATGATTCCCTGGCATGGGTTTGGGGTGACCTGTGCAGCTGCCAGGCACTGAATTATGCAGGTCACCGAGAAGGAAGGTCAGCCAAACCTTTTTGCCGCCCCACGATGTATTCCAGATATGTCAGATGTTTTACAGAGGCGTGATGGCAACTTAGGTCACTTAAACATATACAACTTTTTTTTTTCTGGACTGACACACAGAACCCACAAATTATTTCCTTTGCTTCATAGCAGAACACGGGTTGTTTTCTTCTGAAATAGCTAGATGGGCACAGCTTCTGACAGCCGGACTAACCATACATAGTGGCAAAACTTGTGTTCCCAGGGGGAACCACCGATGTTCCCACCAGGCCAGAGCTAAGCTGAAGGGAGCAAACAGGCTGGGGGAGCCCAAGAAGTGTATTTGCTTTCATAAAAGACAGATCGTTATTTTATTCTGTGCATCGCAGGTTCAGAAATATTTTCTTTTAAGATGGGGAGTCTAATTTCCAAAGGTGTTTGCACCCTTAGCTGCAGCTGTATTAACCTGCAGGATCGTTGTTCATATGGCTATTAATTAAGGCTTGTGGCAGCACTTCCATTACAAACCTCTGCCTTTTAGGAGTTTATAACTCAGCCATAAAACTTTGCTCCAGGCTGAAATTTATCATGAAAGGGTCTGCCTGGAAGGAATCCATTCTTTTGTATTTTAGAGTCCCAAAAGCTTACAGCAACAAAACAGGAATTTTATTCTAAAGTCAGCAATACAAAAAAAAAAAAGCACAACAAAAAACCTTTCAGCTGTTTTTTATAGGGTGCTGGGTGAGATGTGCCTTCTAGACTGGCTCCTTGATGCTTACTGATCAGGGTGGGGTTTTTATATGCTGAACATTGAGAATTTAGGAATTATGGTTTCTTGTGCTTAAGGGACAAAGTCTGCGCTTACTTAAATACCAGCAAATCCACCCCTCTGCCCTCGCCCATTCCCCACTGGCACATGAATCAGTTCACGTTTCCCACCCTGCACTCCCTGCTACCCCCACTGAGCCTCAGGGGAGCGCCAGGACGTAATTCACGCCCAGCACTCAGATAGGATGGACTTGTCTCTCCAAGTGCACAGGTATCACCTTCACACACGAGTGCTGTCAACAGAACAGTCCAAACTGTCCTCACTTTGGGGTGTGGGCACCTGCTGATGGGTTAAAATGACAGAGAACATCTGTCCTTCACTTCTTTGCTGCCCACTTTCACCGTGGTACCGCAGTTTTTGCTGGGAGCGCACAGAACAGAGGTAGAAGCTGTTAGCACTGCGTTTGAAGGGCAGGTGATGGAGCTGGAAATCATCTCTGATACTCTCCTCCTGCCTCTGGTACTTGTATTTGCAAAATGTTCTGAGGCTTGCAGGTAAAACAGAGAAATGCCCACGTCAGCCACAACACCGAGGGGGATGGATGTCGTTCTGAAGCTCTCAAACACCGTTCCCTTGAGCAAACACTGCATTTACTGCACCGAGTCCTACACGTGTGAGATACCTAGCACGCAGTGAGTGCTTCCACAAGCAGTACCAGCAGCAGTAGTAGTACCAGTAATATTTTCCTACTGCTTTTTAATCTGTAACTGAACAGGAAGTTTACACGAAGCATCAGAAACTACTAGCACAACAGAAAAGTCATCAGCGAACTGCTGTTTGCAGGCAGACCCAACGGACCAGCATTCTGATTTCTAGCGCATCCAGAACCAGAGTCTGGGCTGCTCTGGGCCCTACCTACCTCCTGGTGTGCCCCCAGAAGCTTCACAGCTGCACAAATCATTTTTCGTTGTTTTAGAAAACAAGCAGCACCTGCCAGGCTCAACCTTTTCACCCAAATGGGGCAACCAAGTTTAGAAAGGGAATTTCAAAATTCCAGTTTTCTTTTTCGAATGAAGAGACAAGTATCTTAAGCTAGATTTTTAAAGCATTAGAAAAGTTGATGACTACTAGCAACACAGAGAAAACGCACTATTGAACACTACGCCCAGAGCATCAACTGACCACATCAGAGGTGACAAAGGAATATTCATGTTCGTAACTGGATATCTTTGATTCAGGAACTTCTACCTTGTTGGGGCATCTGCTACTGCAGGAAATCAGACTTTAAAACCAGCAGACCAGATTGGTTTGGCGATCTGTTCTTACAATTCTGTTCTTACGATTCTGTTCTTACAATTCAGAATTCAGTATCATCTCTATTATTTATGTTTTGTAAAATACTGGTCATTTTTTTGAATGTCCACTTTCTCCCAAGCTAACACATAAATGTTCTTGCACTGCATTTTGCAGCTGCAGCTCACCCAGCTCAGACTTCACCCTACAAAAAGCAGAGCCCCGATGGCTCCAGAAGCTCCTACTGGAGTATGACCTCTACGCATGGCAGCTGGATGCCTACATATATAAGATTTTCAGGAGCAGGGCGTCTCAGCGTTATCATATTGTTACCCAAGCACTGCCATCCAGGGAGTTTTGCTCCCTGCAGTCACAGGCCCACCTTTTAAGGCTGCAATGCTTTAAGCTAAGTTTCCGAGTGACTCGGGAGTATCTTTGGCCTTCAATGAGCCTTTTGTGCAAAGGATCACTTTTGCAAATGAGATGCAGCCTCTCATGTCAGCTAGGAAATACACACATCTAGGGCCACCCCAATCCCACATTCTTCCAAAAAGGGACTAGAGTAAGCATATATTATATGCATATATTATATATTACAAAAACAGTAATGGGCTTTCTTTACAAGGCTAATCAATCCTCCCTTCCAACACAAAAATGAGTGTTTCCCCCCAAAGACAACTTTCCCCCAAATAAAAGAACAAAAGGAAGGATATTTGGGAAGGGGAGAAAAAGGAAGAAAGAAGGAAGAGGAAAACCCCCCGGCACCAACAATCAGAAATGTTCATTTACATCTAACAGCATCCACACGCCAGTAACATAGCAGAAACTCTTGGCCTACCATACAAAGAGGGTGCCCCAAAATGGTACCTGCAAGAGGTCTCTCGGAAGGAGATGTTTAAATCCCAGTGGGTGTGTATCCTGTTGACAAACAAACAGAGAGGTCAATGGCACAGGCTGAATGCTGCATCGCTCGCCATTTACAAGAGCAGCTCCACCACGACAACCCACCCGCGCTCCTCTCGGGCCCCCAACCCCTCCGCCACAGCCTCTGCGGGGTGCTGCGAGGGGCTGAGCACCCCCAGGGGGTCTCACAGCGCTGTAAATGAGACCCGCAGGTGAGCTCCCTACCAGGCACAGGGGCAAGACGCTGTCTCAACTAATGGGGCACGTTCACAGGGAGCAGAAAGGGCTAAGCAGTGACATTTTATGAAGAAAACCCAAATACGGCTGCGCTGCGTTCCCTCCTCCACGCCCGCCCCAGCTGTAAATAAATTATTAGCAATTTCCCACCTCGGAAATTAATTTCACATACTCTGTCACTCTGCCTGCTGACAAGCAGGAAAAGCAGATCCGAGATGAACAACATCCTAAATTAAGACAGGGCGGCCAAGGGGGCTGGGTTTTGTTGTTTGGTTTTGTTCTTTTTTTGATTTTTTTTTCCCCTCTTTGCTACCCTTTTCAACAGGACAGCATCTGCACCCGCCCGGAGGGCTAAGGCAGACGCCGACCTTCTGTGGTCCGGCGTCTCCACTTGATAGCAGGGGCAGCGATCTCCCCTGGCACCCAGGGGAGGGCTGTGACCACCCGTGGCTCTCCGCGTCAGCGTGATTGATGAGGAGCCCAGCCAGCTGAGACCAAACCGGCACGCGAGCCCAGCTCCTCGCACGACGCCGCTCTCATCGCGGCGTCTGCCTGCGAGCACGCCTGGCTGTGCGCACAAACCGGCTCCTGCAGCCCGGGGTTCCCAAAAGCACTGAACAGAAGCGCCTGCAAACATCGCACGCCGCGAGGCCAAATGCGTTTTTGCGCGTTTTGAGCGTCCCCACGGCGCCCCTGCCCCTGTCCCCAGCTAGGGAAAGCAGCAGCGTGCAGCTGAAGAGTGCAGAAAAAGCCTAATCCAAAGGCTGCTGAAGCAAAAGGGACCTGTTCTGGTTTGAATGTGCCCTGAATTGGGCCAGAAAGCACTTAAGCATGAGCGGGGAAGTCAATGGGACATAACCCAGGTCTGAGTGGCTGCTCGAGTGCTTTCCTGAACGGGTGCCCCTGCTGCAGCCTGGTTCAGAAATCAGCTGCAAGCAATGCTCAGCACGGAAATAATTCCACATCCGAGACACGAGGCTTCTGCAGGTTTTACTAATGCGATACCTATCTTCTGTGCTCTCCCTGCAGGACTGGCTCAGTAAGGGAGGCCGGCTGCTCTCCGAGTGGTTCTTTCAGGGGTGAGTACTTCTTTTAGGGGGTTGTTAGATTTTATTAGATATTAAGTTCCACCAATAAAGCTGTGCTCAGAACTGTACTTATTAGTTCCACATGTACCTCGTTTTTCCTATGCTACCTTCTCCTCATATGCAATGGTTTAGAAAACCTACCCCAGCTTTCCACCTTCCCAGCTTTTTGTTTGCAAACAGAAGTGGCAAAAGGTGAATCCCAGCTACTGAGCCTGCAGCAGGTAACAGTTGCTCTTCAAAGTTAAAATTCGGCCAACATTTGAGAACTTCTGGGAAAGCACAGGCCAAACTGGGGCATTGAGTAACATCTCCATGAGCAGAGGTTTGGTCAAACCGGGACACATTTGGGCTTTCCAGGTAAGCTGATGTGAATCCAAAGCAAACTGAAGCCAGCCCAAGCCCTCCTGGTCCTTCTGGCCCAGAAGAGAGTGCTGTTGGTGGGGATGGAAAGCCTGATTTTGCACTGCTCCATAAAATCCCTGACTTCTTGCACACACAGACCTCCAGGAGACCCCTTTAATTCCAGCTCAGCACCTTGCACGGTGCCAGGCAGACCCTGGCAGCTGCACAGTGGAAGTGGGGAGAGCTCCAAACGCCACCCAGCCACGAACTGCTGGAAATTGAACCATGAGCCTGACAAGGGACCTCGTGCTTCTCCTGTTTCTGTCTATAAAACATTCCTCGGTGCCCTCAAAAAAGAAAAAAAAAAAAGGCAAGAGAAAAGGAACAATCATCCCGCTGGAGGGTTTGTCCCTGAGCTATAGGTAGATTAAACACCGTGTTTGTCTAGCTAAAACTCCACGGTCCCTTTCCTGATGAAAAAAATGACGATTCGGAAAGGCAGCTTTACGGTGAGCTGCCCCACGGGGCTCTGAAGGCAGCAGCGCTCCCGCAAGCCCCGCTCGGGGTCCAGCAGTGGGCCACGGAGTGCTCGGGGGTGCTGGGCCACCAGCGAGCTGCTCAGGCCCACCAGGAGCTCGCCCGGGCTCGGGGCTCTTGTCCTGGGGCCGGCCCTGCAGTGATGCTCGCAGCCCTCCACAAAACGAGGCTCCTCGTGGTCTGCAGCAGGCCGGATGGAGCCCAGCGGTGCTGAGCGCCGGGGGAAGGCAGGGCTCCTAATGAGGCTTAGCCCAGCTCAGCTTCAAAGTGTAAGGACACCGCTTCAGAGAGCTGTGAGTAGCAGGGAGGGCCGGGCTGGTAGGAAAGGCACAGCTCAGATCCACGCAGAGGCAGAGACAGCTATCTGCCGAGATGGATAATTAAACACCCATATTTAGACAAATGAATAGGTGAGAATGAAATTAAATCCTAATTATCTTTTTGGGGGGGGCGGGGGGAGGGATGGGGAGCAGAACCAAGCGCTCCTTCCACGTCTCTATGCCGTTATCACCAATTAGATTTCTGAGGCTAATGTACATTTTGCTTTAACGGGTTATTCATCCAATTGAAATCAAATTACTAATAATTTGCAAGCTATCAGCTACACAAGCCCGTCCTTGGGTCGTATAGAGAATGGTGAGCGGGAGATGGTTCCTTACAAATTAATAACAGAAAAGGAGGGGGGGGGAATTAAAAACAGGCAGGCAGGACGGCCACTTCCATCTCTCCCACCTCCTCACCCAGCCACGATTTCAGGTGTAGTGTGGTCAGGTAGAAGAGCCCAGTACAAAAATGCCCCGCTGGGTCCCGTGGCAGCAGGCAGGGGCAGGATCCCAACAAAGGCAGGGCCAAGGCACTCGGAGGATGTAAGCAGGGGGTTCACAAACCTCTGGGTCAGGCACCCCGGCAAGGAGGGACCCGAGTGTCAGGGCTCGGTCTGTACCAAGAGTGAAATCACTCAAAAACGTACGTGAAACCAAAAAAAGGGATTTAACAGGAAGGGCTGAGGCTGCTCGAGTCATCTCTGGAGCCTGCACTGGAATGAGAAGCCAGCCCAGAAAAGAAAGCGACAGAGCTGGCAAAATAAGGGAGAGCAGCTG
The DNA here is from genome assembly GCF_040182565.1 of Anser cygnoides. Lineage (NCBI taxonomy): Eukaryota > Metazoa > Chordata > Aves > Anseriformes > Anatidae > Anser > Anser cygnoides. The sequence goes on along the minus strand of NC_089895.1, from coordinate 4,905,896 downwards.
GGATAGTTTTTAATTTTTAAGTTGTTTTTTTTCCTTCCCTGTCATTTCTTTTTACTCTAGAGGCCCCTGCGGGCTTCCAACACCGGAGTGGCAACCACGGAAGAGGCCAAGGGAGGGAGCCAGGCGTCCCCGGCCACGCCAGGGGCAGCAGCAGCAGCCCCGTCCTGCAGCTGAGCCCCTGCACCGCGGCCAGCTCGCCTTGTGCTGCGCCTTTTGGCTCTCCGCATGCCATGGAAGCGCGGAAAACACCGGGCAGCGTCCAGCTACAGCGACGGGTCCCAGCTGCCAGGGAGAGAAAAACACTGACAAGGCTTCCCCACGTCCTCCGGTGCAGGAGAGTGCACTGAAGGGAGAGTGCTGGAGAAAGGGGGAACTACGGATGTCTGTCCAGCTGGCACAGCCCAGCACCACCACGGGCAGAGGGAATTCAGCGTGCCTGGGGCAGGCTCTAGGTGCCAGCACCGTGCATGGGAACGCAGAGCGTAGGCACGATGCACGTCGCAGTGAGCAGTTTGGGAGGATCTATGCTTGCAGGTGGCGTTGCCCAGGCTGCTTGGCTGGGTGGTCAGAGCGAGCTCCTTCCTCCTACCTGCTCTTTTCTCCTTCCTCCTACCTGCTCGTTGTTCTCCTAACAGGGTCTCAGCTTCCACAGCCTGCCTGCAGCCCCATCACGCTACCTGCAGCCAACGCTGCGAAGCTCGTGCAGGCACTGAACAGGGCAGTTCTTCCAGGGAAGCCCACACACGACGGCTGGAAGAATGGCCTAAAGATTACAGCAAGACTGAGACCTGGACTTGGGGTGTCTTGGTCATTCCCTGCCATGGAAGCGATGCTGTAAGGGTCAGCTACAAGGAGCCGCAGGCAGCCAAGAGCACTCACTGGATTTCGTTCTCATGCTTCGTCTTTCTTTCCAGCCTCCTATCTCTTTCTTGGGCAAGAAGGGATTTCTTGCTGTATCTTGTATTTTATCCTGCAACACCCCTGACAAGCAGCCATTGTCCTTCTCTCCCCCCCACCTCAAATATATGTCCTCATTAGGTCAACGACATGCTTCCTGGCACTCTGGACCAAGTCCAGCCTTCGCTTCCCAGATGGATCTTTAATATATTTATTGAATACGGGGGCTGTTATTAAGTGGTGCATGGTTCAGAGAAAAAGAGAGAAAGGGGGAGGAAAGAGGAAGAAGAGAAAATAAAGGGCTGCAGAGGAAGGAAGAAGGGATTGACTTTGACCTGCCAATTAACAGAAAATAGCCAGTGGAGGCTGTGAAAGAAAAGTGTCCTGAAGCATTAAAATCTCTCTCCAGCTCTAAGAGGGGCCCTGGCTCCCTCCTTTCGAGTCATGGCAATTAGGAGGAGGGATATTGAGTCTAATCTAAGAGCCTGATTCATGGCTGGAGCCCAGAGAGCATCCTGCTCTGCCCCGTGTCCGCTCTCCCTTCAGTCCTACGCCACCTGGACGAGCCTTGCCCACCCAGCCCAGACCCCAGGGATCTTGGCAGCAGGTAAATCATCAGCGCTGTGAGCATCACGCCATCCACCGAGCTCCTCCGGGAGGGGGGCGTCTCAAGGGTCTCCCCCCAGGGCAGCGCCAGGGGGGAGTGCCTGGGAGCGTTTTGGGAAGGACGAGGATGGCAGAGGCGGTGCCGTGTACCCTGCACATCAATGGGGAAGGCGCTGGGACCTCGCGGCCCTGAATTACAAGCAGGTGCGTGTGACAAATACAACGGGGGGTGCTTGGATTTGATCTTCAATCAATTAGGGAGTCAAAGAGCAGCAGCCTTATGGGATATCAGAAATAGCTTTCCACTTAGGAAGGCAGGCAGTGGAAAGGCTGACAGCCGCTAGCCATTAGGGCTGAGCGGAGGTCAGTAATTTTGCCATCAGAAAATGGATGCGGAGCGAGAACGCTGAGAGGTGGGGGATGCTGGGGGCAGGGGAAGGCACCCTGCCCCTCTGGGCTCTGTATGTGATGCACGGCAGCATCCCACCAGTCCTTGAATAAGCACCTTTGCTTCAAGTGCTGGTTTGAAAAAGCACCGCAAGTCCCACGGCAGGTGCTGGGCATTGGGGTCACGCTGCTGCCCCAGCCAGAGAACACGCGGGGACTTAAGGGAAGACTTAAGGGCAGTGTGAGGTTCTCCAGAAACCTCCCCAGTGCACACACAAGCATGCTGTTGCAGGACAACATTTGTTATCCTCTTATTCCTCCTCAAAATTGCTTTAATTTCAGAGCAATATTTGGCAAGGAACCCAGCCCCTTGTGTGCTCTCATCGTACAATCTGCTCCTACTTTTTCTCCCAATCCACTTTTTTTTAAATAAAAGAACTTTAAAGGCATTTTCACCATACAGGTCCTTTTGTACTTATCCTGCCCATTACTTAGTCCAATGTACATATTTACTTAATATCCCATAAGGGTTCCTTCGATGCCTTCATGGTCGGTCAGATCAAAAACTTTCACCATTTCTAACAGGTGCTTAAGCATTACTGCCTCTTACTGCTAGCCACGCCGTCGCATTTTGCTGGGGAGTTAGCCAAAGCTGTTTCATGAGCAGTTCCCAACCTATTGTGGCAAATTTCAGATGCCACCATTACATCCCTCCTCCCTCTTTTCCTCCTCTCCCATACTAATGAAAAAGGCCAGTCTTAACAGCAAAAATTATGTTCTTGCACCTACAAGACAACGCTGGGCTTAAATCCAACAGCATGTCAGCATCTTGCTGTTAAAGCTGAGCCTTATTCTTCAGCTACTCTGAGCTTCCTCTGTTTGGAGATTTCCTGGGACAATGTAATGGAACTCCTTTAAGGCAGCTTCAACCTCAACATGAAAAGCTCCCAGGCTTTTGCAGAGGTAATGTGTTTCCCAGTAATACCAGTCAGAGTTTCCCAATGAGTCGAAGGAAGTTAATATGGAATTTGTAGTCTCAAATCTCTCTACGTTGCTTCGTTTTGTGTCTCGGATAAAGCAGAGAGGGGAGAACTAAGCCACAGACTGGGATAACTTCTAGTTAGTAACTATACCAGTGACCTAGGTGCATCAATCAGTAAAGAAAAGCCCTATTGTTATCATTCCTTTCACCATAAAGGAAGAACTGTCTTCATAGCCAGCCAAGCGTCCTCAGCAGGTGCCAGCACAGCTGAACCTCCCCGGAGCGATTAAGGCAATGCAAGTGTTGCACTAAGGAAGGTTGTAGAAGAGCAAGATTTCTGGAACCCGAGTTCTGATCAAAAGGAAAGGCTATTACTCTTCTGCAGCACTGTCCCAATAATCTCCAGAGCTTGTTCCCTAAGTGCTTACAGTCTGGGTATCAAGCTACGGTATCAAGCTCAGCAGACGCCTCTGGTTATATGAGACAAGATTTTAAGCCCCCTGTTTTCCAGACAGGAGGCATAACACAAAGGCTACTTAGCACACCCTGCAAAGCAGGCTAAAGAGGACTCAAGGGGTCTCACTACGAGCTGAGAAACATTCACCTCTAAGCCTGGGTCACCTGGATTTCAAAGCAGATGAGCCAAGCTCATTAGAGTGCAAAACTCGTTACGCACGTGCAGGACCGCAAAGTGACACAGTTTTGCAAGGGCTTGGTAGTGAAATAAGTTGGCACGCAATGAAAAGCACCGACTTCAACGCTGCAAGAACACCGCGAGGCAGGCTTTTAGTCCTCAGACCTCCTCTGAAGGCCATCACCACAGGCAGATGCCTAAGGTCACGGATGAAGTAAGTGTCAAAGGCTAGAATGAGAGACTAACCAAGAAACTAAGCTTCTGGCTCCTGTTCTAATCCTTTGGGTCTTTTCTTTACCGATGCCTAGACCTCAAAGCAGCAGGAAGCATCCCCTTGTGCCAACGATGGAAGGAAACAGTCAATATTAAGGAAATAGAGAATGGGGAAAAAAAAAGGCAACAACCTCCAAAGCAATAATGCCGCTGTCTCTAATTGTAAAATAAATGTGCGTGAGGGCCATCCAGGGGTACGAGAGGAAACCACAGGTTTGCTCAGGCCCTGACCTTGTTTTCCTGCTATCGCAGTTTAACCTATTTCTTCCTCTCAGTGGGAGGCGATAAAACCTCAGCCCAATCCAGCACCAGGCGGGGAGGATACAACAGGTGAATTAAAGGCAGAAGGCAGATGGGGCGCTGGCTCTGGCGGGCCCCAGCTGTCATGTCTGCGAGCTGTCTGGCCGTCACGCTGCTGCCTCCAGAGCCAGCCCCACCACACCTTCATCCCCCCCGGGGGAGCGGGGTCAGGCTGCTTCCCATTCCTCACCCTTAAACAGGTGGGAACGGCCGGTCCTCCCCCATCCGGGACAAGAGGATGATGATTTTGTGGGACCGTCTATTTGCAGGGGTCAGAGTGCTGGAAACGCCGAGGGATGGGAGCGGTAGATGTTCCCTGCCAGGGCAGCAAGCGCTGAAGCCGCGCGCTCTTTTTTTCTGCTATTACTGCACCCGGCGGAGTGGTGCCTGGCCCCTGTTGGCCTCGGCTGCTCTAGCTTTTCCCCCCATGCTTTATCTGAGCTCCCAGGAAAATGAAAAGGAGAACAACCGTGCAAAACCAACGAGACTCTAACCTCCCTGGCTAGACTCACGCACTGCTCTAAGGAATCGAGACAACGCTCAGGCAAGAGACCTTCAGAGAAGCGGACTCAAAGCAGTGCAGAACACAGACACGATAAGCTGGGGGACCACTGGCTAATAACTACCGAGTATTTTTTTTCTTCACTTCCTAATAAACAAGGCAGAGCAATTACAGTAATTAAAGATTTAGGATAAGAGCACTTTATATTTTGGGGGCCCAGCGTATCAATTAAACATTCATTACGTTCTCCCTCCTAATGAGAACAATCTAGCGCTGTAATTTTGCAGAATTAAGAGCATAATTAAAGGGGGGTGGAGAAGAAGGGCACTTTCCCCAAACTGATGAGGAGGGTTCCCTCCCCTCCGCGGCTCCTGCCTGCACAGACAGGGCAGATGCTTTCCCCGACCACCTTTTCATTTCCGAGCGATAACCCTCGGCCACAGCCATCGGACAGCTGCAATGATAAACCCTGACTTTAATTACAGGTGGGTTTTATGAGAAGAGCTGGCTACTGTTCTGTCTCCCGACTTTCGAGCTCTCTGTTGCTGAATGTACCAGCGTCCGCTGGAAGGCAAGAGGGGAAATAGCTCATCTACTCAGGAGCGAGAAACACATAAAACATAAGAAAAGCAATTACATGCCTTCGGTTTCCACTCCTCTGTTTTTATAGGGCTTGTCTTAGGATCTGAGTGATTTTATGCATCAGAGAGAGATGACAATCAAGATGAGTTGCAATGATATGCATGGGAGGCTGAGACACATCACCTTTAGGTATTTATTTTCCTGTAGTTACAGGTCTTCTAAACACCGTATTTCTTGTGAAGGATAAGAGAACCCAAAATTTTGCAGCTGAATATTATTGGCAGTAAGGCCTTACATGAGAGCCCAGCTGACAGTTACTTGAACGTAACTCAAAGCAATCCCTCCTCCTCCTCCTTTAACCCTGCGTGAGCTCCTGTGTGAACGTCTATGGTACTGAACAAGACGTAACCAAAATATTAAGTGCTGAGGTAACCCTGAGTGACTCTGCCTCCTGCAACTCCATTACGTCTCCTTTTGTACTACAGAGGACCAGGGAGATGTGGCTATGCTCTTTGACATGCAATCAGGAACACGTCACTACCACCATCATTGCTATCTCCACCCCAAACTTTGCTCACCAACATTAAATTATCCAGTTTCTATTACATCAGAACTTCTGGGCAAACGAGAGCAAAAGACAGGCCTTCTGACCCATACATTTCTGTGGATTCTCAGATGGCTGTGTAAAAGGCCCATAGATTCTTGGTCATGCGATTCATTGGCTCCCCAGGCACAAAGACGCAGAATGCTGGGCAGAGGATGGAACAAAAATCACCATCTGCAAACGCAGATGCCTTTAGTGCAAACACAAGACCCATGATACAAGGCCTCTTAGAGCCCTGCTCGCCCCAAACAGGAGTGAGTAAGCACAGGAGAGTATCCAGCTGCTCTTCCTGAACTATAATGGGTCATTTGCACTTGAATTTCAGGCCCTGGAGGTGACTCCATCGGGCAGCCCGGGCAGTATTGACCCAGAAAGGGTGGTCACCTGCTGCCCAGTTTTCTCTGTCTTTGCTCTTGCAATGCCAGCACTCCCTGGCAGGAAAGTACCTTCTTTTCATGATACTGATATGGAGATCCTCCTCCTGCTTTACTTCGGGGTGTTGACCATTGCCCTTGTCACTCTCTTCACTGTCGTCACTATGCGAGAAAATTGAGGTCAGCTCTTTCTTCGGGATCCTGGTTGGAGGCAGGGGGATCGTCCTCTTCTCTGCCAGGCGACCCCGGTTCTGGCACAGGGTGGAATCAGTTGCAACAGGAAAGGGCAGAAGGGGAAAAGAAGAAAACAAGAATTTCGTTAGGCAATCCAGAACCAAGAAGCTCCTCTCAAATGGTAGCTCTGGACAGCAACGTTGCCCAGGTCTCAAAAACACAGGTTCACACAGGCATGGTGGGTGGGCAAAGGCCATGCTCACTTGGCAAAGGACTTTTCAGTAGAGGCACGTCTCTGTCGAGCTCTTCCAGTTCCAACACTCAAGCCATGCACTTCCAGCCTCTCCCCACCTCTCCGTTCCTACTTTGGCTCTCGTTCACACCGACAGGAAAGGAAGATGGAGCACAGTTAGGCTCCAGACTCTCTCTCCTGAATACTTCCCACCAAATGTCACATATTAACACAGCAGAATAGGTGAAATGCAACCTTTGGCAGTAGCGCAGCAAAGACATGACCCAGATAATCCAGAACACTTCTCCCTTTGCCAGCCAGCAGGTTTGTCTCCCATACCAGTGAATAGTCCACATCCATCTAAACCTGAATTATTGAGGCTACTTTTCACTGTTCTTTTGCATGTCCAGAGGAATCTGGTGGGTCTTGCCTTGTCCTGACTTCCCCTGGGAGGTCCTGGCAGTGTTTGGCCCCCAACAATTCACTTCTGACAAGACGCAAATAAACCAGAGGAAAACACCCAGGGGGCAAAAGCTGCTTTTTCGCTGCCTCTGTGTTTGTGTACAGAATCTAGCACAGCATGACCCTGGTCCCAACCTCCTATCTTCTGCCAGCAGGGAGAACGCATGATAAATGACCCTGTCCCTGGACCCTCTGTGCCTGATCCACAAGAGGATACAAGCCTGGTGCAGTCTAAATTGGAGCTCGTTGGGTTTTTAGCTCTCGCTGTGATAGCGCGTTTCTGAGCTGAACACCCCAAGTATTAATCTGTGATCGACCAAGCCAGGGAGCCACAACAGGAGCATTTGCAGTGGAAGACGCTACATTAGAAACCCAGGAAAAGAGCCTGCAATGTCACTGCCCCACAGAACTTAAAATATCACAAACAAGAGCATGAAACTGGGCAGAGAACCAGTGAGGGGAGGTAAAACAGTTTTGCATACTGTTTGTGTATACTTCCTTCAATAAGATGAGTGATACAGAAGAACTATGGTTTTAGCAAGGACTGGAACAAAACGAAGAAAGGTGTGTGAAACAGGTCAAGTAAGTGCATGGCAATGCTTAACTAACAACATTTTCTCTGCAACAGCAACTCCAACTTTCCAAATAAACCTGGCAAAATGGAAATGTCGTGGGAGAGCCAGTCAGGCTCTCTGCAGGGGAGAGCGGAGCAAGCCTAAGTGACAGAAGAGCCCATGTTTTTTTAATTAAACAAATTAAGAACTTTCCACCAAGACAAAACGAAAACTTCTTGTTTACCTCTGTCAATAAATTTCCAGTTGTGGTCATTAAGGGGAGCCCTAATCGTTGTGATAATTAGCTAAATCCATCTGGAAGGCATCGCCCCAAGGAGGCACATTAGCTTTTCCATTCCGATGCACTTCCAAGCCAAGAACTCAGCTGCCTGTGAACTGCAGACAGCCAGCGAGAGAGGAGCAGTGGGCCAAGCTGGCTTCAAAATGGGAAAAGTCATGTACAGAAGGAAAAAGACACCCTCTGAGCCGGATTTGTTGTTCATGAGGTTTTGTGCACTTTGCTCTTGCAGTGTGAAGAAGAAAAGGGCATCCTTGGGAAAAGAGCAAGAGGGAAAATGCCCAGACTTGGACACGGGGAAATCATTCCTGTGACTTCTGCTGGTGGCTCTCCAAGACCCAGCTGCAGCAGGTGAATCCTGATGGTGCCAGGGGCCAACGCACGTACGTGACAACCTGCAATGCTCTCCTTCTCCTGCGGGCTCCCTTGGACAGCAGTAGAGCCCCACTCACCTGGCCCTTCGCAGAGATTTCTCGCTGCCTGCAGCCTGGGGGACATGATATAAATTGTGTCTCATGCCCCTAAACACTTTTTGCATACGTGGCCATCTCTGCCCCTGCCCCCTTTTCCTGCTCCAGTGCAAATGAGGAACGTGCACAGAGCTCATCCTCTGCCTAAAGCAGCTCTGGGCTGCACGGTGGCTAAGGGACAGCGGGGAAAAAAGAAGAGAAAGGGAAAACGGGAGGGGAGGAAGGGAAATGCAAAGAGAGGGCAGGATTTGCACCACAGTTCTGTCACGCCAAAAAGCCAGGACTCGATATCAGCATGAGCTTTATCACGCCAGAGCTTTATATATTTTCCTGAAGTTGCAATTTATCATAACAATTAAAGGGGGAGGGGAGGGAGGGTGTGCAAATTTCCGCTTCAAAATAATTGCAATTCGCTCTCTGCTGTGACTTTGCAGGCTAAAGAGAATAGCGCTGATCAGATACTAAAAATCATTTTATGGCCATTATGGTACCTTCAAGCAGTTACCGGGTCTCAGTGACTACCCAGGGACTCATCAGCCCTAACAAGAGCGAGAGTGCAGCAAAAAGGGAGGCACTAAACCTACAGAAACAGCCCACCGGACCCGGAGCACCAGTTCCCACTTCCTCCTGCTCCTTAAAATGCTTGTCCTTTGCCTTCCTAAAAATCATATCCTTACACCTAAAGTTGAAATATATAAATATACATACATACGTATATATACACATATATATTTGTATGTATAAGGTACAAATTTGTACGTATAGCATACAAATATATATACATATCTGTGTGGGTATCACCCAGCTTGTTCCCCTAAAAACAAACGAATGAACACGAATGGACAGCACTGGGAACAGGGCCACAGCAGTTCCAGCGCCCTTGCAAACACCTGCAGTCCAGCCCTGGGAATGTGTTTTTTTTAAACTGTGTTTATTTTGTACTTTGTATTTATGCCACTGGGTTTGGGGCATTTTTTTGTTAACATTTCTGCATTCCCAGAAAATTAAAATAGACCGAGACAATCAATTTTGCCTTTTATGTTCATCTATAGTCAGTTTTGAATCAATTGCACTTTCTTAATCTGTTTAGAGGCATTCACCAGTAGATACACATTACTTTTAAATTAAGCACAAAGGTAGCCAGAAGGCTGGTCCAGAACCTGCTACAATCAATTGTCTTTCCATTGACTTGGGAAGGCAGAGGTCCAAGCCGTAAATAAAAAACACTCGTTTGTGAGCAGCAATCCACCAAGGAGCCGTTCCTACGACTCTGGCTTTTGCTGAAGTCCTCTGCCACGTGCAGACAGACGACAGGACAGGAACCCACCTGCAGAGGTGAAGATATTGAGATACCTGCGGTCATACTGCTTCAGTTATCAAATGTCACTTTGCTCATGGTGGCAGGTAGCAAAACGCACATTGAGCAGCGTGACGTGCAAGAATCCAGGCAGGGACCGCAGTGGGGTCACTGTATATGGGGAGGTACGTCGGGATTTATAGTATTTGATGTAAGCCCCATCATCTGGCATTAAAAAAGCTCGCGTTTGTGTGAGTGTCATTACAGAGGGCTCTCATACGTTACAGGAACGCTGGTGTTGAGCCATGACCCTTTAATAAAGTTTGAGTATTTTAAAGAGAAAACCGCCTCCCAATTTGTTGGTATTCACATGGAGGTCGGACACTTGAGAGAGAACCCTGTCCGTGTCCTCTGAAAGGCTGGATTGTTTTTAATTCACGGCCCCAACAAAGATGAAGCTAGCAGCCTGGCTTAACTGAGAAAGCACCTGATTGCCCTGAAAGGCACCCGCAAGCACAGCTGAACCTGAACTATTTCACACGTGCATCTTTCCATTGGAATAATTTTGTCTACCTTTTAATCTCAAAAGCAAATGAACTTAAAATCAGTTAAAATTCGTGAAAATGTGATCTTTTTAACTTTTTAACCATGTCACTCAGCAGAAGATAAAACCTGTACTGTAAGCACTGCGTGGTTTGGCCTGTGCTGGATCTTACCAAACTAACCCTATTTAATGATCCCTAATAAACTATCAGTTATGAACATAAATTTAAGAGCTCACTGGGGGCCTCCCAAAGTTGAAAAGCAAGGCATTACATTTGCCAGAATTTCTCTCTTTCCAGCCTTCCTGCTACACACTGACCCCTGCACCACGTGAAAAGCTTCCAGCCCCTTGGGAGCGTGCACGTGAGGCAAAGGAAAAAACTTTCAGCAGTTACGAAAAAAAACCACCTCCGTGAGCCCAATAATCAAGGCAGGATTTAACTAAAAACCACGGAACAATGCGGAGTTCCTTGGAGCCCCCTTTAGCAGGGGCAGGTGACCACTAAATGAGCCTCCCAGCTGGCACTCGAAGCTCCCCCGTTAAATAACTCCATTTTCACCCACACGAGGGAAAGGTAAAGTTGTGCTCTGCCCCTTCAGGGCTGGCACCCTCCCTTCGTAACCCAGGGATTTCCCCTGCCCCTTGGACGCAGTGGGGGCACAGAACAGAACGAACATCGTTTATCCTCGCCTTAATTAGCCTAGCCAGAGAGTAAAACACTCCTGCAGTTCTCCAAAGCTCTTGCAAGGGTGAGTGCTGGGGGCAGAGCAGAGCTGCCTCCCACGTTAGGATTCCCTCCCCTTCACACAATTAATTCCGTGGGTTATGATACCAGCTAACGCAACACAGCTGGAGCTGGAGCCCGTGACCCTCTCTCCCCTGCGCCCCCCCCAGCCGGTCCTGCGTCAGCCCAGCCCTCCGTCACTCACCACTTCACCCTCCTGGGGTCTTCTGACACCACTGACTGCTCTCACTGCCTCTCTTACAGTACTGTCCGGGCGGGGGGTTGGCTTGGTTTTGAAAAATCACAGGCAAGAATATTTCCTTTCCCCGGGAAAAAATCAGAGGGGTACCAACACACAATTTAAAATTACGGATCAGTCAAACAGAGATGCAGCTACAATTAAAAAAAACAACAAAACAATGATGCTGGAACGGTGGAAAGTTACCTGAGTGAAGCCCAGAAGCCCGCTCGTTCTGCCATGAAAGCAAGGGACCATCAGAAAGATGGGGGGGAAAAAAAAAAAAAAAGGTAGTGGAATTTCTTCCCTTTCAGAGAGCAGGGGAAAATTCCGCCCTGTGTGGCTAGGAGAGGTCAGGAGTTACAAAATGCAATCTTTCTCCCCCCACCCAGCCATCCAACCCCCTCGCAGCTCTCCCCTGGAGCCACGCGCTCCCAGCCAAGAATACCACGAGCGAGCTGTTGCACAAGAGCCCTGGGAGAGCTCGCAGATGGAGCGGCGGGCGGAGAGCACAGGGCTTGGGGGAGAGGAGGGAAGGGAGGATTTAGGAAAGGTTTTCTGCCCTGGGAGCTACTGCAACAAGGTCAAAACAGCTGAACGCCCTGGTGTGACATTCAAAGGCAGCCAGAAAAGGAAAGATTCCTCGCAGCGAGAGTCCCTGGTGAGCATTTAATTGATCCCAGCAATGGAAAGGCCTCAGCGAGGAGAGCTGCAAGGCAAAAAAAACGCCATGGAAAAAAATGCACATGAAATCAAAGCTTTCGCCAGTCCACAGGAACCGCCCGCCAAACGCCGGATGTCTGATCCCGTTGGGAACTGACCCGAGCCGACGAGCAGGTGCAGTCCCTACGGACACCGCTCCCTCAGCACCCACATCAGCACCAGAAAAAGGCGCAGAGACGCAAACGCCCCAAGAGTTTGCGCACCGATAAAAACATCAGAGCTGTCTGCGAGACGATTCACGTGCCTGCGATTCAACCCTCTGCAAATATGATTTCTATCGGATAGAAAAAAATAAAATGAAAACCAACAACTGCAGAAACAACAGCATATGCATTCCTTCTGCATACGTAGGTCTGGGAAACACGGGGAGCAGGCAGGGGATGCTGGGGGGAGGCAAGAGGGGAGCTTGGTGCGTTGCCAACGCTGGGAGCTGAGGAATGCTAAATCTGTTCCATATGTGAAGGAAATCCTCGAGTCCAGACAGCATTTTCTCTCCCTTTTTATTGATAATAAAGATATGGAAAAGGAAAGGGGGAGGTTCTGAGAGCCTGGAATCTTTTTTTTTTTTTTTTCAAATAATAAACCCAGTCAAATGGCTTTCATTAGGGAAATTACACACCCGTGGAGCCCACACACCCCCTTGCTGGCTAAATGACAGGCTTGGCGTTTACCTTCGGCCGTGATTAAACACCCAGGAAAGGGCCAGGTGCCTGCCCAGCTAATCCCCCGCCTTCCCCTGGGCCTTCATTAGGCGCCCGAGGCCAGCATCGTACCGGGCTGATGGAATCGGGAGCGCCTGCACCTCCGCCAAAAGGGGGGTCACGGACCCAACGAGCCGCCCGGGCCCTCGTCTCCTGTTTGGTAATGAACAAATGAATAAACCAACAGCCAGCAGCCTTCCTCTGCAGCAGTTTTCCTGCCTCCCCGCCAGCTGCGGTGCAGCTCCTCACCTGGTGGCTGAGGGGTTTGGTGTTCGGCATCCCTTTCCAGCAGCGCCGACGGGACGCTGGTCCAGCACGGAAAGGAGGGATGGCTCGAGGTACAGACAGCAAGGGACACGCAGAAACGAAGGCAGTGCAGACCACAAAGGCTCTTCCAGGACTGGGGACCGTGTCACTTTCTTCAGTAGGGTCTCACGAACGCAGTTTACAAGCCCTGGCAGTGAGCAGAGGCCCGTTGAAGAGGCAGCTTGGCATGGCCGGCTCTAAGAGCTTAGCCAAGGGGACAAGAGATTCTGGGGATCCACCTGGGCACCCCAACAAGCCCTCTGTGTCTACACCTGATGTCTCCTCACCAGAAGTCCTGAGTTGTCATCAATTCTTCCTTTACTGAAAACAAGTTGGTTGCCTCTACTTTCTGTCTTGTGACAGCCATCAGCAGTGTGTCCCTTTGCTGTTCCCCGTTTCACAGTCCCCAAACACGAAGAGGACCAAGGTGCAGCCCACCCCTGGTTTTTGAATCTCCTCAAGAAGATGACATCTGAAAACCTTGCTTCTGCCCCAGCTTTGCCCACAGGTTACTGCACAATCGCAGGTAGTCACATCTCGGCACGCCGCCGCTACCCTTCCTGCAAGAGTGTCACTTCCTCACTTTGATAAAGAACACTGACATTTACAGGTAGAACGCATTAAAACAAGGACAAATGCATCCCACCGAGCTTATTCTTCCTCTCTTTTTCATTCATCCTAGGCCACCATTTTCAGTGCAATATTTACAGTTAAGCAGCCGAACTCACAAGTAATTGCCAAGCCATCATTCCCAAACAGCCAATCCTGCCCAGCAACTCTGCAAAAAAGGGATATTTTGTTCAAACAGACACGTCTCAATTTGGGCAAAATATTTCTTTTTACACCATTGTTTATAATAGGTCAAAGTAAACTCCCCTTTTCTTCCTGGAATATTTTCTTCCATCATGTGAGCAAGCTGGCCTGCTCGGACAAGTTTGCTTCATATGAGGCTCTGAAGAGCATTGACGCAGGAGCTTCTCAGTTCTGTCCCTGCCCCCTTAAGGTTGTATACAAATAAAGCAATAAAGGCAATGAAGCAGTTAGGAAAGAGAAATGACATATTCTGGCAAGGCCTGATCCAGCACCAACCGCTCACTGACGTGTTCTGCAAAACCTGATTCAGCAAAAAATCCCAAAGGCCATTCACTGGAGAGTGTCAGGAAGGAACAGAGCAAGAGTCCCAGCTGGCACCAATAAATCCTGCTGCAAGGGCAGACCTTCTTCCCAGGGTCCTGCCATGCACTGGATTTTTTCCAGGTCCTTGATCCGGTTTCTCTGGAAAAGGTGCAGGATGGGTGCCCAAACAACACTCGCTGCCCCAACAACTGAACGCTTCCTCCTGCAGACAGGGGTGGCTCAACACAAAGACGCCACCACCGCACCGGCATTCCTGCAGTGAGATCCCAAACTGGGATCCATTTTCTGGGGTTGTGATGCCTGGAGTAGCTGGATCTGTAGAAACAAAACTGGCTTCCCTACAGTTACTGAGGCCTAGGTCAACGGGAGAAAAAAAACCCACCTTGACGGCACAGCGTGCATCCTCCCAGAAGATAAGCCCTGGGTGTTTTACCAGTCTAATAAGTGATTTAGATGTGGATGTCAGTGGGTTTTACTGTCGTCTTCCTCCTACCTGCCCACAACAACAAACTGGGCTGATGCCAGCCTGTGTGTTACTTTACGCAGGTCGCAGCAGCCTTTGTGTTGATTTCTAGCAGGATACCTGACAGATCGTTGATGTTTGAGAGGTAGCAAAATGCTTTGAAATCACTGCTGGCAGCCCTCACTGCACGCCAGTTGATGCTGCAAGGTGTCAATCTGTTCAACCACCCTTCTTTGTCAATGAACCTCTCTCTTCTGGTTCCTTGTCCGGGAAGACTCGCATCCAATGTTCTTCTCAAACAAGCCAGGATCTCTTAAACCCCAATCGGAGAAGAGGTCAGAATAATCAGTTTCCATGCAGCAATTTAAGTACTTGCAGAGATTGCTCTCAAATTGTCCTCTCTAGCCTAAGAGGAGAGCTCGTAACAGTCTGAGTTAAAGAACTCCCATTACCTCGTTACCTTATAGGATCCCATTATCCATGGGGCACTCAGAGCCAGGCTGTGACTGCAGCAGGTCTAAGAAGCTGTTACAACGTCCTGCAGCAGGGCTTTCCCTCGCTGTGTGTGGGAAGAATTTTGAGATGGCCAAGTGTGAGGAATCTTCCTCCTGAGAGGGGGAAGGTACTCCCAAGATTCGTATCAAAAAGCTTTCCTGGAGACTGACAACGAACCCAGGATGGCTGAACACCTGGAGGGCTCTGGTAAGGGTGTGCTTTGTGATAAAGGGCTCCTTTAACAAAAAGAGTTATGTGAATAATGAAAACCCTGAAATCTCAAAGTTTTCCTCAGGGCACCAAAAATCTCAGGGTGCAAACCTCCAAGTCAGACGGCACAGTCCTAGGTGGACAACTGGGCTTTGCTGCAGCAAAACTGACGAAGCAAATGCTTAGACGGCAAATTGCAATTATTCTTCTGAGAGCAAATGGGAGAGGGAAACAACCAGTGTTACTCCATCTTCTGAGCTGGGGATATACTTCATGCATTGGCTCCTTCTGTTTAAATAGCACTTTAGAAGAAAGGTCAAGCGTTAGTCAATATCCATGTGTTTTCTTGAGGTCCATTAACTGGACTGCTTGGTCCTCAGAGAGATGCAGGTTGCTTCTTCTAACATCAGGGGTTTTTGATGCTCCAGGCTGCACTTCCACGTCCTGGAGCTGGAGGAGTGACACTGAAACTTAACTGAAAGGGAGGGAAGATTTCTGCACTCCCAGGTGCAAAGGTACCAGCTGTTCTGCAGGGTACCCCAGTACAAATATCTCACTGTCTTCCACAGCTTGAGGTGCTACCAAGAGTGATTCCCCCACATCTCTTCTCAGCTGCTGTGTAGTAGAAGTAGTTCCAGACATGTGGCAGGAAAAAAAATGATGTTAATCTTCCTCACATTAGACCTGCAGCCTAGCCCAGCTGTGTTACATGAGAGACACACAAATGATCAGGCACGCTGTGAGTCTTTTTGCTTAAACCCTTTAACCATCCAGGGCTGCTTGCACCAACTTCTTTATACTAAGCCATCAATTCCAGTACAGACAGTCCAGGCCCCTTTTTAGGGGATCTCATTCTTTTCTTGAAAGAGAGAGAGTAAAGAAGTCAAAGAAGAAGACTGCTCTTAACCACAACTTCCTTGTGTGATCTCAGGCAACTCACTTGACCCCATTGTGCTCGGTCTCCCTGCTATAGAAAGCCAGTAGTAACGCTTTCCCTCGTCCTTGTTTCTCTACTTTATTTATACTGTAAGCATTTTGGAGCAGAGAAGGACGCGCTGATGAAGAGTACCAACATGACTGTAGGTACTATTATAACTGGAGAAATTATTTATGTTATAAACCCCCAAAAAAAAGTTACACAGGAGGGAAGCTCTTCCCATCAATGTTAACAACATTATTTTCTGGAGCCCTAAAGAAACAGATGAACAAGACCTGTAAACGGAAGGAAACGCTTCCCATTTATTACCTCTGAGTGAATTATAAAGCCTAAAGGATAATTTGTTAATAGAGTCAGAGCTATGCTCTTCTGGAAAAGCCAAGTGGAATTTCCAGTCTTTGAAGGGAAATACCCCAGGATAGAAAATCTATCAGCCTTTTGGAGCTACCTGCTTTCAAAAACTCCTTGGAAGAAGGCCGAAGTTTGGTGTGGTGTGGTCTTTGTTTTCTGTGTCTGTCCCACATCAAATAACTTTGTCCATTTCAGTCTGAGGTTGAAAAGAAGGAAGCAGAGATTTGAAGCCAGGTCCTCAGGCAATGTAAGTCAGCATTAATGGAGTAAAAGTCAACTTACACCAACTGAGGATGTGGTACACTGATGCTATCTCCTAAATAAAAGCAAAACTCACGCATTTTTCTCTTTTTTCTTTCCTTTCCTGCTCCTCCACTCTGGTGAAGAGACAAGGAGCAAAAGGGCACGGATGCTTTCAGACATTTCCTCTTCTCCTCACGCACCTCACTGCTCTACCTTTCAGGTAGGAGAAAGACAAGAGAACAAAATAACTGTCCATCATTCCCCCAAGGAATTAACGCTTCACTCCAAAGTTTCATTTCATCAGGTCCAAGAGAACACAGCCTTTCCCTGCAAAGTTGAAATAATTCAGCGAGGGAAATTCAGCTGGGGTTTATCCTTATATTCTGCTCTGGAGACATGTGCTTAAAGCATTTCTTTGAGATCCCTGAGATTTCCAAGCGTGGCTTACAGCCTGCTCTGCTGTCCACATGGAAGAAGATTCTGCTGCTGCTGCTGCACCTATTGAGAGCTGTTCCCTGTTGAGAGCTACAGCTGGTTCCTTTGGAAAATCAGGTCTAAAAACATCTTAAAAGCTGGCCTTCCAAAACACAGAAGAGCCTCGTAATCACTGGTGACCGAAAACATAATGTACCAGGGCCATGAGAGGAAGA
Organism: Anser cygnoides; assembly: GCF_040182565.1. Classification (NCBI taxonomy): domain Eukaryota; kingdom Metazoa; phylum Chordata; class Aves; order Anseriformes; family Anatidae; genus Anser; species Anser cygnoides. Next base: position 4,888,546 of record NC_089895.1, on the reverse strand, counting down.
ACAAAAGCGAGAGCTCCTGCACTGTGGGTCCCCGACCCGAGGCATCCTCCCCTCACGCACCCTGGTGTCAGACCGACCCGAAAAGCCTCCTGACTTTTCCGCCACTCACGTCCTGGCCAGAACCAAATGGAAATGAACAAGAGGACATTTTTTTCCCAGCTTAAAAAAAAAAAAAAAAAGATTTCTAAGCAGTTTCCCTCAGAACTGAAGCAGCCCAGCTGAGAGCAGAGAAGCAGCAGCAGCTTCGCCCAGCACAACCAGAGCTCTGCGTTGCATCCGAGTGCACGTAGCACCTGCCCAGAGATCCCCCAGGCCGGCAAAGGCACTGAAAGCCACCCAAACCTTAGCGTTTCGAGCCTTCCCCCAGCACTAAGGAGGGAGCAGAGAAATCTGAGGAGACGGCGGCCACTTAGTGAGCGAGCAGCAGCCAGGTCTGCCCACAAAGCTTCCTCAGATCGACTCGACCCTCCCGACGGCCAAGCAAACTTGGGAAATCCAAAGCAAACACGAAAACTCCAAATATTCATTAGGGTGTTGCTTTCACGTTTGGAAAAAAAAAAAAAAAAGGCTGGTGTTTATGCAAACATCTCACTCTCACACTATCAATACCAAAACAAAGCAGAGAAAGGTGCAGGCATGGTGGGACTGGCAGAGTTTGTCAAAGCAGGGTAAGCTCTGCAGTGCCACTCGGGGCTTGGGAAGGAGCCTGTTGTTACAGAGCTGCACAGGCGCGAAGCCATGGCCTCCCCCGAGCCCCTTCCCCAACACGGAGAGCCAAAAGCAAGTGAAATCTGAGCAAATAAACTGCCTGTTACCTGCTGTGGTGACGCTGCCGTTAGGCGATACCATTTGGAAAGCACAACGGAGCTTTTGGTGGTTAAGGGGCAGGCGAGGAGCGGTGGGTGCGTTTCACAGCGGTGCAGAGCGTGATGGAGGCATGCAAGGCAACGAACCGAGAGCGCTCTGCTGCTCTTCCAAAGCCAGGACAACACATTCCCATCCAGTGCTGACCAGAAGCTCTGGGGGAGCCTTTCCAGCTGTCACAGGAGCTGGACTGCACCGCCTTAGCAATGCCTCCTAGTGCTGTGGTCAAAAAAGCATCCCTTAAAGCCAAACGTGGATGAAGATGTCCTTTTCCCTCCCAGTCTCATCGCCTTCACACGCGCACGCCCACGCAGCCTCCCAGTTCAGGGAGCACAAAGGATCTGGTTGGGATAATTGGAGGAGCCCGACTGACAAATCGATCCTCACCGTTTCAAACCTGACCGGTGTCAGCGCGCCCCTGGGACAGATCGCTGTCCAGCCGCGGGGTGCCCACCCCCGGTGCCGTCGTTCAGAAACGCTCGGCCCGGCACTGAAGGCTGCAAACGGCATTTACCCCTGCCACGAGACTCCCGGGACCACCGTAAAGCCCTTGCAGGGTGATTAGCTGATTTTACTCCACGCACACAGGCTGCAACTGACTTGCCCAAGGTGGGCTGGGCACGAAACGAGGGAGAAGCGAGGGAGGTCGTGTCCCTGTCACCCCCTGCACACCACGGCCGCGCCACCTCTCACAGCTCCCTCCGTGCTGCCACACTCGTGGTGACACTGCTACCTTTTTTCCAACACCCTCTGTGATATTAAAAAAAAAAACAAAAAAAACACAAACCAAAACCAAAATCAAAAACAAAAAACCAACAGTTTCCGCTTCTCCTTTCATTAGGACCTTCCCTTCAGCTGGCTGCACAGCAGAAGGGCAGAAAGCAGTCTTTTCTGTTGTCTTTTCTTAATTTTCCCTGGTTTACCTCCCTTCCCCTGATCCCTCCCACCCCCAAACCACCAGACAACCTCTAAAGCCACCGCTGCCATTTCCACTCCGTGATTTGCCTGCCACACCTAGGGAATTTCCCAGCAAATTGTATTACTTTATTTGGTCAATTGGCCTACAAATTGATTTTCCTGTACAAATAATGAACATTTATGGTTATTTTCCCCATAGACTGCTTTATTTTCCATGTAACAAAGACTGATTTCCTGCAGGTTTTGAGACCCGAGCATATGATCTGCAGTTGCTGTGACCCCTGGTTGATGGATGGCAAGGACCCGAAGCACAACGGGAGGGTCTGGGCTTTTTCTCCCCTTACTCTCTAAGAGCACTACAGACCTGCCCAGGGCACGCCCGAGATGAAGGAAACACTGCCACCAGACCACGTTCACTACGGAAATAAATCGTATTGTTTTAAAAGAGTCCCTCAAGTGATCAAGTGATCACTTGATCAAGTGATCAAGATATCAAGTGATATTCCCTACATTTGCTGTGTCCATCATGAGGACACCGCTCAGCAAGGGGAGGTCTCCTCCAGTCTCCTTACTCGCGGGTAAGGCCAGGGGCTGATTCTGCCTTGGCCCCCTCTGTATTTTGGATGCTTTTGGGGCAGGGTCTGGCTGTATTCATGGTGTAAAACAGCGACTGTCAGCCACAAAACACCTGAACCAGGAGTCCAAGCCAAGGTCTCCAAGCATGACTCACATCAATGCCAATGCCAGGCACAATGGTTGCGTTGCACAAGGTCTCACCAGCGGCTCCGGCACTCAGTCCCGGTCGAAAGCCCCAGGTGCAGCCATCAGGAGGACAGAGGGAGCGAGCAGAGACATTCCTCCGAGCAGGGGTGGCAGGGAGCACCAAATAACTGCCAGCACCACAGACGCCGCTCTCCGGCACATCCATCCAGGCACCTGAAACAGCAGCCCCCACGCACCCAAACCTTTGTGGCAGTGCCGCAAGGACCTCTCATTAATCTTAATTACATTATTGCGGAGAGAAAAGGAGGAGCAGGCAGGGAAGCAGGGCGCCTGGAAAGCTGACAGGGATTGACAGGGCCTGGCATGATCCGAGGGCAGGGACTGGAAGCCTCGCTCGGCGCTCGGCTCTCCGGAGATGCGGAGACGCGGCAGCAGCCCCACAGTACATTTCATTCCCACTAATGAGAAAACGACTTTGGAGACAGAGCCTCCAGCAAGTTTTGAAGGTCACTCCCGCAGGTGTGGAAATGAATTGGACGAGAGCAGGGTCCAAACATAAGTTATTCTGCTTAGCCCACGACGGATTATTTGTGTGCACGGGGGGGTAATAGCCTCAGGGCTGCGGTGTGTGTGTATGCTTAATTTAATGCATCTTGATGGCGGAGGCTGCCAGGGACAAAGGCCTCTCAGCCCTAGCACTGCGGAGAAGCAAAGGCGGGGAGGTTTCTTGTGCAAATCTGAGAGAGAGGGTGGACACCATCGAGCAAGTCAATTACCCAGAGAAAGCCCAGGCTGCCTCCTGTTCCCCACCCTCGGCCCTCCAGGGGTGGATTTGGCCCATGAAGTCCGACTTCAAATCCAATAAAAAATTAACTGATTTTGAACAACTACTAGACATGCCTCCTTAGAGTCTGAATACGTGCTCTTCAGCTGCGGCACAGAGTGGAATTAATGAAAGAGTCGGAGAGCAGCAGGCATGAGGCAAAAAGCGTGCCAAATTCCTGCGTGGCTGCTGCCACTCCAGGGACTCCCTCCCTCCTCCTCGGCCTTGCTAAGGACTGACATGCCCTCAGTCCATCAAAATGCAGCGTGGTCGGGAGCAGCAGGAGGAGGCTTGTCACTACTGAGGACGACACACAGATTAACACGAGCTAGCCAAGGCAAAGAGGCATCTCCTACAACCCACCCTGGCGCTGCTGCTTCGTATGAAAAATGGGGTGCCAGACAGCACCGCTGTGGGTCTGACGATGGCGACAGAAAGGAGCCGAGCAGCAGCTCCACCACGAGCAGTTCCTGGAAACACAACGTGGATCCTGTCCTTCTCACTCAACAGCCAAGATGTGCAAGCATTGAAGTCCAGCCCTATTGTGTCGGTAACAGCACTCCAGCTCGCCGTGGCCTTTCATTTCTAGGCCAGCAGCTTTTGCAACGAGGGCACGCAGTTCTCGCTTTATGTCCCTGAAAGTACTTTTATACCATTTTTTAAACAAGTGAGACCAAAGGAAAAGTATTATGGTGGGGCAACTCGCTCGCTGTCACACTGCGGACTGGTGGAAGACGCAAGACTGGGACAGAAAGGTCCTGTCCCCACGGCTGGTGCTCCCACCACTCAGACCCCAGCGTGCCCCCGAGAAAGAAACCTAGCTGGGAATTACCTGCACTCTGCATGATTCCCTCCTAGGTGAGCTCTGCAAGCACTGGGGCAACGCTCAGCATCCACAGGGGTCACTCAGCACCAGCCCTACAGCTTCTGCTCAGACAGCATGCACCAACAAAAGCCACGGATAAACCAAAACTACTCACAGAAATACGCTACCAGGTGGCCCAGCACATCTGGAACGCCATGAGGCGACACCGCATGATTTACAGCACACCCGTATATATAAATGAAACACTGGGAGACAAATGACCAACAAATACAGTGGCTTTGCGATGTGTGCTGAATGGAAGTGGGGACTGTGAGGAGGTGGTATGTTATTAGGGAGTGTTGGGAGTTGTATGTTTTGAAGATAAACACAAAGAGAATACAAAAAACCCCAAACCCAAGAGAGGTAAATAATTCATCAAAAGAATAAAACCAAGAAGCTCAAAGGGAAAAAAAAATACCAAAGGGAAGAGTTTTCTGAGCAGGGGAAAAAACCTTCATTTCCCATGGGAGCGAAAACCAGAACCCAAATTAAAGGAACGAAATCCGGGGGGAGGAGGGTGTTTTTGTTTTTAAAGGTGAAACGTTTTGTCTGGGTACCCGTTATCTCCCTTCTTAGGCATTTAAGCATTTCCCTGAGGTGGGAACTGAAGTCTGCTGCTAGGCTGCCCTGTGTGGCTCCCGGTGACCCCTCGGCCACGGGCAGAGGCTCCACGACGGCCACGTGGAGAACCAAACCCTGCCCACGCAGCCAGCGCTTACCGGACCCACGTCCCCTCGTGTCTTTCCCCAGCTCCTCAAAGAGCCCGATGCACGTCAAGCAGCACCAACGTAACTCGCCCAGAACCGTTTGGAAGCCTTGTGGGTTTTCTTCACGTTAAACACAGACCCTGCTCCACGAAATGGTCTCTGCTTGGAAGATTGCTGATGGCAACTTCTAACAACTGACATCTGCTTCTATAGCACACGGCACAGCTGCAGTAACGTAAAATACCCGGCTTTTAATGGGCACGCTTTGCTTCCCCTTGCAGGAGTACAGCACCGCAGGCTGTGGCTCCTTCCCACCACGTGAGTGGTGTGGAGCCGTGCCTGGAAAGTACCTGGATGGGATGCTCGGCCTTCTCGAGGAGGGGAAATGTGGGACTCAATAGGTGGCACTCTTCCTTCTTGAATAAGTGTACTCGGGTATACTTTGCCGTCAGAGGTGCTGGAGAGCAAATTTAAGGTCCCAACTTCTTATTATTTGCTTGGCGCTTTTCTGGGCCTGTTAAAACCAAAACCCCAGCCAAATACAAGCTTTACCAATTACACTCTGCCAATCCTAATTCCCCCCCCGCCGCTCCAAGAAGACACAGACTTCTCTGCGGTCGCATGATCCTCTTGTGTGCTGTTAAGCAGCTCGGTTTTACTCGGCGAGCGTCTGCGTTTGAGAAAAGGAAGTCCCTGAAAGCGAAAGTGAAATCCCACCCTAAGCACGTTTCCATCACGTCTTCCTCCTGCAGAAAGCACCGGCCCCAATTAGCAGCTTTGGGCTTTCCTGCAGACACCCAGGGCCGGTTTCAGGGTGTTGCAAGAAGCGGTGTGCACGCCTCCTCGGAAGGGCGCCAGGACGGCTGCCATGGAGAAGAAAACCTGTCTGAGGACTCCCTGTCTGCAGTTCGAGTCTATCTATGGGAGTTTCTCCTCTCATTAGCCAAATTCAGAGGAAAAAAAAAAAAAAAAGACGTGATGTTTTGTGCCCCAGAGCGACGGAGGCCTCATTTTCTAACCCTCTTTAGGGGCCCTCCGTAGGGAATTAGTCATGGAAATGAGTAATACCTACGGCTTGACAAAGCCGAGGAGAATGAGGAGTCACTTGACAGGTTAACAGGAGCGAGGAGCAGCTGCTATATTTGGGTGCCATTAGCACGCACATGTCTTCACACATTTCTGCAGGCACACCTGTGCGCCCGCATGTCCAGAAGGCACGGGAGGGGGAGCAGCTCAAAGCCAGTAATTCCCCACGTTTCCCAGGGAAAGGGTAGGAAACGAGGGGCGTTACAGCACTCATCCTGCTCATCCCACCCCAGCTCAGAGCCCCTTAAATCCTGACAGCAGACCTGGCTTTTGCCCTCCACGGTCACCACCTCCAGAGGCAGGCAGGCCAATGCCATCCCCGTCTGGAGACCACCCCAGGCAGAGATTCAGCCCGAATCTTGCTCCCGGTCCTCTGCTCGGGTGGACCTTGCCCCAGAGTCACCTACGTGATGCAAAAAACCTGGGAGGTTCAGCCACTGCTTTTCAATCGCTTCTCATTTGCTGAATCTTAAAGATTTTCGGTGAAAGACTGGACCCTTGCAGACTGACCTGAAGCCTGCTGGTAACAGGTTTGCTTTCCCTTTTTACTTCCCACAGGCTCTTGGAGCCCGTGCAGCAGCCGTCTCCCCTGCGCCCTGCGAGGTCCCTGGGCTTAAAAAAAAAAAAGAGAGAAGCAAAGCAAGCGGCAGCCACCACCCCCAGCTGCCTGGCTGCCTTGCCTGGGGGCCTTTCATTTCCCCACCGGCAGCCCCAGGCCGCAGCCAGCCCCAGCTGAGTCACCTCGCCTGTCTGGGTCTCTCCCAGGGTAGTGCGTGGGGGTGGAAGGGTTGGGGCTCACTGCAGGAATTTCCACCACCCCCCCCTTTCCTCACCCCACCCTGCGAGAAGCAGCCAGTGGAGGAGACGCAGAAGATGCAAGCGGCAGCACTCGCCAAGGGAAGGGAGAGAAACAAGGGGGCAGAGATCGAGGGAAGAGGAGGGGAGCAGGGATGCAGGGCTACTGGCGCAGGGATCCCTGCTGCAAACCTCAGCCACCAAGCCCGGCCGGGGAGCCCCACGTGCAGGAGGGGAATGCTGTCTCTTTCACACGGGTATAAACAGTTCCTCTGGATTTCCTTCGCTCCAGCTCAAAACAAAAGCAGAATACAAGTACCGAGGTCCAGAACAGCATCACTTCAACTCTAGGATGCAGTCTTTGCACAGGGAAAAAAAAAAAAAAACACACAAAACACCAACACAAACCCAAACGCTGATGGATACAAGGAGAAACCCAAGATAAGGGCTAATCAAGTGAGCAAAACCTTACACCCGTTGGTTCTGGAGACACAAAATCAGGTCTGACAGGCAGCTCTCGAGGTCTGAATGCTCTATTAAAATAAATAGGGATCAGATGGACAAATCCCTCCAGACATTTCCAAAGGCTCAGTCGAATCTCCCTCTATCTCCCTCTGCGCTGTAATCAGGCAGGTGAGCCATCCCTAAACAAGAACAGCAAGAGAAGAGGAAAGCAATACCCAACACCAGGCACTCCAACGGGCAGAAGGCTGGGTCTGTTCAGCCACTGGGTGCCAGCTGGAGGTCCAGAAAAACCCCCTCTGGAATCACATTTAAAGTGGGAGGGTAAACGACAGACAAGGCATGGCATATATATACATATCGGGGGGAAAAAAAACCACAAACCACCACTTAAATGAATAATAACTGTGGATTCTTTAGCAAAGACTGCAAAGTTTGCTATTTAGGTGGAAGGAATTTCTGGCTCCCTGGGAGGCCGCTCATTGTTCACTGGTTCCTGCGGCTCCTGAAATGTTATTTACCGAGCCCAGGAGGTCAGCTGGAAGAGGGATAAGAGGAAGGAGATTAGAGGAGCTCCACCTCCCCTGGAGGGGGGATACCACACAAGGGCGCCTTATTTTCCTGCAGACCTGTTGTGCTGGCACCACTCTTGCCGCCTTCCTGACCTTGGAGCAACCAGGCAAGCAGTGAATATGCTTTTTAAATCAGGAGCGTGTAGCGTGAGCTCCTGAGCAATTGCCTCTCACCTGCTATTTCCTCCTCAGAGCCACCCTCTACTTACTTTAAATTCCTGTCTTTCCTCACCTGCCGATCCGTGCTTGGAGCACACCTCGTTTTTCTCCTGAAAATAAAGTTATCTGCTATCTTATCTGCAAGGAAGCAAAGCACAAGTCCAAAGAGTTGCTCTGTCTGGTCCTGTGGGCTGCTGGCCTTTCGCTGGCAGGGAAATTGTGCACACGAGGCAGGGGAACAGCAAGGAGACAGCAGGTAGCTCTCCTCTTTGTTATACACCCTTGGAGTCTCCAGGACCCAAGCTCTGAGTCTTCTGGCCCTTCTCCAGCTGAACTTGTCAAGCCAAACGCAGAATGCCCCCATCTAATCCTGGCCAAAACTCAAACACCTCATTAGCGCTCAGACGATGTCTCCCAGTCCTCTACAAAGCGTCCTCCATCTCTCTTGCCCATTAGCTCATCTCCTGGTTTCTGTCTTCGGCGTTGCCAGACGTGGGATTTTTTCAGCCCCTTTTACACGGGTCCACGCGATCCTTATCACTGCAGGTACCCACATCCCAGCATGAGAGCACCGCGGCATCCCAATCGCTGTATCCCCAAATACTGGGCTGCAGCAGCAGCTACGAGTCCCCAGGCACGACTCCACCGTGCTCGGGGCTGGAGAAACAGAACAAAGGAACAATCCTGACCCCCAAGATCGCTGCTGTTTAAAGACAACACTTGGAAAAAACATGTGACAGCCTCTTAGCCTTGTATTCACCAGGCATTTTCCCTTCTTGCTAATTTTATTACAAAGGCACGGCAGATATTTCATAGAGTCAAACAATTTTTATCGGATGCATATGGGCAACTGCTTTGTTATTTCCTTCTGGATTTTAGTCAGCATTTCTGGTACCACAAAGATACATATGCATTTTTTTAAACTAATTACTCAGAACAGCCGTGTCACCTCCTGCAACAGCAAGGGGCTACGCTTGACCTTTAGTGTGCAGGAAGGGAGCTCACGCTGCACTGCTGCAGCTCTCTGCAGCCTATTAAGAGGTAATTCAGCAGTACCAAGGGAAAGAGAATCCTCTCAAACACGTTTCAGGCTGCTCTGGTCAAGAGTGCTTCATCCAAGTTGGGGAAAGGCTCTCCCTGTGCTTTCTGACTCCCACCTACGAGAACTTGCCTTTCATTAACTTCTTCCTTTCTTAGAAATTTTGCATATGCAAAACGTTGAGAAGGGCTGCAAATTCCTGTGGGGTATGTGGGCAAGATGAGCCCAAAATAATCATCAATATAATGTTGTTTGTGTAATTCTGATGAAAACTGTGGTCTGGGGGCTAGGCAGGGGCAGGAGAAGTGAGGAGCCAGCACAGACTCTGCAGCCAGCCAGCCCTGCCGTGAAAGCCCCCAGCAGCCCCTCAGCCCGTTTCTTGACAGTTTTTTGTTAAAGTAAGGCTGAAACTGGGGAAAATTGAGACACTGAATGCAAAACCACTTCCAAACCTTGCTGGCATCCCAGTGGGAGCTGAGGCAGCAGGAACTGCTCCCCCCGCCTGGTGTGGCTCTGTCGGGCTCCCTGCAAGAGGTGCTGAAACAGCAGCTCGCAAAGAGGCCCGACTGTAAGCAAAGCTCTGGGCCACGCGGGTTTCTGAACATCCCCCCCATTTCCTCTGGGTCGAGATGTTTTGCTGTGGCTGTGTGAGCCCCCCCGTTTCCCTTCCTCCTTCTGCCCAGGCAAACTTCGGTGCAATCCCTGCCCTCGTTAACCCACGCAGGCTTCCCTCGGAGGCATCCTGTATGGCTTCAGCCGAGGCTCCTGAGGTTTTTTCCTAGCCCATTTTCCACCTGGAGTGACTGGTAGGTTTAATTAATTGCATGGCACTTGCGAGCCAATGACAGGCGTTGTATAAATCTAAAATAATTAAATAAAGCAAGCATAAGCTAAATGACGTCTTCGTGTGTGCCATCCATGTTTAAATATTCAAATCATGAGTGTGATATTAATAAGATATATCAAAGTTCACGTTGATATAAACCAGATTTATCGTGCTATCTCTGGTCTAGCTAGGCCTTACAGCATCACAGAGGTGGCAAAAGCAATAAAAAGCTAATCTGTTTGTAGGCAAGCGGCCATATTCCTGTTTGATGGGCTCACACAGACAGCCACACAAAAAAAAATGAAAAGCTATCTTTATTTCCTCATTTTCGGAGCTCTGTAATGAGCAGCTACTGCTGTGACAGCTCCTTCCCTCCGCACCAGCCCCGGCGGCGTGTGACACCCTGCCTTTCGGTGCTTTGCATGCCGATGACTAAACTCTTCCGGGGCAGACTTGGCCCTGGCACAGCACACTCCAACCAATTTCCCACACGCTCACTTATAAACCTTTTAAGCCTTTACCCAGCCCCCAGCTGCTCTGCTTCATGCCACCGAAAACCTGCTCGCAGCTCCCACCAAAGAGCTGCGTAAAACAAAGCGCCGTCCTTTGCCACCACCCAACACGTTTTTTGCCTTCCACTGAGCTCTGCCCCGAGTTGAATCCCACGGACGCGATTTCGCCCCAAAAAGGTTGTCCCAAATACACAAAGTTTCAACCCAAGGAGAGACGAAGACACCAGTGAAGGAAGAGAAAGGGAAGCCACTTCCACCTACCTCGGCATCGCCAGCCGTGGGTGGCACTGCCAGGTAGCTGCCTGCTTGTTGCCGTGGCTTGGCTGTGATCCTTTGGACCAGGCTGTCGAACCACACCAAAATGCTGCAGGGCCTCTCTTTTTGGTCAGTCTTAGCCGACAGGCAAAGATGGAGCAAGCCACGGAAAGCGAGCACCCCCAGGAACAATGCCTTCTGGTCAGGGAAGCGGAGGAGCCAGGCTGGGGGCTGACCCAAGCGAGGTCTGAGGCTGAACAGGGCGTCCACAGAGAGGGAACGGGAGCTGAGGGACTGAACTCTATTTCCAGCTCTGCTCGCGGGTGATCAGAAGGGGTCATTTCCTCTCCTCGCGCCCCACTTCTCCCTCATCTTTTCCATTTTTAAAACAGGCTTTTTCATATTTTCATATCAAGGAAAAATAGCGGAGCATCCCGTAACGGTACTTCCTGAAAATAACAATGCACAGCCTGGCTAACGCTATGTTACAAGAACGGCCCAAAAAACCCCAAGAAGCACGCACGCAGATGCCAGAGTGCTACGGGGCTCTCTGGAGCAGGCTGCGTGATGCCATACATCCTTTCTAGCTCTAATTACCAGGATTCTCTGATCAAGGTAGAATTATTTGCTGATCAAGGGCGTTATTGATTCTAAGCCCTTGGCCTACTGGGATCAGCCTGAGTGACACCGCAGCCCCCGGCAGATGAAATACTGTCAGAACATTCCCAGGAAGCTTTAAGGAGAGATCCTCCTCCTATTGCTGCCTCGGCATATGTCGAGTTTCACAGCTCGCAGGGCATCAAGATGCTTTGCGCCAGCCCGGGCTAACAGCACAGCATCTCTGCCAGCCAGAGCTGGGAGAACACGGGCCTGGAGCAGAGGGAGGTGCACGGCGAGGCGTCTCCCGCTGGGTACTCCCGGGAGCAGAGGAGTTTTGTGCTGTGGCTTCATCACATCCCCACCTCTTCTCTTGCACGTACAGCCCCGCGCCGAGACCTTTCCGAGAGCATTTAAAGCAAACACCGAGGGAAGGCAGATCTGCTTGTTTGAAGAGGAGCGAGCTCTGACAAAACACACGGTGCGGGCTTCTTCGGATAATTCAAACGCCGCCTTGCTTCGTAAGCTGGCGACCAAGCGGGAAGGCTTGATTGGAAGATCGGGAGAAAACAGAAGCAGCCAGAAAAGGAGCGTGAGCTAGAGCAGCATCCAGGTGGGGGAGAACGGCTTGGCTTTCATCAGAAAGCCACAGAGGTCGGGTTTTTGAAGCCCGGCACATCTATTCATTACCCGAACCCGCAGGCTGTAAACACTCAGCCTGGCAAGCGGCGCTGAGCCGAGGAAGGGAAAGCATCCTGCCCTCCGCAGAAGCCTAAGGCTCCACCAGCTGAGCCACGCGCCAGGCTTCTGATTAAACCAGCACCGAACAACAGGAAGCAAAGAAGGCAGCAATCCCACCGGAGACATAAACCAAAAACTAAGGAGTAACAGACGTTAAGACAGTTGGACATCTCATCAGCGTAACGCGCAGTAAAGGGCCCTTTGTAATGGGGAAGGCCTCTGCTTCCTCGCCCATTATAAAGATCCTAATCTTGAATAATTGCACTTGTAATTTTAATAATTCCTTCTTTCGTTGGAGAATTCCAAACTGGTTTGTAAACACTGGTTTATTAAGCAGAGGAGGTATTAATGGTTTCAGTCTGTAACTGGATGGGAATGGTAGAACTGTCAGAACCGCTGAAAAAATCAGAATGTTCAATAAATATTTCATTTCTGCACTGGGAGTAAAAGCTAGCTCTAACTTGGTACGAAAATGAAATACTTTTCATTCCAGCAATACATTAGGAGGCTTCCAAGCTGAAACTTCTGAAGTTATATAGTTTTAAATCAGCAGACTTGGATCACTTGCACTCGGAGAGTTTCAGGACTTAGCCAGGGAAGTTCTTTATATACTTGACTTTGATCTTTAATGAGTCTCAGAACAATGAGGAAATCCAAGGTAAACGGGAAAACATAGCGCTGGGCCTGTGTTTTAAAAAGCATAAACAGGATAATCCAAGTAATTTTATAACCCCCAGGAGAAATAATGAAATAGAGGAAACTGGACAAGCGGTAATAAATTAAAGGAGGGCGATATAATTTATGCAAATTAAAGTTTGTTCATGGAAAAGATGATAAACTGATACGGTATCCTTCTTCGCTGAGACCATTGTACTTGTGTAATGTGCTTAGATTTCTGCAAGTTATTTGATCTTACACCATACAACTTTTTGAATGAGAAATGAGAGCACTACCAGCCAACACAGCCCAAGTTAACTGGATTAAAAGGTGATAAAAAGATCCCAGAATATAAGCACGTAACCAATTCTCTCTAATATTTTTCTCGATAACCAGGAGGAAAAGAGAGTCATCACTGGTGTTTGGTGGTTATCACGAATGTGTGAGTTAATGGCGAGTATCGAAATCCCAGGGTCACAGACACACAACAGAGGGAGAAGCTGGCATTTAAACATCTGGGAACATTACCCAGGAAAAAGGGATGCTGAACAAGGTGCAAGGTCAGGGTGGAACTCAGGTGAAGAGGTTTACCATGGGCTACGCCATAGCAGTATCAATGACATGAACATATAAATGCCAGAGCAGGAAGCTAACAGTGTGCACAGACACGTGTGCACGTATACGTGTGTGTGTATGTGGATATATACACTCAGACACATGCATACACACACACGTGTGCTTGACACCACTTGAATTCAGTGCCAGCAGTTCAAGGCGGATGCTGGTACAGTGCGAGGTTTCACAGAGCGGTAATGCAGACAAAAGGTCTGGTGTCACCTCCTTACACGGACAGCCTGAAGAACCTCGCTCCATTTAACTCACCAAGGAGAAGGTTGAGAGGTGGCTTCATGATGGGTACTAAAAGGAGTTCTGAAGGACATACAAAGCTGTAAGGGGACCAAGTGGCAGGAATGTGACACGGAACAAACCCGAACTAGCAATATCATCAATGTTTCCTAAATAGTGTGAGTAGCTACCCACTGAAACTATTTATTAGGATAAATACACAAACGGACCTTTAATCACAACTGCATGCTTTCCTTAAAAAGAAAACTGCAAAGACAAGCCACCATAAAGAGGAACCGGTTTGGGGAAGTCCTATTTCTTATTATAGCACCAGACCTTAAACTTGATGGTAACAGTGGTCTCTTGTCCTTTTAACCCATATTTCTAAATATTTGATTTCCATAAGCAGCACTGGCGGTGCTCTCCCCAGCTTGCACATGGGGAAGCTGAATCACGGAAAGTGCCCACATTTCCGAAGGCCGTGCAAAGGTACCAAACACGGCACAGCCCTGTGATGTGAAAGGGAATAAAAGGTGTTTAGGCCCTGAGAAAAGTACGTTTCTTGGTAAGCCAAGTCCAACAACCCAGATAAAAAGCTGCTTTTGGAAACAGAGGCTTGAGAAAGCACGGTGGGTTATCCCCAGCAGACACCTGACTGCCAGCCCACAGCGCCCACCGCTCCCCTCCGCCAGCGCCAGCACTCGTAGGACGCCCGTCCCGCGGTGCAGGCTGTGGGTTTCGTTCTGCCATTACAGATCAGGTTTTCTTCATCAAATACCGAGTCTGAGTAGCTTTGTTTTGGCTTTCCATGCCTGTCTGTCCATGGGAACACGCAGCAGGATCGCTGCCAACTGACATCTCAAAATCTGATGTCTATTATTTTGGGATTCAGTGGTAATAAATAGCAACCAGCCAAAGCAAAGTCTTTCTCTCCAAATGCCCCGTGCTTTGCATGGTTACCAGGCATCTCCCCAACGCCAACCCACAGAAGAGCCTCGAACACCCAAGTTTGTTATGTTCTTCGGTGTCAGCTAGCTCCCTCCAGACAGAGAAGAAGCCTTCGCATAACGCAGCATTTAAGAAAAAGTATCATGCACTGAGATGGCATTGAAAAATAAGAGGAAAAGTACAGTTCCAACAAATTAAGGGCAGCTTCTCCAGGGTACAATTTAAAACATGCAAGCAACTTCAAGCTGGAGTGCAATCCTCACCACAAGGAATTCTGCACCATGTGTGTTTCCAGTTGATTTTCCTTTGTCAGCTCGGGGAGACCTCCCCAGGTGGAGGCTGGTCTCCAAACATGGGAAATCACTGAAGCAACCGATACCTAGACTTTATTATGTATTGAACACATGTGTGGTCTTTATACTGCGCCGCTATTACACTTACAAAGCCAGATTCTTCCCAGGAAGGATTCTGGTTCCCCCAAAGTGGGTTGGGGGTCCTGTGGGCAAACCTCTAGGCAACAGGGCACGATTAACCCTGGTGAAGCTGCCACCTGAAGAAAACATGAACAGCTGGCTCATTTCCTTTCCTACTGCTTCCTACTCTTCCCGTAGGACGTACCAGTAGTTCCAGCGGTACTCTGCCCTGGATGGAAGCGGCAGCAGCTCCTCTGCCTCGCACAGTGGGGCTTCGTTTCCCAAAGCAGCCAGAGCCAACAGCCGGCAGGAGAGGTGGGAAACCTGATCACCAGCAGGAATCATCTTCTGTCACGGGGTAAAGACCCAAACCCCAGATTTTTCTGTATTTTGGAGGAGCCCTGGCTTTGCTTCCTAGTGGGACGTGACAGCTCATCACTCAGCCCTCTTCAGTGCATTTGAATCCTAAATAAAGGCAGGGGCGACAATTCAGACTGCCTGTATCCTTGTGTATCCTTAGTTCTAGACCCTGATGTGACAGACAGTCCAGGGTATTAGGAGTCCCACCAAAACAATGAGATTTTTCTCAGTAAGTTAGCTTTTCGGCACTGCTAGAGGAAAAGCACAGTATCTTGTAGAGTATATAATTTCAAATATCCTTTTAAGATACTTTTTAAAAATTCTATAATGTTTTAAAGACAATAGCAGAGACGTCAATGAAACTAAATCCTCCCAAAGCGAGGAAGATTTTTGCCCTCTGCACCCATAAGGGGACAGCAATGCTTATCAGCCTCACTGATTTACTTTTATTGAACTTATTTCTGAGAAATACAGCAGAGCAACGTAAGGTGAGACTTCAGAAAACCAGATCCACGGTGCTGGTGCAAACAAGTGCAGATAGACTTACACAGATTTACAGCCCTGATTTACCCGCTCAAGAATTTCTAGCCGAAAATGTTTTAAGGAATCACATTGTTATTTAAAAAAAAAAAACAAAACAAAACAAAAAAAAAACAACAAAAAAAACAGGCCTAGTTTATTATATATTTTTGTTCAGAATGAAAAGCATCCTTATAGAGAGTAGGCAGGCTGCCCTTCTCATTGTGGATATGCTCCTTCCTGATGGCTTTGAGACCACGTTCTGTCCCCTATGCCTGCAGAGGTGTTCAGAGCTTCACCCGAGAGACAGCACCCCCTCTGCAAAAATAAATAAATCAGCCCTCTGCTCAGAAAGAGCCAATTTAGCTTGACAAGAAACAAAACTGTTTGAGGGACAGAAGACACCAAATTTTCCGTGCTCTGCTGGGTATCCTCTGATGCAGGCTAAGTTTTGATGCAAGCCATGCCAGTCCGAAGATGAAAAAGAAGTCAACAGAGTCAAACTGATGTAAATCTAGACTGATTGTGATCAAAGTCCAATCCTGCATTCACACGGCCATGCTCACTTTACCCAGATCTACTTTCGATCAAAATACAGTGTTATCAACTCTACTGCAGCTGAGCGAGGCACATGCCAAGCACAGATGAGGTCCCAGCAGTTTTAGGCACTGAACACACGAGGAACAAAAAACTACACTGCCGTTCAAAACACACAGCTTTAAAAAAAAAAAAAAGACCCTAAAACACAGTTATAGTTAAGAGTACCAGTGTACAATTTTTAAGTAACTCCTGTAAGCCGTAGTTCATTGAACCATCACTACAGAATCTTGTAGTGCTTTCCTTTCTAAGTGTACTTTATGGTTAAGTGGGTGAATCACAAGGGGGATATAAACGAGGGATTGATATCATAGTTCCCTCTGGGAGAGAGAAAAAAAAAAAAGGGTTGTTTGTGTGGTTCACCCCATATCACAGAAACAGAGATCTTCAGAATCACAGCTGTGACAAATGGTGGGAAAAGTTATTGATCTACGAGAATTCGTTTTTCCTATAAGGGCTGGTACTTTTACTTATTTAATAAAGGCCTGGCGTCAAATCACTGTGAATTTCAGGATTATCTAATTCCATCTAATCTCATTCAATCACTGATGCTCCAGCCGGTGGCAGAAAGGAATGCTTGCCCTTTCCTGTCTTCGGGGGCTATCTCCGGTTGCCCTAGCAACACGGCAAAAGCAGCTCCAGCCGAGCTGAGTACCACCTATCGCATTCATCGCCTGATAAAAAGAAAGGATGGGGTTACGGGGGAGTTTTTGCAATTTGATGGGCAGAGATAGGCAGAGCAGTAGCTACCGTCGGAGAGGAACCTACTCGTAACGCTGAATTTGCGAGGCCCCAGGGACGCGGCGATAAACACGAGCTCCTAGGGGTGAGACACTCGGGCTGGGGCGGAGTGGTCTGCTTTCTGTCAAGAGAAAAGTTTCATACGAAGAAGCTGCGGTGGTTAAGATGCCCAAGTTCACTGAAGCTGTTTAAAATCCCCGAGCTGCTTCTTACACGATCCGAAGCGATCGCACCTCCCGACACCACACCGGGAATCAGATACGAGCCAACACACGACTTTGTTGCAGCGCCATCATCAGAAATAGTTTAGAAGCAGATGTATTTCCTGGACCAAAGGGCTGACAAGTATCTCTTCTATCATCAAAAGCTCTGAAGTTTTCCTGCTTCTTAATGATCTGGAAGCTACTCAAGAAAGGTTCTACCTCCCCAACTGACCAGCACAATGCAAAAATCATGGGTACTGCCCACCGACTTACATCTAAAGACAGAAAATGCTGTTACTTTTCAAAGTACTAATGAAACCTTATTCCAAAGTCATTTTTCTCCCAGTTTTCAAGGCGATAAAACACAAGGCAGCACCAAGATGCTCTCAGACAACCGAGCCGTGGCAAGGCCTCTTGCTCCACGTCACTGCCCCAGCACCACTTCGGCAGAGCTGAGCAGCGGACATGTGCCGGTATAAATACAGCGCCTTTGGCCAAATATATGGGAGATCTCCACTAGCAAGAGCTGCTGCGGCAGCACAAATGCGGATGAACAATTAGTGTGCAAAATAATGGGAGCTTTCAGCTCTTCAGTCCCTCAAGGAGCGGCAGGACACTTAGCCTCCATCCCTGCCCGCTGCTCGCCCATTTATCTCACCGTTCCCTTTCCCAGCTGCAACTTGGGGTCAAATCCTGTTCACCTTTCTCTGGCAAGAGCCCCACTGGAAAAAACCCGGCGGTTTGGACGAGGCCCTGCTCTGATGCTGCAGCAGAGCAGCCCTGGGGACGGCAGTCAGCGCTCGCTGCCGTCGGCACGCGTTGCACCAAGGGAGGCTGCCTCCAGCGAGTGGCGTGCTGGAAGATGCAGGCGCGGGTGTCCGCCTCGCTGGAGATACAGGAGACTGAAAAAGTCTACTTTGCACGCTGATTGAAGCGATCTCGACGCTTTAAAACAGAGGGATTTGGCGTGCAGGAAGATTTTCATACAGAAAGTCAAAAGCGCAAATTTTGGCTTGAAGGTTTTCCTGGATTTTGCAGTTCTGTGTGCTTGTGCAAAATAAAGCGAAATCAGGAGAAGGGACAAGCTCCACACTGAGTGGAGCTACAATAAATGAACAAGAACCTTCCTAGCCTGGGAATTCCCTTCATCCATCCCTCCTCCTCCTCCGACTTGTTACAACAAAATCCCACATCAGATTATATTTATGACCCAGGGGAACGTGTAATTTCCTCTCTGTTCTGTTTTTTGTTTGTTTGTTTTAAATAACAGGCAAAAGTAAAAGAAAGGAAATGCACTGTTACTCCAGCAGTGGAGGTGGCACACACAGAAGATTTACCTTCAGACAGGAGCAGAATAAGAGCAAAGCAAGGAAGCTAAAGAGGATGCTCTCCGTTTTACTTACAACCCTGCAACAATAAATAACTCTTCAGATGTCTTTTCATCACCCTTAACACAAATTTGGGACACAGAGACTGATAATGAGTTTTTCACTACCAGAAGCGAGGAAGCTGAATAGCTCCAAGCAGAAAGGAGCCCCGAAATGCTGAGAAAGGTGTTTCTCCAGCTGCTGACTTGGTGAAGATGGTGAACTTCAATCTGGAGGAGGAAAAAGGGAGCGAAGAGGGCAGAGGTGCTAAGCAAGAGTCAGCACCGGTGTCTGCTGTGTGGCAAGAAGTTTTCCGGAGAAAGGAAACAGACTGTGCATAAGGAACAGAACAAGACAATCCAGAAAGGAGGGAAGGAGAGAGAGGGAGAGAAAGGGGGGGAGGAAAAAGAATTATAGACAAAACAAAGTAATTCTGCAAGTGCAAAATTCTGACCAAGCATTACTTCATTAGGAACAGCGTGGGTCTCTTTGCCAACGTCTGGGGCCAATACAAGACTGCTTCTCTGTTCTTTCCCCAGAGCTGAACCAGAACAAGCAATCTGAAAAGTTCATCAGCTCTGCAAACTTAACTACGTTATAGTTTTACAACCCCAGGAAAAGAAAAATGAACAGAGTTTATGAGGGAGTTAATTCTGGTCCTTTAGTCACCTCTGCCATTTAGATCCCGTGTTCACGAAAGGCATTTGCCACCAGGCTCCAAATTAGCACTGATCCCTTTGAATAAGGCCAGCAGGTTTGGACATAGACCACTGCAAATTAAAACCAGGTGTCTGTGCCCTGAAGCAGCAGAGACAGCCCTAAGCAGTTTAATGACATCTCTAAATAATTTTGACAGCAAAATTACTTATCCTATCTCACCTTTACACTGCCCTTGACACACCGCTAACAAGATGCTGCTGCTTTCACTGCTTTATATATTTATTTATCCTTCTTTCTTCCCAGGTGTAACTTTCTTGCAGTAGATTCTCCAGGCCTGGTGGAACACAAACCCAACAGCTCGCCAGGCAAGCAGTGCTGGCTGCAAAGCCCATCCTGCCTCCGTTGCCTTCGTGCGTAAAACCCTGAGCCCGCCGCAGGGCACAACAGGCAGCGGCAGAGGCGATGCTCTGCCTTGGCTCTCCCAAGGAACCAACACCACCCCAAAAGTCGGTGGGTCAGCCCAGCCCATTGCTCACACACTTCACAGACACTAACCTGAGCTCACAGATGGAGCTTCCTCGCTCCTTCCATCACACGAGACCTCTTGCACCCAGTTTCTCCTCGTTGCTCACCAAAAAGCAGAAATCTTCACCACTGTTTTTGCACTACGGTAGACCTCCCCCACTTGGACCTCTTTAAAATCCACAGGAAGATAAAATTATTTTCCTAAGCCATAGCTGCTTATACGTCTCTGCTGTTCACTCACAAGACTGCAATCCAATTAATATTTTCCTTTCCAGAGGGTATTTAATAATCCACAAAATTAAATCCTTCAGTATTGTGCTGGCACTCTTAGTCCCATTGATCTGGTTTTGTTCTGCCCCTGCGTAAAATAATAACTAGCTGTTCTCAGCAACCCCCCCCTCCAAACCTCTGACGCCGGACAGCACCAGGCAGTGGCAGCGTGCCCTGTCCCCGAGCTGAGCCTGAGGACCAGCAGGAATAACTTCCAGCGCAGAATGCCTTCAGCAGCACCTCTCACCCGCACCCATCCCCGGTTCCAGCTGCCAGTTTTCCCCTGCACAGTGCTGAATGGCCCAAGAACGGCTGGTTTCGGGGACCCTCCTGTGAGAGCAGCACACAAACGTGCTCCTGCTGCCTTTGGATTTGGAAACCTTGCAAGCTGAGGCCGTGCGCTCAGCCTCTCACCTCTCCCAGTAAGGACGGGAGCTGCGGTCTGTCCACTCAGAAGCACAGCGTGCCGTATCCCCAGTCTCTCTGTGAAGTTGGTGCCTGATGGATTTTGGATAAACTTTTGAGCTCGGATTTATGGTAGAAGTTTCCAGTACAGCACACATGCCCTAAAAATCACCTGAGTGAAGTCTGTTTAAAAAAAAAAGAAAAAAAAAAAGCCTCCAACAAATGCTAACCTAAACTAAAATGTGCTGGATTAAAAGCAACAATCCAAATCAGCATGAAACCACAAATAAAAATCAACAGACTGTGCCAAAGACCTTGGGGGGATAAAAAGGTTTATAAGTCTGCTTTACAGAGGGGCTTTTTGCACGTTCATAAGGCAGCCCCCAGAGACGCGAAGGCAAAGTTATGAACAGCCCCCTTCACATAAACCCCGAGATTCTCCAGCTCCAATCCTTCAGGCCACAGCAGCTCGGAAAGGAACCTAAATCTAATCTATTCAGTTAAAAGTAAATTTTCAGACTTAATCCTGCCTCTACAGGCAGCCAACTAAATTTTCCAGCAGCGGGCGAAGTCCTCTTTTTGCAGCAAAATCCTCTCGCAAGACTCACGCCCAGCGTGGCACGGTCCCCGTTTGGGGGCAGCCTCTGAATTGGGGTCCCAGCGCGCAGGGGTCTCGGTGGCACCGCTGTCCCTACCCCACGCAGATCTGCTCCTGGCTCTCTGGCAAGCCGCAGAGCAGCGGTGGCAGGAGGGCACCCCCGGGGCAGGGCAGCGCCTGCAGCTGCAGCCAGACCCCAGGAGAAGTCAGGCACGGCCACGCTGGAGGGAGGCGCAGAGCCCCTCCGAACGGGCAGGCAGCAGGGCGCTCAGCGGTCTTAGGGCTAAATAACAGGGCCTTTGCTGATTGCTGTCATCTCGGTTTTAAAGAAGCAGATATTTACTCCTCCTGTCCTTGGCAAAGTCTTGGACTAATGCTTTATCTTCGGGGGCATTGAAAGAAAGCAACAACAAGAAAGCAAAGCAGCAGCAAACAAAAAGAAGCACGTATAAATCAAATCAAGAGCAAAACACCACCCCAGTAACCAAACAAATTACCATCGTCATCGGCCAAGTTATGCACAATTACCATGTGTCCTGACATGCAACGAAGGAAATAGAGTGAAAAAAAAAAAACAAAAAACCACACATTCTATCGTGCTTTCTGTTTGGCTTGA
Source organism: Anser cygnoides (assembly GCF_040182565.1). Taxonomy (NCBI): domain Eukaryota; kingdom Metazoa; phylum Chordata; class Aves; order Anseriformes; family Anatidae; genus Anser; species Anser cygnoides. The sequence goes on along the minus strand of NC_089895.1, from coordinate 4,866,877 downwards.
ATGCAGCTACGGCACATTTAAAAATAAATAAATAAGACTTTTTAGAAGCCTGCCTGCCCTCTGTACCTGCGGCCTGAACCTCAAAGCCCACCGCGGGCAGCCTTTCAGCCTCTCTTTCCATCGGAAAAGAGGATGAGGAGTCCTTGACATCCAGCCCTAGCACACCTTCAGAGGCAGCATGGCTCGCACCAAGCACGCAGTGAGGGTCGTGCTGACAAGGGAAACAACCCAAGTAAAAGTCTCGTAAGAAACGCCCGCCCTCCGCTACACTGGACACGCGATGCCAGACTTTGCAAACCCAAGACGCTCTGTTTTAGCGGTAAAGATTTTAGTGCTGCTCTCGACAAAAATCGTTCGGCTCCCCCCTCCGCCCGGCCGCACAGACCGCCGCCAGCGAGCCACAGGTCACGTTCAAGAGGGAGCGTCCAGCCCGGCCCCTGCCGGGGGTCTGAAAGCGGAGACGTTGTGCTGGGGAGCGCTGCGAGGCGCGCAGGGGACGGGGGGGAACCCTGCAGGGAACGGGTTTCACCAGAATGGCCTGGAAGGCATCCAGGGCTCCAAGCGAGACGAGCCGTGTCTGCCCAGAACTGACGTGTGCGCGCGTGGGGGCAGGCCCCTCCTCAAAACCTCTCGTAGGGACGCTTGGCATCCCGCGCCTCCAAAAACACTGCGGGGGCCGAGACCTGCGCGGCGTCTCCCCTCCCGATCTGGGAAAGCTCCGGTGCAAAGGCTGGGTACGGGGAAAGCAGGATGGGAAGACGGGGGGCACCGCCGCCCTCCGGGAGGGCACAGTGGGGGGACGTGCAGCACCCCACTCCCCTTCTCGGCAGGGCTGTGGGGAAGAACACGCCGCGCTGTCCACCCAGAGCATCCCTGCCCTCCCCTCGGCACCCTCCTTTCCCCCCCCATCCCGGGGGTCCCCCCTGTCCCCCCCCAACCTCTTCCACCCGAGGGCCCCCCAAGCCCCTCCGCGCAGCCTTCCCGGGCGGCAGCGGCTCCCCCTGACCCCCGCTGATGGATGTGTGGGTAGATGGATGGATGGATGGACGGACGGATGGACGGATGGATGGATGCCGGCACGGGGGCAGCTGCTGCCCGGGGGGAGAAGGCGCCAGTGCAGCCGGCGCGACGCGGCTGCTCCCCCTCCGCCTCGCAGGAAACCAGCGGTCGGTGGCGGAGCTGGCCCCGGCGCCGGCCGCTGTCTGCAGCTGCAGCAAACGAGCTGCGACGGGGCGGCGGGGGGCGACGGAGCCGGGCGCCACTTTTTTTTTCCCCAGCCACGGTGGGGGAGCCCCCGGCAGGGCTGGCCCCAAAGGCGGAGGGGCGGGGGGGGAGCAGCGTGGCGCCAGACAGGGCTGGGGGCTCCGACCCGAGCTCGGGGGGCTTCGACCCGAGCCCTGCAGCGCTGCCTCTTCTTGCTGGCGTCAGCAGCGAGAAGGGCAGGATGCGGAGAGCCGCCAACAGCCAGCCAGCCCCACGCCAAGGCGACGCAGGGGCTGGGGGTCCTGCTCTCCTGGGACCGACCTCGCTCTGGGAGGAAGAGGATGGAGCTGGCTGCCCACCGCCGTGCCTCCGTCTGAACGCAAGCACCCAGGGTGCCCTGAACGTCCCTACTCATCCACGCTACAAAACACAAGGCGGTTCCACGCCTGGGGAGAAGCAGCCCTTGGTGGCAGTGGTACCTACGTCTGGGATCGCTACGTGGAGAGGGGTGGGCACCCCCTTTCTTGTGTCACTGTTCTGAACGTGTAGCACACGCAGCTGCTACCAGGCACTACCGAAAGCTTTCAGGTTCCAAACGTGAAATTGTCGCTCGGTCAGGACTACGGCCTAATCACAGCCCAGAAAATGCAGTACGCGCTGAGAAACACAGCTTGGATGAAAGCTCTCGCTGGGGTTTGGCCCTGCTGTGCGCTTTCTGACATCAAACCCCCTGCAAGCAGCTCACACAAGCGGGGAAGCAGTAGGAGCCGAGTCCGGGGGGATTCATTTCTCCTCTCCCAAAACTACACGAACCCTTCTTTTCCCGTCTGAACTTCTCAAATTCAGTTCTATTTTAAAAGCCGCTTTAATATAGCCTTTGTTCCATGCCCAGCTGCCTCCCTTTGTAAACGCACAGCATCCCCGCGCATCTATTAAAAAATGCTGCTGCTAGGGAAGTACGAGGTGGCCTTTTGGCCACCACTCCCCGCAACTCGCTACGCAGAAAACGACAAGCAGCCAGCATCACCTGGCCAGACACTTCTCAGCCCCAGCAGCAAGTGCTGCAAATCCCTTTGGTCTTCAGATCACTGCTCGTTGGCCTCCAGTCCGTACAGATTAGTAGCTAAAGCATGCACAGAACTCAACACGGCAGCAAGCTTATCACACAGCATCCCACTTTGCCCCCAAACTCAGAGGAACGACAGCAGTCCCTCGGAAACGCCAGGTTTTGGTCCGTCCGCCCTGCTGGGTTTAGGACACCACGTCAGGCAGCGTAGCTGTACCTGGGAGCCCGGTGGGGCCGGACGGCTGCTCCACCAACCTGACCCCACAGACCCAGATCCCACAGCTGTGACCGTGTCTGCCTGCAGACGTACACCGCATGCACATACACACGCCATGCAGAAAGCATTCCAGTTCTCAAGTCCATCGTGCCGCATCACCAAGATGCTGCGGGTGGAACGAGAACGTCCCTCGGATCTCATAGAGACAATAAAAGAAAAAAAACTGGTTAATTTTAGTGGATTAAAGGAAGCAAATCGCAAGTGGCAGCTGCTCCCACAGTGCTACTGACAGCTATGTTCTAAGTCTCGGATGGCTTTTCAGAACAAGACCTGGTTCAGTTCCATGAACCAACAGCTTTGCCATCGCCTTTTGATATTTCTGTATTTTATGGTTACTCCTGCACACGAAGAACTGGTTTTAATGCCTCAGTTGAGCATGATTTCAGTAGGTTTTTTTTTATTTACAGCACCAGCATCTTTTGGATGAAAATGCTGATGTCGTATAGAGATTTTGAAAGTTCTCAAGATAAAGGCAGAGAGGAACCCAAAAGTTGTGCTGTAAAGATCTACAAAAGTAGCGATCTACGCGATGAACGTTGTAAAACTTGTGAATGTTTAAGACGAGCCCGTTCCTCCTTCAGTTTAGCTTAAAAAAAAAATCATTAATGGTTTGTAAACCGCGGCTGTTCTGACTCTAGCACGCGGGTGCACTCGCAATTCCCTTCTGCTTTATTTATCCATTTTACACCTCTGCAAAACACACAGAAATCAAAGAGTGAGGATAAGGACGAAGCTGCTGGCCCTTTGCACGGAGCCGGCTCCCCCCGAAAGCCACGCAATCGCGCCGCAGCCTTTGGGTTAAACACCTCTCTCCCCACCTGCTCTGTCCGCAGGCAGCGCTGGCAGCCCCAGGGACTGGCAGCTCCCACCCCTGCTGAGCACAGAAGCAAAGGGCTGGTGGGTTTTTTTTTGGTTTGCTCTTTTTTTTTTTTTTTTAAGGGGAGGAGGCGGAGGAGAGGGGGGATGTCTTAACTAAAGCACATATTTTAACAGTAATCTTACCACTGGAGACGAAATTCGACACCCAGGGCAATCACAGATTGGAGGATGTACCTGTAAGATTCCTTTGGACATAAGAGTCTTCAAACTTTTCCCTGGATGCAGAGGAGAAGGAAACAAGGAGGAGAAGCAGAAAAAAAAAAGAAGAAAGATCAGCACCTTCACAGGAGGACAGGATTCAGGGAGACAGGCGCTACCCTCCCCTGCCTACCAGCACCCACCCGCCTCGGCGGCTGCCTGCTCCTTCCCCGAGCTGCCCGGAGCCTTCCCCCCCCCCCCCCCCCCCAGCTCCTCCAGTTCAGCCTCGGGCCTCTCCTGACTCACCCCGGAGGAACCGAGGTTTCCTGAAGGCAGCCAGGGAGAAAATAAAAATAAAAAAATAAAAAATTAAGAATTAAAAAAATAATAATAAAAATTAAGATTTTTTAAAAGGTTTAAAAAAATTAAGATTTAAAAAAAATAAGTTTTTTTTTTTAAATTAAGATTTTTAAATAAGGAGTTTTAAATAAAGATTTTTAATAAATATTTTTTAATTAAGATTTTTTAATTAAGAATTTTTTAAAAATAAGGTTTTTTTTTAAAAAAAAGATTTTTAACCGTTCTGTTGGTTTTTCCCTTGGAAAGGCGTGCGGCACTGCCAACCGGAGCAGCCCCCGAAGCTGCTCCCCCCTTCCCCCCCCCCCCCCCCCCCCCGGCGATCAATAACCGGGGCGAGGTGTCAGCCGCCCCCCCAGCCCCCCCCCCCTTTCCCCCCCGGCTCTCGCTAATTGCGTGGCTCCGCTCCTCGCCCCCTGACCCCCCCCCGTACCCCTTCCCCTCCCCATTCCCCCCCCCCGACCCCCCCCCGGCCGGCTGCGGCTCCCCGCTCTGCCTCCACCTGCCGCCCGCACCAGCAGCTCCGCCGCGCCGGCCCCGGCGCCGGGACTGCGGCGGGGAGGGAGAGAAGGAGGGAGGGAAGGAAGGAGGGAGGGAGGGAGGGAGGGATGGAGGGAAGGGGGGGGGGGAGGACCGGCTCCCCCCCCCGGCGGCACGGCGGAGGTCCCGCACCACCCAGCAGCCGGGGGAACACCCCCCCGGCGCCCCGCCCGCCGCCCCGGAGCTGCCTCGTCCTCACCCCGGCGCGACGGAGCCGCCGCTCCCCGTGGCGCCGAGTCCCTGCCCCCCCCCCCCGTCCTGTCCCCCCCCCCCCCCCTCCAAGCCGCCGCCGCCACCGCCGCCCCCGGGGTGCCCCCCGCCGTGTGCCCGCACGGAGCGAAACTTCTCCCCCCCCCCCCCAGCGAGGAGACGCCTCCCCCCCCCCCCCCAACACAACTCGTGTCCCCCCCCCCACCTCCTCTCTTCCTCCTCCTCTTCTTCCTCCCCCCGGCGGCGCTGCCAAATCGCTGGGAAAACTTCCAGCCGCGCTGCGCGCTCCCGGGGTGCCCGGCTGGGGGGCGGCGGGGAGAGCCCCGGGGGGGGGGGGAAGCAAAACGAGGTCCCGAGCTCCCCCCCCCGGTAACGGGGAGCCCCCCCCCCCCCGCTTCCCCCAACACACACACACCCACACAGCCCCCCCCCCCCACCCGGATCCGGCCGCCGAAGCGTTGGGGGGGGGGGGGGGGCGAGGGGGAGGATGCTGAGGAAGAGCGGAGAATTTTGGGGACCCCCAAAAATTGTTGGGGCGCGGAGGGGGGGGGGCAGCGCCCCTACCTTTGTGCCTGATGCTGCGCTTCCAGTCCTTGGCCGTCTCCCTGCCGCTGACAAACTGGAACTCGTTGGGGGTGAGCCACTCGCCCCGGTACCGGATAGAGGGTCCCTTGCTCCCCTGGCACAACTTATTGATGTAGAGCAGCGCCTTGTTCTCCCCGCACTCCACCTCGATGCAAGGCTCGCCGTTGTCAAAGAAGGGCTGGAAATCCGGGATGGAGGAAAACCTCTCCAGCATCAGGTCCTCGGGGAGGTGGTGGTGGGGGTGGGAGGGGTGGGGGCTCTCGTGGAAGCCCAGGTACGCGCGGTGGGCAAAGATCTGCTCGTACGCCGGCGGGTGGGGGGCTACCACCGGCATGGCAGCGGCGGCCAGAGGGGCGAGATAGTCAGGTAGGGTTTCCATGGGCTGGTTGAAGGCTGCCAGGGCCAGCTCTTCCCTGTCAAGTCGCTCCTTCTTGATAGCAGGCATGGTGCTGCTGCGCTCCCCGGGCGCCCTCGCCTCTCCGAAGCGCAGCGGCTCTGATGTCTCCGGCTCAACTTGCCCCCGCTCTGGCTGGAGTTTGGATGAAATGCGCCAGCAGCAGCAGCAGCAGCAGCAGCAGGAACACGAGCACCTTTGGCGCTCGGGTGCCGGAGGTGGCTGGTATCCCCCGGAGCAGCCCGCGAACAAATCTCCTGGGCTGGCTCCCCAGCGGAGCTCCCTGGGATCCCTCTCCCACGGAGAGCCTAATGTACCGTAGCCCCGGGAGCTGCCGTGTGGCTCGCAGATCTGCCCCTCCGGACTAATACCTGACATCTCGGAGAGGTCTCCGCTGCCGTAGACATTATTTTGGTTTAAAAAAAAAAAAAAAAAAAAAAAAAAAAGCGCTTATTGATTCCCCCAGATCGACCCACCTTCTCACCAGGCTGGAGGGTTCCCCGCCGCCCACCCGGCCCCCTTTCGCCCTCCTCCCCCCCCCCCCCCTTCTTCCTCCCCTCCTTCCTTTAAACTGACACCTGGTTTATTTATTTCTAAGCGATAATTAAAATGAAACGCTGCGCCCCCGCCGCCGCCACCCCGCCACCCGCCTCCCTCCCCTCCGCCGCCGCCGCCGCCGCCGGCGCCCGCCGGGCGCGGGCAGGATCCGGCCCCCGGGGGCCGCCCGGTGCCGGCCGCCCCTGCCCTGCCCCGCAGCGCCCGGGGGCTGCAGCCAGCCGGCCGGGCGGAGAAGTTTCCCGGGGGCCTCTCCCCCCCCTCCACCTGCACCCCTGCGCCCTCGCCCCGCTCCCACCGGAGCCCCGCCGGTTGGTATATTTAATTCCCACTCCTGCGCGGAATTTAAGGAAAAAAAAAAAAAAAAAAAAACAAACCAAACACGGTATTATGTTACAGAGATATGTGTGTGCATATATATATTTATCTACATATTTATATATATATATACACACGCATGCACAGCCCCGCCAGCTCGTGCTTTCCTGCACGCCGGGCGCTCCCCACGCAGGCGCCCCCAGCCCCTGAACGCCGCTCTCTGCCGGGCTGCCGGCTCGCCCCCCCGGCCCTCCCCCGAGCCGGGACAGACATATATTGATCTGCGCTCCGAAGTCGCAGCGCACTTCCCAGACTCCGACCAAACAAGCTTTCCCTCCGCCGCCGCCGCTTCTCTTAACTTGGCCCATTTAAAGAGCGGAGGCGCTTGCAAGCGCCGCGCCGGCGGCGGCGGCGGCGGGGAGACAGGGGGTGAGCGACGGCCGGCGGGGCCAGCTCCGGGGCCAGCTCCGGATCCGGCTCCGGAGCCAACTCCGGAGCCGCAGGGGAGCCGCCAGCCCGGCTCCGGCGGCTGGCGCGGCTGGGCTTGCCCCCTGCCAGCCGGGCTCGCCTCCCTCCGCACGCCTGGCTGCATGCGCTGCTCTGCCTGGCAGGCTCCCGGTGGGAAAAGCCCGGAGAAGGAGGGCTCGATCCTTCTCTTTTGCCCCCCTAGGGATGGAGGAAGAAGTAGGGGGTGTGCTGTAATTTGGTTTTGTGTCAGGAGCCGCAGTGGACGGCCACGCGGAGCAGACCCAGGAGGACGGCGCGGCCCAAAATTAAGTTGTGTGGTTGTTACGGAGATTTGTGATGGTGATGAGAGGTCCCTACCTTTAATGCTGCTTGGGATCGGCTGAGTGGGAAGAATCCTACCTGGAAGGGAAATAAAAAGAAATTATCCCCTGAAACACAGTACAAGAAATATGCTCCACAGGTCTTACAAGGTGGCATTGGTATCCCATCCCAAACAACAACAATTCTTGATTTTGTTCCAAGGTGCACACTTTAGTACATATTTTCTTACAGGGGAGGTGGTGGCAAGTTAAACTTGCCTTCTGGACAGTGAGAAATGGATTCGCTTGCATCTCTCCCGTCTGCTCTGGTAGCCACTGACAGAGGTAGCGGGGCAGTTTCCAACCAGCCCCTGCCCCTTCAGCGCCCTCTCTCTGATGCTCTCGGGGCAGAGATGAGAAGGCCCACCACCTCCCAGCACCTTTACGAGGAAGCTAAAAAGCTTCATTTTAGCGGTAAAGAGGCTGAGATCCAGAGCGTGAATGCCGTACGCACGCTGGGTTTACGCAGTTACTCGTGCAGCTACTCAGTCCCACCATGAGTGAACACAGGCTAATAGGGGTGAGGAGCTCACATTCGGGCACCAAGTGATTTGCCTGAGATCTCACGGGTGCTCTCTGCCCCCCGCAGCCCCCAGCTGATGGGAACCCCTCTCTCCACCGTGTCCTCTGATGGGCCCCTTGTGGGACAGGCTGTTGGTTCACACAGCAAAGGGGGAGGAAAACGGCTCTCCGGGGTTCTGCAGGTCGGGGAATGGAACCTGAAGCCCCAAATCTCATCTCCTGGCCCTGTTTGACCATGACTCTTCCTCACCTATTTATTCGCAAGGAATGCAAGCTCTGGGAGCAATCCTCTCACTTCTTGCTCTAATGAAGGAGGCAGATATACATACCCATCAAGCCCTCTCATTTAGGCTTTCAGGCTTAGGCTCTTATTCTTAATGCCTCTGATTGCTCAAGATGACAGGGGAAAAATTACTTTCTATTATCACCTAATGAACCAAGAACAATGCTTGGAAGAGGCTCTGGGAGACACAGGCATTCTCTGCAAAAGCGTGCGATGATTCTGGATGGAGCTCAGGTGAGGAGGCCGTAGGGTGAGCAGAACTGCTCTTGTCCTCCTAGAAAACCTCCTCGCCTGGCACACCTACAACTGCCCCGAGCTCTCTGCAGGGCTCGCAGAGCTGCTTCAGACTTCATTTGACTCCATTTTCTTTGTGACTTGGCTTCACGGGGCTGATTGCTTTTCATTTTTTAGAGGGGAATGAGTATTTTCTCTCAAAGCTTGCTTTCTTTTACAGTCGTAGTGATTGCTGTTCTTCTGCCACCTCCATCCGCAATGGCAACTTCACCTCCAAGTGCAGACAGCTTGGCCGTCTTCAAAGGTGGGTCTCAAGGCTTCCTCCAGGAGGGCTCACAGGAGCAGGAACGGCCTTCACCCTGTAGGAACACGTCCTCCTGTGGCACTTCCAGGCCCCTCGGATCCCGTGGGTTGGCTGCTCCCTCAGCTCCCCTAACAGCACCTAGCGTCCGCTCTGCCCCTATCAGCCACCTGTGATGAAACCTTTCCTAACCCAGAGGACTTGTATTTACCTTCTCTTTTCAGAGGAAAAGCTGACTTGCCGTGGGGTTTTCCCACTGCATGTCAGCTCAGTTGCTTTCAATCTCTAAAGAAACTGGGCTCAGATCTGAACCTACTCATAAGCGAATATGCTTTGACTTCATTCTGGAAGGGCAGCATCTACTTGGCTGCGCTTCGGTCCCCCCAGAATGGGTATTTGATGCCAGTCAAGACATAGGTGCATTGGCCAAGCACTGGCAGAGGGAGGCTTCCTGATGGTGGCTCAACACGAGGTGCAGGGCTTGGGCCAGGCTGCGTTTCCTGCACACACACGAGGCTTTCCAGAAGACCTCAGCAAAGTTTGGAGGGATTCAAGAGGCACAGATTCAAGGCCATCAGTCTCTTACAAGTACTAAAATTTACTACCAAGTCCTCCCTACCCCTCCTCACTGTAATAAAGCATTAGAGCTCTGTCTGGAAGTCTGAGTCCAACAGCAGGAGCCTCAAGTTGTTCAGCTCCAGTCTCTTAAGAGTCGAGCTCTCAGGATTAGTGTAAACAGATTCACCATTGGCGAGCAGATCAGAGAGATCTAAGCAAATCCACGCACACGTGGTTGAAGAGAGAACCAGGTATGCTTTGCAAATGCCAGACTAAGGAATTGGAGTGTGCTAAAGTCTGGGGGTGCAAATCACCGTCTTTTTTTAGCGTGTTTCCAGTGCACCTAGCAAAGTGAAAGCATGATTCTTAATCTGCTCAGAGAGGCACTACCGCACTAAGCGTAATAAATAGTGATCGTTTTCTAACGTTTAGTTCCTCACTTCTGGAATACATCATCTTGGATTGAAGCAAAACCAGGACCTTTTGTTTCTTCCTGATCAAATGTGTCAACAGCAGCCAAGAGCTAGCTGTCCTGTAAAGCGTATTACAAGAAGAGATGGTGCTTCAAGCACAGGTCTGAAAGTTAACTGATAAGGATTTTCCTCCTTATTCTGTCATCAGTTTCGTGGACAAATTACTTATCCTGGAGAGGCCTCCATTATTCTACCCGTAAAAGGAGAGGGAACATCCTATATGTAATTTGTTATTTACGTGTGACAGTAAACCTGGGTTTCTAACTGAGATCAAAGGTCCCTGGTGCTGAGTGTTTTAAAAACTCATTGTAGGTGCAGGCTCTGCCCCTTGACAGGAAAGGCAGGTTGAGGCTGGGAGGAAAGAGGCACCCAGGCACAAGTAAAATGGGCAGACCGACTCCACAGAGTGCTCCTAGAGCACAGCCCTGGCTGGCCGTGCCGTACCAGGGGTTTCTCACAGCCCCAAAGTAACGATGCCAGCAAAGTTGTGTCCTGCACACCAGGAGAGCTCAGGTAATTAAGCAGGTCCTTCAACGAATGGGGCAGTACTCCCTGGGCCCTGTCATTTCCCCGAATGAAGGTGGGGTGCTTAGCCCTTTATGACTGCAAGTTAACAGCTCCTCTCCCCACTCCTCTCCTCGATCTTTCCCCCAGAATTGGCCTGACATGATCACACCCGTGATGGAAAGCAACAGCTCTGACCCTACCAAGTCACCCTAAGCTGACCGAAAGACAAGGCAGGAGACCAAGCAGCCACACCACCACTTCCCGAGCCAGCCAAATTCATGCCTTCTCCAGTCCCTTTTAGAGCCTCGGAGGACATCAAGGCTCTCTAACAGACAGGATTCACGGCTTTTTGTCTTTTATTCCTTGCCAGGTGTGGCCGGGCTCTGTGCTCGCTGCAGCACGTGAGCAGCCCAGCCACGCTGCCAGAGTCACGCTCAGCAGGATCAGTACTGGAGGTAATACTAGCCTCAGGCCAGACTGCTTCATTACGAGAGACATTTTGACAGCCCAGCAGCAAGAGCAGCAGCAGAGAGGGCACACGAGGGTCTTCAGGGGCGGAGGGTTGGCAAGGAGGACACTGGAAAGGGGTTTGCTTCTCAAAAAGGGCTTCCTCGGGAACTGCTGGGCTGTACCCTTTTTAATCCCATTGATACAGAAGACTGCCACTTACACTGAATTATTGGGGAGAAAAAGGAGCCCCCTAGAACTCACTAAGAGGTATTTTGTTTCTTTGTTGGAAGTAGGGTTAGGGTAGTATGAGGTTACACAACAAACCAGAGCTGTCAATTGCATACATCCCTACCTCCTACCTTTGTCTGCTTCCAAGAGAACGGCCCGGGACAGTCAGTGTGGGTTAAAAACCTCTTCTCATCCAAGTATTTTCATGAAATACCTCTTCCAAATCACCTTCCCTACAAGTACCCCATATAGCAGAGCACCAGTGAGACCAATCTACGTAGTTCAATACAGAGGATACGGCACCGGAAAACCTAACAGGATAAAAGTACTGATTCATCTCCCTTCCTCAGTGGTTGGAGTTCAGGTATGCTGGAAATTCGGATCAGAATCAGCTTTGAGATCTCTGCAACAAGAAGTTTCAATTAAAAGGGCAGATTCCTATTTCCATTTAAACCAATGGAAAATTTTTTTACTGACTTCACACTTCAGTGTTCAAGGCCCACAGGAAATTGCCCTTCCCTACAAAGGTTTTGGAAAACAACAAATTTAGCTACACTCAACTGGTGCCTGTGTGATGTAAAAAGAGCACTTACAGAAATCACCAGTGGAATAAGGCTTTAAGTATCAAAGCTGCTGTTATATTAACAATTCTCTCTGACCCTTTACTTTTAAGGCAAGTGCCTTCTTCTTTGCAGTTCCAGCCGTTGGACAGCCTCCCCGTGTTTCTCTCTGTATTAACTATACTTTTTTTTTTTTTTGCCCATATTGCAATTAAAAACGCATCTTTCTCTCTCGCCTATTCCTCTCTCCTGGGATGTTATTTACTGCTAATTTGTAGCTGTTGTGAAAGACTTGAGATATCAAAGCTGTAATGCAGAAGAAAGCCATCACCAGATTCTCTTTTTCCTTAAAGTTTGTTTTTAGTTTTGTTTTTTTTTTCTACTCTAATCTGCTCCATTGCTAAGAAAAACTCACTGTATCAAAAGATGGTGAAATGATGGTCATGATGTATTAATCTAAAGCTTGGCTGTGTCCCAGCACTTGTAGATCACTCTGCGCTACTCCACTCTCCAACTTCCTGCCTTCCCTCCCGCCTACAATCATAGTAACAAAAAGAAACACTGAAAAACTGGCTATCCAAGAAGCCGGGCACGGCTGGAATCTGTTGCTGGGTTAAAACAATAAAAAATCAGCGGCCACCAAGAAGAAGATAACATTTGGCGTGCCACCCCAGCATCAAACAGTGCTATAAAAGAAGCAGCCAAGGGCCTGTCCCCTCATTCACAAGTGTATACAAACACGTGTGCACAAAGCACAGCTGTTTAGACTAGGCGGATGAACTTTGTTAGCTAATCCTTTGGAAGTGAAGTGTCACAAGAGTCTAGTGTAATCAAGGTGTAACTACTTTTAATGCATGCTAGAGAGGTCAAATTAAAGGCTAGGTAGAACCTGCCTTAACCAATTTAGGAGGTGCTGAAGTACACACTACCTGAGCCGGCTTACAGCTTTCACATTAATTAGGGCTAACATGTTCGAAAGCCTTTAAATCACTGGGCATCTCTGCAGACAGGTTTTGTATTGTTCTAATTCTCCTCCTTTCTAGAAATCGGTGTTGTGTAGTCAATGCCCTAGTAATTATGGGATTAGCATACATCACCTCTCCGCTAGCACAGCCGCACCCCACCAGACAGCTGTGCAACTTCCACCGGGAACATTTCTGAACAATTATTGTTACAGCACCGTAAAACTTTACGTACGCATAGGTCCTAGTCTGGGTGATGTCTCTATTGCAGTTCCAGATATGACTGCAACCATCCATCTGCTGTAGCTAAATGTTAATGAATTAACAGGGTATTCCAAGCAGACATCACAGAGGAGGTGCACCAACGTGGACCGGCGCTTCTCCGGGGAATTCTCACCAAAGTCTGTGCCGCTGTGCTTTCTCTGAAATTGTAACCAGAACAATCCAGCTCAGTACAGGGAGGCAGTCAGGACTTCGTCGTCACTGCGACCAAAGCTCTTATGTGGTCATGCACAAGCACGCTGTATTTGAATAAAAGATATGCAAAGGCATTCGTATGAACAGTCGCAGACATAAGCAGAGTCTCCAGCAAACTCACAGAGTCAAATGCACATAAACAACTCCGTGCTCGCTCCTCACTCACTACTCCCTTCGCCTCCATCATTATGAATAAAGGCTGGGTCAGGACCACATGAAGGCCTGTCTTGTTTGGGTTTGTTTTTCTTTTCTTTTATATCTTACATTCCTAGAAAAAGAGACTCATTCAAGTAAACTTGTTGCCATGACTACACTGCAACAGAGTGCTTTAATCAAACAAAAACTTAGATAAGATATAAAAAAAATAACAAAAACAAAACAAAGGGAATTTCAAAAAATATGTAAACAAGCATTTGTACATTTGAATCTCTTTATGGTGATTTGGAAGAAGGGCAACTCTTCTGCTCTTCTTGCCTTGCTTCATAGCAAATGCAGCATGCTTGTGGACAAGAGAAGCTGCCTGCTGCAACTAGTTAGCACCGAGTTTTATTTGTTTGTCAGACTTCCAAACTTGAACTTTTCTACATGTGGAGTCAGGCATTCCAGCTTCTATTTCTGCCTATTTTGCCTCACTTTGTGACTGCAGCAATTCACCTAGCAACTCCAAGCTCAGGTTCTCTGCTCGTAAAACAGAGAAAACATCTCCATAAAGCAGAGCTGGGAAGCACAACTCACCGGGTGTTTGCACTCCTCATTCATCCCTATCCCATACTATATATTTCTATATCTCTGTTTTTTCTCAAGTTCAATAACTCAGTCACTGAGCAAAAACAAGTAATTACGAACCACAACACAACACAAGTGGCACATGCAGAAAGCAAACAGTTTGCAAGTAATTTTGATGCCTGACACTTAAAATTGCTCATCCAAACTGTTTGGCAAATACTTACAAATAACTATTTTGTTCACAGCAGGAGAAAAGGATTTTATTTGTCATACATCTTCCTTGCCTTAGCCAAAACTAATCTGTATCCACACATGGCACAAACCATTCTCACTCACTCTTCGCATTCAGAAGACACACATGCAAATAGATAACATTGTCAGCACGCACTTGAAAAACTACTCGGTACACTGGCACAACGTTTCAAGTTTTGCTTTGGTAGGAAAGTATAAAAAGGCATTCTGAACGCTGTGTCGTTCACAAACGCTATTGCTCTCCTCGGCTGTCTGCAGCACGGAGTTAGCAACGGTTTCGGACAGGATGGGAGCAGGTACAGTCCTGCAGCAACCAGCCCAAGGGAGCTGGGACAGCCTGGTACCAAGGGGCACCAGCTGTGAGACACCAGCACGCAACGACGCACAGGCGTGTGCACGCAGAGAATAGACTCTGGGTAAGCAGGAGGGTTAATTTTGCTTTGCTTTGTGCTCCGAGAAAGACAAGAAGGGCTAAAATATCAAACCTGAGGTTCTCTGCATACCGACCGGGAAGAGACAAGCTGCTGAAATATTAGCTTCGCTTTTCGGGGGCAGTCGCCAGAATTTCAGTCACTAACATTTCAGCCGTATGGTAACTTGCATCTCATCCTCAGCAGAATAACAGATGTGCCAACAGCTGAAGGGGCAAAAAGCTGGGTTCCATCACACATTTCATTTTTCACTACCCAGGAAAGACTTAGGAGGAAGCTGGGATCAATGACTGAGGGTGAGCAGTGGAGGGAAGAGATCTTTCTAAGTTCCCCTTTCCCCTTTCAAGCACATCAAGCACACAGGCATTTCTCACATGTGCTTTGCACCCAGAAGCGATGCTGGCATTGGCCATAAACCACTGCATTCAGGTTAAGGCTGCACTGACCCTAAAATAAAAAGCCTAATCCATTGTAAATATCCAGAAGACACTCAAGTCTATTACCGTCCAACCGCTTGCTACTTCCTTCCAGTTTTTAAAGGAGCCTGTCTCGGTGGTATGGCCTCCCATCACAATTACAGCAAAACGCTGATTAGGATGCACAAGGCAACATCACAGGAAACAAAAATAAAATTATCTTGACAAAGTAACTGAATGCATTTATAGGTAAGGTATTGCTTTTAATTAGCCTTAATTTCTAAAGAATTATTACTTGCTCAAAAAAATCTTTAAGGATCCATATATTATTGAGTGCAAGATTCTCCCCCCTCCCCCTGCTAATACCTGAGAGAGTAGAGCTAGTATAACTCACCAGGGACTGCTGTGTTTGGCTGCAAGAATGGTCATTGTTCCAACATATACAGTATTTTCATTAGAACTACAAAATTATAATGTTCTCACTGAATGAATACGGAAATCAAATCCTAATCTGGATTAATCTTCAGACTACAACATGTTGTGCTTCCTAGAAGTAACCTGTGTGTTTGTACACATGCGCACATGAAGATACAGACACACCGGCCATATACACCTGGACAATGCTATACCCCACTCTGATCAGACTTGTAGTTTGCTTCCTGAAAGACAGCAGTGCAATCTAAGCCATTCATTTCTCTCTTTATAAAACAAATACAAGCCTCTTAGTGTCAGCCTTGAGAAGTCCGGGACATGGTGCAAACCTCAATAAATGGACGTGCTTGGGGATGCTGTACCCGCATTACTCTGGGCTGAACCACCCATTCTTCCTCCCCATTTCTCCATCTCCTGTTTCCCATTCCCCAGGGCTGCTGCTCACAGTTTGCATACGCCCCTGCCATTTACTTCCACCCTCACAGAAGAAATACTCCACTCTCAGGACGTAGTGTACAAGTGGTGTAGTACAACAGGAGGAGGCTCCAGATACCAGAAGGTTCCAGGCCACCTCTGGAACAGCAACTTGGAGTCCTTCTGGGAGGGCTGACATCTTTCATTTGGATGGCCAGACCTCAATCAAGCTATTCTCATCACGCAAACAACGAGGAAGCTGTGCAGTACCTTCCTCTTTTGGTGGTGGAAAAACACACTTCCCATAATCGTCCCATAAGCCAGCCTTTAGGCTCCATCGAGGATGGGGATTGCGTGTCGCATGCCCCTCTCTATCAGCTGGCAGGGGACACAACTCCATGCAGGGCTCATGGTCAACAGCAAAGCACGACTGACAAGTGTGTGTGCTGGGTGAATGCAGCTTTTTGTCCAACCTGGAGCTGTAAGCGCTCACAGCGTGCATGTGGCTGGGCGTCTTAAGTCATAAGGAGGTCCTCAAGAGGTTGTTCCTACTTCCCATCCATGTATGCCACTGTGGTCTCTAGGCACTATTGCCTAATTTCAGATTATACAGTTGGCTATGGAAAACATTTCTTTAGAAAACCACTGGCCCTTTAGCAGCACTGATGCCCTCCTCTGTGATGTTTCCTGGGACTGCTACTGGAGCCAGGGTTTGCCTGCACTCAGCAGTTTACCAATACAATTACCGAGCCGTTGCTTACTGCATAATTCCCGCTTTGGAAGCTGTTCTGAGAGGTAGTTTTCTGACCCTATTTGTATTACTCAATGAGAGAAGGCATTATTTGGAATAATAACAGAGATCGCACTGTTATATCCACGGTACTTTAACTATA
This sequence comes from Anser cygnoides, assembly GCF_040182565.1. NCBI lineage: Eukaryota > Metazoa > Chordata > Aves > Anseriformes > Anatidae > Anser > Anser cygnoides. Next base: position 4,850,409 of record NC_089895.1, on the reverse strand, counting down.
CCGGTGCTTCTGCAACTTCTTTTATAGCTGGCCGACCTTCTTTCTCGGTTCCTATCAGTCTCCAGTCTGCCACAGGAGAAATTCTTCTGCAAACAGCGCAGGAACCCGCAGTGCAGTGAGAGTCTGTAATCAGAGCTCCTGGGAGACCAGGCGTTTTGGGAGCGGACTCGTCTCCTCGTGGAGCAGACAGGAAGCGTGACTCTTCCTCTCCTGCTGATTTCTGCTAATATCTTGAGCCGTAGCCCATTCATGAGCAACTTAGTGCAAAAATTACATCTTTACATCTCCAGTTGTTTTGCTTAGGTTGGATGCACTGCTCATGAAATGATCTAACTGCCAGAATTAGGCTTTCAAAATTTGTCATCTGCAATGACAAATTCAAAATTCCCTTTCCACTCATGTTCTTGGAGTCCTCTCCAGCCTTGCTGCTGCAGTAGCTACCACTAAATGCCACTAAATCAGTAAATCTATTTATTGGACTAGTCAGAGAGAACTGCAGCAATGTGGTACAAACTTAATGCAATTCAAACCTCTTGGAAGCAGTAGGAAGTAAACACTCAGCTCTCTTCTCCATGAAACTGGAGTGAAAAAGGGTGGAACCTTAAGGGTGACTATGGTAAAGAAAAGAGCGTTCAAGAGGTGATACAAAAGAGCCCCATCAGTAACTCCGTAAGGACAAGAAGGTGAAAGATGTTCAAAGTTCTTGTTTAGCAAAACACTGAGAACACCTTGGTGACCGTCTGAGGCCCTTGATTCAACTCTCTCTTCCCACCAGCTCCCTAAAACCCTCGGCGGTAACATCTGGAACCCCCATCCAATTATAAAATGAACTACAGGCGGATCAAAGAGCGAGTTTCCCAGCTCCCATGAGAACAAGCCGGAGCGTGGGATAATTAGCAGCTTCTGACTGCTGCTAACCACCTCGCACTCGTTAGCATTTTTCCTTGGCCTTCTCACCTGCATGGGCAGTCCCCTTTGCCTCCAGAGTAAAAAGTTCCCTCCACGTGCATGTCTCTTTTGACCTGCCCATATCAACAGCTGTCCTGGCACGTCCCAGAAGTTTCTAACAGTCTCTTTTCTCCTCTCCCCATTAACCACAGACAAAGGTTTTTGGGGTACATTTCCACTGCCCAGGAGTGAACGTGAGGGCAGCAGATGGGGAAATAAAAATAAATAAAAATAAAAATAAAAAGAAGTGTTCAGGAGCCCTGGGGACCCTGGTGCATCTGCAGACAAGCAGGTAACACCAGGAGAGAAATGCAGCTGAACTATAACAAAATGATACGTACTTGGCTTCTTGTATTCCCCTGTGCCCAAGGACTTGTATCAGGATGAGAGAGATGGAGCTCACCGTGAGAGAGAAATATTTGCTCGCTAGTTCCCACATGTTTTGAGCGGGCTGATACACTGCAAGCAGGGACAGAAGTTTCAGGTCTGAAAGGCACCTTAATGAGTCAAGCCGTCGGGAGCAAGAGTGAATTGTGAGCTGCTTGCCCTAGCAAGGGAAATGCACGCTGCGTGGCCGCCCCATGCGGGGACCCTAGAGTTGCCTGCCCTTTCTCGAAGAGTTTCCAGCACGCCTCCTCTACCCGAGGGACAACTGCTGCAGAAGGTACGGATGGTAAAGCTCGGACTGGAATCCCCATCACAAACTTAGAAGCAAGACCATTTCCCCATAAGCCATGGCAATCCTCCCCAAGGCAGGGGCATTTCCTTCCAGCAAGCCAACCAAAGTCGGGCCTCTCCCCGATGCTGTGGTGTTCCCATCGCACCGCTCAGAGCAGGCTCACGTCACAACCCCGAAGATGAAAGCTGTGGAGGGACCCCACGCACGCAGCCTGCTGGCAAGGGAAACAAACCAATTCGGAGCACAGGAAATCTGCATGCAAAGAAATAAACAAGCTGAAATAAGGGTGAAATGTTAATGAAGATCTGGATAGCACTGGGAGATCGTTAGATGACAGGTACCCATGGAACATAGCCCAGCCAGTAAGAGCAGATAAGGTCAGCCTAGGGACTGCGTTCATTTGTACCTTAAAACTCCAACTTTACATAGAGTGACTCAACAGAAATATCAATGGAAATCACCTAACAGTGTCGTCATGTGGAATTTGAGTAATTCTGTTCCAGAAGCAGCACGGTGTGTGGTTGCACGCATATATGCCCGGCTGACACAGCTCCAACCCCGTCCTCCAGGCCGGGCTGCCCACTACTTGAGCTTATCTGCCCAAGCACACCGCCTGCAGCTCTCCAAAGGCTATCACGGGCACGTTTGCACCTTCTCTCCCATCCTTTGACCTTCGGGTTCGAGTGCTGAGGTGAGCTACAGCCCTGTCCTTTGGCAGTCCCCCTTCCAGCTCAGCTGTGCCCAGCCCCAGGGCCCACGGGGTCGCCGCACTCAGTGGCTGCACATCCTCCCCGACCTCCTGGTGAAGGCTGCAAGCACTGAGAAGCCTGAAAGACAAAATTTTCCCTGCTGGGACTTCCTAGTGCTGGAGGGAGGAGAGGACGAGCCCGTTGGGGTGCCTGGAGTTTCAGCCAAAGGACCACGCTGGAGGTCGGGATGCTGTGCCCTAACCCTGCCTGCAGCTCCGCCAAATCAAACCCCGATTAGAAATAGATTAGATTCCTTTCCCTCCAACTCAGCTCCAGCCTGCTTTTAATCAACCAACCCCCACAAAAGCCTCCCGCCCCCCTTTTTCCCCTCCTTCCCCCCCCCCCAACGACCACCAGACGCCCCCCGGCGGCACCAGCCCCCGGGGGAGCGCCGAGCCTCCGGCTCCGGGAGCGGGGGGGCAGCGGGACGGGGACCGGGCTCGGGGACAAACACGCGCACAAACGGCCCCGTCGCTTCTCGGGAACCCCCCCGACGGGTTCCCCGCCGCCGCCGCGGGTTGCTGGCAGCAGCCCCGGAGCCGCAGCGCTGCCGCCGGGGAGCGAGGCAATAAATAACCCGGGGAGCGAGGCGCGGAGCCCGGCGGGCGGCGCAGCCTCTGACCCGACAAATACCCGCTGGAAAAGCGGCACCTCCCGCCCCCGGGAGCCTGGAGCCAGCCCCAGCCGGGGGAGGCTGTGCAAACAGCCCCGGCCAGCAGCGCCGAGACGGGGACGGGGATGGGGATGGAGAGGGGGGAGCGGTGGGGCCGGGGTTTGCGCCCCTGGCCCGTGCCGGAGCCCGCGCTCACCTGGCCCCGCAGCCGCAGGGCAGCCTCCTGTCGAGCTCTGTCGCGATGGGGGAGAAAGGGAGCGGGGAGCCCGGCTCGCCTTTGCAAGCGGCGGAGGGCCTGTTGTTAACCATCAGGGAACTATTTGTTCTCCGGCCTCACTGATGCTCCTTGGTCAATAATGATAAAGGGGAAGGAGAAAAAAAAAAAAAAAAAAAAGTTGAGGCCATTATAAAGAGGCAATCACATTACGGAGAAGCAGCAGCAGCAGCAGCCCCCTCAGAATCTATGATTCCCTTAGGTCATGTCTGGTGTGCTCAGACCACTGGCCACTGTCAGTATTTACCCTGCATCATTAACCCACCGAACGGTTTTTTTCGTGCCAGAAATGACTGATTTCTCCAGCCCGATGGCAATCATCGGCCGGCAGACAGAGCAGCGCGCCCCTGCTGCTCAACTATCTCCAGTGATATTTAATAAATAAATAAAATAGCTGGATGGATGACCGGCTCCTCAGGAAAAGGGAAGAAAATGTGTCTCTGTTTATTGTGGTTAAATATTTGCGAGTCCCTGCCTCTGGCACTTACCCGTACACATGCATGCATGCGACATACATATATGCTTGCCCTAAGCCCTGCTCACCTCACAAAACGTTGTTATTTGCTGTTTGCATTGCCATTATGTCTCAGAGCCTCCTGTCGCCAGGACCGTGTCGTGCTAGGTGCCGTACAGACAAAGGGCAAATGACAGTCCCTGTCCCCAGCCGCTGATGCGCTCCAAAACCCGGCTCTTTCTCGCATTGCTGAATTCCACATGAGTTTTGCCAACGTTTCAAATAGGATCAGAGTCACGCCAGGCCAGCTTTAGAAACTTCAGGCATCCGAACTGGATGCCAGATCAAAAAACCCAAACACTGTGCAGAAACCTAAGCTCGGCTCTGCCACAGGGGAGCTGGTTGCGTTCGAAGGTTTTGGTTGACTCCTCCTTTACCCCGCACAGGCATCCCACCGCCAAGGGGGCTCCACAAGGCACGCCGGGCTGCACACAGCTCTGACCGCCCTCAGAGATTATTTACGCCAGGTTACAATGCACGACCCATACCGAAAGCGAGCATCCATGCCATCAAACAGCACTTCACTGCTGTATTCCCATCCCCAAAGCGGCTCTCCGAAGGTTTTCCTCTTTCTGCCTTTGACCCATTTCCCCGGCTGCGATTATCCCTCTCATCAGGACCATTTAAATCACGGCCATTAACGAAGCACGAGGGTGGGGCATTTTTGTTTTTATCGTTGTCATGGGTTTCCCGTAACACACACACAAAAAATCTGACCTTCTTTGCCACGAAAAACATCATCTCCGGGAAATCCAGATTTTCTGACAGCTCTGCCACTTCCTGTGTGCATTCAGAGGAAAGTCACAGGAGCACGGTAATGAGGGAGGGATGAGAGCAGGACAGGGGGAATGCAGCCACGGCTGGGGATGGGCTCTATGGGTGGCAGAGCCTGCACACCGAGCATGGAATGGACGCGGTAAGATGCTGAAGGCAAACATAGGGGCACACAAGAGGATTCAGTCGCTTCAAAAGGAACAGCAATATTCTCTTAAGGAAAGGTCCGGGGTTCTCTTATTCCTATGATCTCGCATCTTCCCTCTTTTTTCTCCCTGTTACCTGCTGCTGTCTTGACTGGCCTTTCCAAAGGAGCTCAAGGTCTGGCCCAAATTTATTTTTAATGTGTATGAAGCAGTAAGGCCTTGGCCATAAAAAAAATGGAGTCCCTGTATTGCAAAAATACACCTTTTTTTTTCCCAGTGAAAAAGTCTGAAGGCGTGGAGAGCACAAGTCCTTGTGCTCCCCAAACACTTAGTTCTGAAAGTCTCCTTCGGAGACAGCCCTGGTCTCCTTTACATTGCTTTGAAGATTCTGGCGTTAGCCTGCAGAGCAGGTTCCTTCCTTCAGTGTTCTGGTTTGGGGAGCTAAGTCACCCTCTTACCAAAGAGAGGAGCAAATTTCCAGGTTCCGGAGACGTGGCAATTCACTCCTTCAGGTCCTTCAACAAAGCAGCACAACTGACAAAAGAGGGCACCTTTTTGCTCACAAACAGCTGACAGGTTAAGGTTCCTTCACGTGAACACCGAAATGCTACTGGCACGCAGAAAGCATCATTTGCTGGGCCACTGTTGCTTACACGTATGTACCCAAGAGGTAATGCCGCCTCCTGGGACGGTTTGATCTGTGGAAACGTCCCTAAATTGTGAATCATTTTAAGCACAGCACAGAGTGAAGCTGTTATAGAGCAGTCCAGGGAATTTCCTCCCCACCCGGAACAAGGATCAGCCTGCTGCAAGGGCAGTCGTTAAATGAATCTCTCTAATAGGCAAGATGAAAATCAAGATCTAGAAGAAGCAGCAGGAGAAGGTAGGGACATTATTCCCCCATTTCCAGCAGCAAGCAGCTCCCATTGGCACTGCTGGCAGTTATTCATGCTCAGCAGCAAAGGAACTGGGGACCATAACCTTGGGTGAAAGCTAGATTTGTAGCCTTGGTACAAGCAAACCAAAAGCCTTTCGCTGAAGCCAAGAACTGAGGTTCATTATAGCTCAGAAGAAAAGTTCGACTCACTGCTCAGGGAGAAAGCCACGTTTCTTCCCCTGTGCAGGGATGCCTATCTTCTCGCCATGTGATGCCTTCTGTAAGCTCTTTTGAGGGCAGGGGTATAAATCATAATAAAGTCGTGGCACGGCAGATAAATCATAATAAAGAATAATGATATGTAATAAGGATGAATAATATTAAGAGGAGAGCTGTGAGAGAGACAGAGAGCCTGCATGCATACGTACACACAACTGTACAAACAAATACAGAAACGAAGGTTGTTTTACGGCATTTCAAAGTGAACATTTTTTTCTTAGTGGATGTTTTGCTGTCAACAGGTTGACCCCAGCTGCCTTTCACCACCTTCTTTCCCTCCCTTCCCTGCCCTGCTGCACATGGAAGGGCAGTGAAAAAACATGCGCAGGTATTATACGACACAGAGGGTCATGAACTAACATCACAGAGGGAGCTGAAAAATACCCGGCTCCCATGCTCCTCCGTCTGCCTGCACGCAAAGCTTTTTTCCCTCTGGTTTGGGTGGCATTATGTCACGTGAAGAAACCCAGGAGGAGGCGTTAAGCGAACCACAACACACAGCTGCCCCTTGCCACTGACACTTCCAAACAACAGGATAACTCCCTCGCCACGCCGCCACGACAGAGAGCAGGCTTTGAAGGGCGACGGATCCCAACCTGGTGGTGGGCTGCTTGGCTGTCGAGGCACGATACGGCTCCCTGAAGGCTAGAAGAAACTGGGGGAGATTTTCTGTTGCTTGACCAAGCAGAGCAAGACAGGGAACTCGGCAATATCCCACCTTGTGCTGCTGAGGAAAGATAACTGGAGAAGAGACACAAATAGGGGGAGAAAGAGACCTCCAGGAACCTGTAACATCTGTAGCAAGAAAACAGGAAAAAATCCTCCGTGTCCAGCAGAATATCCCATTCTTCATGTAAAACCAATACATTTATACATAATGGAGACAGAAAGACAAGCCCGTGTCTGTCTGCTGGGTTAGAAGCAAGGAAGGACAAGTAGGTAAAGACAGACAGAGACTGCTACCGGGAGAGCTGTGGGTAGGAGTCTCTTTTTCTGACCTGTCTAAAGCACCTGGCAGACTGTTTGAGCCATTTGGAAAGCGGCAAGAAGAGCAGACAGTAGCACTAGGCATTAAACTAGTTTTAATACCACGCAGAGTTTGATATACTTCCCAAATCCCAGGATTTATTAAGCATGGCTCTACTGCTCCCACGTCTAAAGCAATAAAGCTGAAAGTGTCAAAGAAACAGGTTCCTCGTTTCATCTCCTTTGTTCTCTGGGACTTTTTTTATTTTTAAATCTAAAGCTGTCAGACTTTAGGAGAGGGTGACAGTCTGCCACCCAGTTTGGGAGTTTTCTTCTCACCCTTTTTTCATGCTGGCTGTACAGAAATAACAAAAGCAAGCTGTCCTCTCAGACGAGGGGAACCCTTTGCCCCCACACCCTGCCCAACCTCCGACACTCCCAAGAACCACCGGTAACCTCTGTGCATCGCCGTGCTTTGTTTAACTGCATTTAAAACCAAAGGTGGGTAGAACTGGTTTGGTGAAAGTCTATAAAAGTCTGTAATTACAACAGCATGAATGAGCCTCGTAAAAAGTGGGAGAAACCTGACACAAAGGAGAGGCTGGGAAGCCAGGTCCCCACACCGCAGGAAATCCAGACGCGGTGCTGCAACCCATCGGCGTCTGCTAACACACCCCGAGAAGCAGATAAAGCAGCACCACGAGAGGTTCTGCCTCCGCCTGGAAAACATCGGGCACGCTCGTCTGCCACTGCAAGTTCAGGCTCAGGAGCTGGGGGGGAGCAATCGCAATTTCGGCATGAATTTAGAGCAGGTGGGAAGGAGTAGACTGGTCAGGCTGGAGAATCCAGGGCCTCTTTTGAATTCTCGGAATTAGGGGAACAACACGGCAAACCTACCCCTGCCTTCAGGGCGTCACCACGAAGGTGTGCGGCTCGGCCAGACGGTGAGAAAGAAGCTTGCTGCCCATCACCCAGGTCTTCAGCTCTCTAGAGGCAGGTGACACAAGTGGCAGTTCTGATTCCAACCTCTGCTAATTGCAGGACTGGACTTCAGGACCCAGATTTATTCTGTACAGGTGTGTTGGCCAGTTCACAGAGGAGGAGGGAAACAAGTATGTGTTAGAGACCTTCAGGGCCGGATGCTAAGATAAGAATAAAATCCTAATTTTCTAATGCTTAAAGAGCACAGCAGTCTAACTTTTCCTCTCCAAATCCTTCTCCCTTTGCACATAGATTTGGACTTCTCAGTTCCCTGCAAAAACAAATTAAACTATTACCCACAGGTTAGCCTACGGCTGTTTTGTGTTTGGGTCAACGGATTCTCCGCAAAGAGCCTGACGGTGAAAAAGAAACAAAGCCAAAACCAGGGATAGCCGGATCGACAGCGTTATCTGATCAGCCAAAAGAACCAGGGTGGATGGGTTGGCGTAACTTTTCGGAGCTGACTGAATTGGGGCTGCTGGTCAAGGAACAGCCAAAATGATTTGCCGGGCCCAGTTAGCCAGTTGCATTTCAGGCACAATGAAGCAGCCTTCCCAGCCACTGAATATTAGCAGCAAACAGTACAAGGAAAAGATTGCTTAGCCAGTTAAGTGTGTATTTAAAATGCAGATAGCCCACACTGAGATCCAAGAAAAAAATATATTTATCATTGTTATTAACAATAATAGAAATAAAGCCGGTTTTAATAGCATGCAGGGTTTGATGCATTTCCCAAATACAAGGATTTATTAGTTTAAAGCCTGGGTATTTATTTGTTTCTCTCTCTCCAGTCCTGCCCCTGCTTCCAACCGTCTTGAATTTTTAATGCACACTGTTTCTAATGTCAGCCGTTTTTCTTGTAAAGGTTTTTTGACATAACTTTATATTGCTACATCCTTTTGTTGTTGCCATTCCCCATCCTTGTTAGAGACTCCACTCCCCTAATGAAGCTCGTCTCCTGCCAGGATAATAAAAGAAAATAGATACAGGGCTGAAGAGAGCCAGTGAGAGGTGTGTGCATGTGTGTGTGTCTGATTAGAAATGAGGGTGACACAAAATAAGTGCCATAACAGCCTGGTCTCCGGGGACTCCCGAGGCTGTCCCCCAGATCTGCATGGCTTCTGTACACGGCTCTGTGCGTGTGGATGTATACACACACAGCACACATCTCATTTCACAGACACACACCAACTCTGTGGAAGGACGTGTTCAGGAAGATGTGCGCGGCAGGGGCCAGGAGCGTGGGACTTCCAGTCAAATAAGAACACCAGGACTCAAAGCAGCCCAGTGGCTTCTCAGTCCCTAAATTTTTGGGATATCCTTTTTGTGTTTCGCAGCAACAAGCTGCTGATTAAGCTGCTGATTCGGTTGCTTTCTAGCCATTCTCTCTCCTTGCTTTCTCCCCCCAACCATCTTCACGAGTCTCTAGTAAATAAGAAGGCACCTTACACCTGTCGCCAGTCGAAAGAACAGAACTCAGAACTATTTTCATAGCCCAGGAAATGCCAAAGATCTCTGCTATCCTGCCTGTAGCCCCCCTTCCCAGCACTGACCTTCCAGAAACGCCAGTCTGCTACCGCCACGTACCTACCGGCCTCTTTCAAGCAGCAACAACCACTGCAAAAACCATATTGTGCTAAAGACAAGAACCCCCTCGACTCTTTAATGCCTTCCAGCCTTAGGAACAACCTCTTGTGCTCTTTCAGGGCAATTCACGGTCTCACTATAAGATAGAAAATAAGAAAAATAAAAAACAAACAAACAAACAACCTCTGTGATCCTCCTTTCTTTTCTGTCCATTGAGAATAAGAAACGTAATGTTTCTCTAACTTGATATAGGTCCTTGATAACTATGTGTCACAACTCCAATGCAACATAGGTGGTCAGTGATTGCGCTTTATTACAGACGGACGAAGAAAATTGTTTAAATAAGTCTCCTGGGGATATGGAAAAAGAAAGTGGCAGAAACAGGGGAAGGCTGGAGGTGTTGTGTATAAGAAAAAAGGACGTGGGTGTCACATCTTGTCTTCAATGTTAGTGCATGCTAAAGGCCATGCAAGGCCTCTCTGGCTAACATCACTTAACAAAAGAAACCTCCAAACTACTCTGAGAAGCTCACTCACTACGGGTCAGTGTTAAATAGCCCAGACCTGTGAAATATCTGGGGGGAGAAAAAGAAAAAGAGAAATTTTAAAAAGGCAGTGAAACCCAAAGCTCCTTTACAAAAAGATCAACTGCCATTTCAAAATTTCCTCTTTTCTATGCTCCTGCCTGGTGCAGAATGCCAGCAGTATTATTCCTCTGTTTCCACAGCGGTGCTGCAAGCAGATGCTTTCCAGGGTTGGAGGCGCGGTATCCGTACACTCCGCCTGCTGCTGTTAAGACGCAGAGAGCCAGCTGTCCCCCCAAAGGTACTGGCAATCAGCTGGCAGGTTTCAGCTCAAGCCTCCAGTTTTCTAGCCCAACAGGCGCTGGGATGCAGCCATGCCGTCGGCACCGGAGAACTGCTAGCTGCTACTTCAGAAATAACACAACTCACAGAAACAGCAAAGCACGGAGGAGCCCGCCTCCCTGTTCAGAAATGGGTTAGGCGCTTCGCAGCACAACTCTTATCCACAATGTCTGTAACAACATGGATGATGGGGCTGGCTATCGGCCCCTCTCCATAAAAGAAAGCACAGAGTGAACAGCAGTAATGGGTGAGCCATGGTTCCTCTGTAGGAATTGCCTCCCTGCGTGGTGTTCAGTATCAATCAGATATTCAATAAAGGGTCCAGAGATGCATATGCATGTTCCTTGAGCACGCTGTTACAGATACTAATCCTCTTGGATGCTTTGGAGAACCAGAACCTAGTAGACAAGTGCCACAATATTAGCTTGGGAACTAGCTTAGCGCAAGCTCCAACAAACGCAAAGACGACCGGGTTTCTAGTTGAAATAACAATGAGTAGAAGAATCTGTTTTGACTGTTTCCATTGGGATACCCAGCTTTCAGACACAGCAGACAAATTAACGTGAGGAGAACCTCTACATATTTGTGGCTTTCAACATCTGAAATACTTACAGCTATCTATAGCTCTACTTAGCTGTCTGTAGCGCTGCTGTACACTTTTAAACTCTGGAAAGCTCCATCTACTTCTTCCTGACAAACCAATTCTGAAATCCAAAAAACAGAGTCATTCTGTCTAGGTTTGGTTTACGCTGAAATGCTTAATTGAAATTTCAGGTGGAAATGAATCCAGTCACCTCTTGTTCCCTAATGGATTTTGATCTACTCCCCCACGCCGTGACAATTTCTGGCATGGTAAGTGATGTCTGTTTTAAAGAAGGCCATAATTATGAAGTCTACAGGGAACTGTAGGTCAAGACAGAGACGCAATGACATAGCTCTTACTAGACCAGAAAAGCAGGAGTGACTAGGACTACTGACAGGCTGCAGGAGCAATGACAGATCAGCAAGGAAAACACATGCAGCATGCAAGATCTGGCTCTGTTTACCCTCTACTATCATACCACCAACTTCTGGAAAGCTAGATTTCCTGACCTAGCCTTCCCTCTATAATTAAACTGCGCGCCTCTGCTGGATCGCCTCTCCATGGTACACACTGGAGCCGGGAGCAGTCACAACTCCCACGACGCCAGCTCACAAGAGACCAGCCTCCAGAAGGTCCCTGGTACAATGATGCCTGAAAACTTTCTGGGGTTGCTGTCACACTGAAGAATGGCAAAAACACAAAGAGCAAAAGAATGTGTTTGTGGTTGCTGATAAGCTCTTGAATCTATTGATAACCAGGACAGAATTGGCTCGGACACTGTGGTATTCCTGAAAGCTGAAATGCTGCATTGCCTTGGCGGCGGTTACAATCTATAACCCAAACCAATCTATCTACCTATTTTTCATCTGGCCTCATCTGTGTTATCCTCCCAAGCTTGGAAGCTAAATACACAAGCATTTCTCAGTGCCCACCCAACAGGCTTCTGTGTGGCATCAGAGCAGGTGAGGCCGCACAGCATCGCTGGTTCACCCCTTTCTCAGGGACACGGCCCTGAGCACAAGCTACGAGGTGAAGCCACAGAAGTGCCCGCTGCGTACTGTGGATCTCGCTCTGGGATCACAATGACCAACACAGGACAAAGCGTTAGATTGTACCCTACAATCCCCAGTTAAGAACGCCATTCCCCCAGGGCCATCATTATGCGCTTCTGCGGAGCTGTGAGCCAGCGCTTGGGAGCCTAACGAGCTTTACAGCAGCACCCGAGCACTCCAGACTTCTTCCAGGAGAAGTGGAAGCCACTTTGGTGCTGAATAACCCAGGTGCTTCCTGAAGGCTTCAACAGGAATAATGGAAAAGCAGGGAGGCTTATCTAATCAACACAAATTACACAGACCCAGCACTGTGGCCAGTGTGCCTCAACCAGAAAGGAAGATAAAATCCCTGCCACACACAGCCTGCAAGTTACTGCCTGATGCACACCTCTCTTTTCGCACCACGCCGTACAAAACCATGGGCAACTGTTCTCAGAGATGGCAGGGCTCTAGATCTGTGTTCTTGTGAATAATGGAAATAAATGCAAATGTCAGAACAGACTCAGCTCATCAGTTTTCTTTCTCTCCTGACTTTGAACGGGAACCTTAAAGATGTATACCACATATGCCATAAACTTTGGGGATAGAGAGACTACAAGAGAATATGAAAACCGTAAGCAGGACCTATCTGGAGTCTAAAAAGACACCTCTTCTTTCTAACAGAACTGCACATTTGCTGTCTTTCTGGACAGCATCTAACGCACCATCAGCTGATGCTGATAGTAAATCACAGTAAGAAATGCCCTCCGTGCCTTCCACATGGCAAGGTGCGTATGAGTATGCTCTAGAAAAGCTTTTTCACCATGAAAGTAAAAGACCTACTGAGACCACCTCCAAATCCAAACCAATATGCCTGTCCTAAGGAAAGTTTTGACCAAGGAGAAGAAAGAGTCATGAAAACCACAGTGAAATTAAGACAAAACTATTGGTTTTGCACAGACAGGCTCCAGTGATGGGTGGCAGTATGAAGCCAAGAAGAAAAAGAATGGGTCTTTCATGAAAATAGATGGATCACAGAAGGGGAAAGAGCTACATGACCAACAGTTCTGAAGGGAGGGAAGATGATATATTCCCCTTTGGCTGTCCTCAATAGACAATGGGACCAGCAGCGTTGTGATCTAAGAAAGACAATGGACACAACAGACAGAACAACGGCTGCACTGTCTACAGACCAATTATTTAAATGGCTGAAATCCATATAATTTTTTGAGGGAATAATTTTTTTTCTTCTTTTTTTTTTTTTTTCAAATGGACTTCCACCAGGAGGACAAAAACCAGCCCTGCTGAAAATATCCCATTCACAGAGATGCTAAAAGACGCCCAGCAGGTTCACAGCCGCTGCATAGCACATCCCAGACATCTATGCTTTTAATGCTCAGGAGGTGCAGGCTGTGCTGTATTAATATGCAAAGTGTGCCTGCCTTCCCAATTAAATGGAAAATGCTATGATTAAAACCAGTCAGAAGATATTAGATGGATAGTGCTGAACTATGGGCTTTATTTCCTAGGCACAGAAGCCCCACAGGAGTGCTGATGGAGTACATGCTGGGGAGATTACCAAAGGCGAAACAGGGCTGGGAAAGGAAAAATGCTTGAATAACGACAAGGGGGAGAAAATGAGGAAGCTGTTTACAGGAGAGCTGAATTAACACAGCACCTCATCCTGGTCTCTCAGACACGGCCCTCTGGGCCACACGTATCTGGAGGGAACCCGAGCACCACTGCTCCTAGAAGCCGAATCCTGGCACATTATTTGGAGGGGAGAAGGCCTCAGAAGCTGAGTAAATCACAGCGTGAGGCCCAGAGAGCTTCACAGTTCGTAGCTGCACAGCCCTGAGGCAAAGCTGAGAGGGGACAGGCCTTCCCCGAGCCTGGCTTCCTTGTTAGCATCAGCACATCCTCCTCTATCACCTCACTGGGACAGGAGAAGAAAACACAGCGGAGCAGCGCAGCACGCCAGATAATTCACAATTAAACCCACGAAGATGAGAAGATGAAAGAGGAACCATTAATAACTGATTGGAGAGTCCCCTTTGCCTCGCTGGGGAGGGCTCGCTCTAAATCACCTGCGTGGCTTTAACCCTCCTGGCTGTGCTCTGCATCTCAGCCCCAGGCCATGGAGCCGTTCCCCTGCTTACTCTTCCTTCCTGCCTCTGAACGCTGCTGCTCCCTGTCACCGACGCGCTCTGGGCCCGTGTTTCATGACTTGCATTTAATTAACAGTGATGGCAAAGTCAGGTATATTTATGGGGACTTCTAATCCTCACACTTACAGTTTCAGTTGCTATGGGTTTCCTTCCAGAGTTGGCGCTTTCCTCCCCACCCCCACCACGTAACGTGCACCAGAATAAAGTCTAATAAATTCTGCTGTGTAATTGGCTGTATATTTTAGGAGTCCATCTATCCCAGCGCTATGAAAACAGAGGCCCTCAACAAAATACCACGAGGACAGAAAGCCCTAGAGGAGGGAGTCCAAAGTACTTTGTTTCCTCAGATGACTGCTGCTGAATTGTTATGGGGGCAAGGCTGGAATGCTGAGGAGCAGAGCCAGAGCTGGCGGCAGCTGCCACGCCACAGAACAGCACTCGGAGGGATGCAATTGCAAGAAACTGCACTTTTGTCCAAAGCTTTGCTACCTCAGAGCAACACAACTACCAGTGGGGCTACCTGGAGGCACTGCCTGCCTGCCCAGCATGCGGCTGCAGTGAGGTGCAGGTGCCTGGGACACGTTAATGCAAGAGCTCTTCAGGTTTTAGTGGTGCTCTCACCTGCCAACACTCCAAGAACACTGAGAAGCCCAGGAAACTCTTTAACTGAGCCACTCCTACCCCAGACTCTTCTCGAAAGCCTGGGAGAAGGTCTCCACGTTTTGAGGAATACGGAACTTCAGCTGCTCTTTAGGGAGAATTCTTGGCAGCAACAAGCCCTCAGAGAAGCCGCACACAGGAGAGGACACATTGCCTCCAGACCACCGGCTCGGCTTCAGCACGGGTTGGCAGAGCCACGTGTAACGGTGGTGCACGTTACTGACTTACCTGCTCCACAGCAGAGCGGGTTCTGGCGGGTAGGATGCAAAGTACGACGGAGGTAGCTCTGTTCGGGGAAGCCTGCGCTGCTGTCTGCTAGAGCCCTTTGGGAGATGAAGACAAAAGATAGGTTCAGCAAGTGCGAGAGTATGAAATTATTATTTTCAACATGTGTATTATCTTATGGACTAACACATACGACAGGGGAGCATTAAAAAGGTGGTGTCTGTGTAAATGAAACACTGAGGATGAATGAGAGTTGTGTGATCTACTGGAGAAGTCCATCACAGGGCTTTCTTCTACGGTGATCTATCAAGAGAAAATGCACACGCAAACCTGTTCTAGCAGCATTTTGGAGGGCACGTTTGTACTGAGGAGAACAGACGTTGTCCACAGCACTCGCACAGGGGCCTGCTGCACCACCCCGAACACGCTCAGCGCCCAGCAGGATTTCCCTCTTGTAATCTTTCTTCACACAAGGAAATTCTTCTGCATGACTACCCCCAGCCTGATAGCAGCACAGCAAAGTCTCCCTGCATATTCAACTTCCCACCGACCCAAAGAAAATTCAAATCCCTCATTCTCTGCTGCATCCAAATAAAGCACTGTATGACAAGAAGGAGGGGGAAATTAGATTTCCTCAAGACTGCTCGTTTAAGTAAAAGGAGAAAAAGACATAAGAAAAGAGGAAAGAATTCTATAAAGTTGGTACAAGTGCTCTCCTGCCCCCAGAAAACACACAGAATTATGGCCAAAATTGTGTGTCTGAACGCCACTGCACAAACTCTTCTATTTTCCTATCATTTCTCTACGATGGTGGAAGCTAACACCCCTTAATTCACAATTTTCCACATTCTATGTTTACGTCCAACATTAATGTTATTTAAAAGTCACCTTATTTTTTTTCTCTCTCTCTCCTGTGAATTCCTTGCTGGGTTTCCGATTTTCCCCCATTTTTTTAAAGAATACTTTATTAAGAAAAGCTGACTGCACCTCCGCTCTGTCTGCTGGAACAGCGCTGACAAATAAAAAACCCACCTCACAGGAGACAGTTTTATTCTGTTGATCGGAAGTCTGCCAGCCCAATTTATGATTGGACATAAGATCTCCAAACCTGGATTTATGTGTTGCAGTATAACGACAGGTCAATGAGATTAAAAGTATGTTCATGAGAGAGCTGTAAGGCAATTTGAGTTTCATGGTTCTGTGGTGATTGGGCATTCAGTCTAAGAAAACCTGCATTAATAAAACACTCGCAGTCCCCGGGAACAATCTGCACATTATTCATTATTGCAGCCCGGCTGTGGTCACCTTCACCAACACCCCCTCGCCAATATAAAAAAAGAGAGAGGGAGAGCAACTCTCCCCCTCCTCCCTATTCAGATGAAGCCATCGGGGAGATAGGGCCGTTGATAACGAACGGGCTGGATTAACAATAGAAACACTTTTCTTCCTTATCATCTGGTTCACACAATCCAAACGGGAACGGGGAATGGGAGGGGAGAGGAATGTCTGAGCACCACCGTAATTGTAAGTCTGTACAGATGGCTGTTCCCCACCAACCGAAAAATACACGGGCCTAACACGGCCAGCAGCCTCCAACGGCATATGGAGCAACTCCCTCGCCTTCAAGGGACGCTGCTTATGAAAGAAACCTCACCCTAAAAACCTTAAATATTGGGCTTAAATGAGGCCCAGCCGGGTCAGGCCGCTGTGGGTCACCTGAATCAGAGCAAACCCCCCTTGGCTGCAGAGCTGGGCCCCGTGGCTGGGCTTGGGTCCGGGGCCAAAAAGCCCCGCGGGTCGGCACTGGGGTCGGGGCGGCAGGGCAGGGCTGCTCTGGCCCACGGCTGGGACGCAGCGAGTCCTGCAAACGTCAGGTTCGGGCTGAGATATCCCCCGGGGTTGGAACCCCGCCCGAGATACGGGTTCAGTGTGTTATCGAGATAACTTTCAAGCGAAGCTTAGATCTCGATCCAAAGCTACCTGTGGGCTCAAAGTTGTTTGCTTCTACCACTCCGGTTCGCTCTGCGCCTCCTGCAAATAGCGACTAGCTCGAGCCCAGATCACATTCCTCAGCTCGCTTTGGCATCACACCCAAGCTCCTCGCTCCTCCCGCAGGAACACTGCGCCCCCTCCTTCGGGAGACACACAGAAGGGAGCCTGCAGCCAATCCAAAAGCCATCATCTCTCCTCTTTACGAGGTTTCGTCTTCCGTCGGTGCCTCTTTTCTTCATTAGCATCATATAAAGATTTTAATTCAAGAAAGATCACAGGATGTAATCATTTGCTGGTGGGGAAAATATTCCACGCTTTGTTTCCATATGGACTCTGTCTGAATAAACCCAACTCCTCATGCTCCTTTTACCAGGCAAGTCCGAGGCCCAAAGACTTGATTTTATGATTTTAGGAGGATCGAGGACCCACAGCTCCGGTGTATTTTGGCAATTGCTGTCGGTGCCCAGCACTGCTGAATGTTAAGCACTAACGCTGAAAAACTAGAGCAGGAGCATATGGAGCACAACACAAACAGCCCCGAGGACAGAGCGAGGATGTGAAGAAAGCAGCCTGAAAAGGGACACGGCCAAGAGATGACGGAGAGCTGTTATTTCCCCCTACGTTTCCATACACTGCTGTTTGACTCTCCCGGTCACCACGCGATGCGCTCCCAAGCCAGGGATCCCTACAAAGCTGCTTAGTGCCGAAGGGGCCAGCAAACATCTGTCGGGTAAGCCCATTTCTGATAGGCAATGAGATAGCGAGGCGTTTCTGTTTCGCCGTTTAATCTGTTCTGTTGTCAGGCATGGCGCCGGGCCAGGAAAAGTTCCCGTTGCCTCAGCTTCAGGGGTGGACTGGCTTCAGAATTTATACAAATAAAAGGAGAAACGAAAAGCGCCGGCAGCACCAATCTGATTACAGAGTCATTTATTTTCTGGTCGTTAATAATTTGTGCAATAAAAGATTGCGTGCCTTTCTGAGTTAGTAGGAGTTATTGGCACAAATTTCCCTCCACACTGGTGTGAGTCTGTGCTTGGAACATAAATTATTAGTTTCTTATCACACTCCTCCTCATTTTTCATGCTGCCACGGCTAGATCGCCAGAAGCCAGCCCCTCAGTCTCAGTCTTATTTTATGCTGCATGAGAAAGGCAGCAAAGATGGTTATTCCATCTTTTATTACACAAACTCGCCTTGGTATTGCCTCTCCTCCCAAACCCCCTCTGCACCTGGATCCTGGAGGTGTGTGCACCACACTGTGTCTGCGCATATGCCAAAGTCTGCCGAGATATCAGGTACTCTGCCACTCGCCAGCTCCATTTCTAATGAAAGCACTTGCTTTTGACAACACCCAGAGCAAGGAAACGCCAGGCTTGCACCACCCTGCCAGCGTCTATCAGGTACCTGGCTGGAATACCTGCAAGAAAGTCGTGTGTGTAAGCATCCTGCTATCCCTGTGCTTGCTCGGCACAGAGACGGTGAGGATAAAAGGAGTGGAAGTGATGCCAGCCTTGAAAGGACAGGAGGAAAGTACTGGCACAGAATTGGATCCTGTGCACAATGGCCGTATCTCCAGCTGCAGACTAGGAAGTTGCCTTGGATGTAGCTGAGGAAACATCAAAACATCCTTCTCGTTTCTCAGACACAGTGCTGAAATGCTCTTCAGCGATGCTAATTGTTTTGTTCAATACAGCAGCTCACTTGTAAACCACACCAAAATTCTCGGACCTTTCCATATGTCAGCCTCATGGTCTTCTCCATTCAACGGGTCTCTTTCAGTCGTGTCAGGAACGTTTGCACCAACATCTGCAGAACTTCAAAAGAAGTGCTGACAGATCCAGACGACGGAGCATGTCTGGCATCTACAACCCTACTTGCCAAGGGCTGCGCACACCAGAGCTCTACAGATAAGCGCAGTCAGGAGGCACAGGGCTAGCTTTGCCTTGTCTTCACTGCAGGACAGCCACTCACCGATGGGGAGTGCTTTTCTCTGCAGCACCCATTCTAGAGTCACCTTTGTATCCACATTGCTCTATCCTCTCCTTTAACATGCCACTGGCAAACCCGGCTACTGCTCACAGCCAGAGCCCTCCGCTCTCCCTCCCGGAGTCCTTCCAGGCTGCACACTCGCAGTGCCGAATCCCTGCTGCATCAACTGGGTTGTGGGAGGCAGGGGTGACCACATGCACTGGAGATGTCTGTTACAAAGCACACACGTGCAACAGGAGCCGCAGGTTGGGAAGCATTATTCAGCTCTACAGCGTTTTCCCCTGCTGCTAGGGCTAAGCACAAGCCGCCCTGTGGAGGCCTGGAGGTGCCCATCAATAACAGAATGATGTGACGTGCTTAGGGCACCCCTGTGTACATACCTGTGTTACAAGGAACACGTGTTCCCCCATTGCAAGAGGATTTATATCGGGGCCTTGGGCAGGCGTAGCACACACTTAAGGGTGCGTTGTCAATTCGAGAGTGATTGACAGCCCAGTGCTTGGCACGTCTCCGGTGATTATACTGCATTGGTGACTCACTGATCATTTCACAACCGTGTTTGTGTCTACAGGGTAACATCCAACATGTCCACAGTTCACGCTGTGCTCCAAACCTCCATCCTGAATCCCTTTGAGTTGCCGAAGCGCCGTCAGCAGGGCTCTGTGTCGCTGGGTTAATCGCTGTCGGAACCAGGGCAGCCTTTCCTCCACGGCACAGCCAGGATCCCACCTGCCACCAGCGCGTAACAGAGCTGCAGAGGAGCACGCCATCCTCACCGAGCGTAGCAGGATGCCCACTGCATGGTAGTTTGGGAAGCCTGTGTGCTGCTGGACATCCTGTAGACCACTATCAAACTGAGGTGCTGCCGACACAAAACCCCAGCCCACCAGTGCTATCTCACCGAGTACCTGGATTAGAAAACTCCTGCTCAGCCCCACCCAGGGTAAGTGAGCCTGCGTTGAAAATGTTAACGGGGAGGGACTATAGCTGCAGTCACGTTACGGCTGTAATGCACGTATTTAAAACAAACAAACAAAAGAGAACGTACACAAAGTAATTGCATGTTTTATCACTTATCAGATCTGTCCCTAAAACAATTCGACATCAGGGATACCAGCACACAGAACCCCTTCAGAACAAAGATTTATAGATCACGGCAGCAACCTCTCAGGTCTATCACAGAAATGCACTAACGGACATAAAATATAATCTTTACATCAGCAAAAGCAATAATTTTGTACTGTGTACGTTTTCCTGGTTACTGGACACAAATCCTGGGCTTCTCCCTGATTCTCTCCCCACCAGACTCACACATCCCATCACTGCTCTGCTTTGTTTCCTAGCTCCCGGTTTGCGTTTTCCAGTTTAAAGCTGCAGACTAGGCTAGAAAATCCATCTAGTTCCTTTGAAATCAAAGATTGGGATCATGACTGGAGGCAGGTACTGGAGAGATGAGTGAGCAGAGGGTTACTTGGATGCAGAAAGACCCAGAAATAAGGATGAAAGAGAGACACCGGGTTCAAAGCAGGATCAGCCAAGAGGGCACCTGAAACGAGGGCTTCTGATTCATTGCATTTAGAAGAAAGGGCGTCTGTCCCTTCGGGACCTGGGGAACCAAAATGCTGAGGAATTTGTTTAAGTCCTTGGGTCAGAAAAAGTCCTATCCTTGGAGAGAATATTGAAAGTACTTCATGGAAATCTCAGGCTTTGACCAGGCCCCCAGATTGTCTACCTCGTCTGGTCCAACAGAAGGCAGTCCCAACAAGCACATTTCGCTCCTTCTGTGACCAAGCAGTTTTCAGATATTTACTGCTCCTTTTTCCACCTCCCAGGAGAACTCCCTTTATCGCAACCCATTCCAAACCCGTTTTGCTGCCATCAACACCTGCAAAAGCCATGCTTTCTGTAAAAGACTTTGGCAGCCTGCCGCAGGCAGGACTTTATCAAAACACTGTCTCCATGCTGCCTGGTGGAGGACCCACACCTGGCGACACTTCCACACTCCCCGATTCCCTGGTCACATCCCTCGCCGCGACGGCTGGCTGCCTACCACCTCCCATGCAAAAGATGAAACCAAACTGCGGAAGCGTGTGAAATTTCTGGTGACGCAATGACAAGATGTTGAGAGGAGGTTACAAAGGAACCCGTCCAGCAAAGTTTCCCTGGGCTTAAATACAACAGATACCTCAAGCGGTATTTGACTTCAGCGCCCAGTTAACACCAGGCTGACAATTCCTCAGCTGAGCAGTCGAGTTGCAAACCTTTCTCCAGCAAGCCACTGGAAGTCACAGCAAGTCACTGCATCATTCGCTCAAACTTCGCCAGCTTAATCAGAATAATAACAGAGAAATGGCCCCTGGAAGGCTAAATGCTATCAGCGTAGGTCCAGCCGGGAAGATAAATTGAGCAGTGCGCGTGGCTGAGACCCTTGAAAAGAAACAGCGCACTTCCTATTTTCACATCTTGGAATCCCAGCGCTAGAGCAACACTGGCAGGAGTTCCTCAGTCACCCTCTTCCTAAGAGGTCAGCTCTTCAAGCAGCTGTCCTTCTCCAGATCCCTTTCTCTTCTTTTTTTTTCCAGCAAGCCATTGATTTATTTCATGGTGATTCTTTGCACAGCCATAGCAGCCATCACCCAAAGCTTGCAACGCGCTTGGCAAACATTCCTTTCGCAGCCTCCCGGTAGCACCAGGGGCTGCCAGGGAATCACCAAACATGGGCAAATATTAGTTCAATTCCTGATGTAGCAGCAACGCCAAATAAACCACGCTTCAGAAGCAGCATCCCCAAGTACTAAGAACTGCATGCAAACAACTTGCTGTTCAATATTCCTGAATATTTCAATACTTGGTTGAATTTCCACATCAATTTCCTATGAGTATATCTATTCTTTGCTTTTGCTTCAGACCCAATGGATATTTACTGCCTTACAGTTCTGTGCAGAAAGACTCAGAGATATCAACTTATTACCCTGGGCTCATCTGTGGAAAAAATGAGGCACAGAGCAAGCATTTGGCGTTTCAGAATCAGGAGCCAGGAACAGCAGACAACTCTGTTTCCTCGTACACAGGCAGCGCCACATAACCAGATTGTGCTAAAACGGACGGTGTGTGTTACTACCTTGTAAGCATACAATAATTAATTTTCTTCCTTATATCTAATACTACTCAACTTCAGTATTTTTGGAAGGGAACTGTTTTCCCCGTTTCTCCCACCCCTCCCAGTTTGAGCTCTCTACATATCTCCCGAAAAATCTGCCATTGTGCACGCTCAGGCTGTACTGCACTTAATGAGGCACTTCAGGTTCAATGAGGTCCTTCATCTTTTCAGTTCTAGCTTTGTGCCTCTCCCTTCCAGGCATCTGAGCTGGCTCCTGCAGGATCTTCATTACGGTACTTCTTTCTCCCTAAGTTACAGCTCCCTGGTTCCCTCCGCCCTGCCCGAGGCGGTGGCAGAGGGGTGAGGACCCGGCCGCTGTTCCCAGATCTGTCACCAAGTTGTTGTGACCTTGCCAGCAAGCTGGCACTTTTCAAACGTGGGTGCCTCAGTGTTGGCACCTAACGCAACCTGATTCACCAAGATGATAAGCATCCGCGGCTCTTATTAAAAAAGAGCAATAACTATGACAGCATCCGAAGCCTTGTACTTCTCTCTCCCCTTCCACTTTCACGTTTCATTAGCCCCAAACCCGCGTCTCCCCCTTACGTTAACAGCCAAAGCTGACGCAAGCTTTATCTCCCAACCCAGTACAACCCATTCTCCCAGTTCTCCCAGTAGCTGAACTCAACTGGCAACAAAACCTTCACGTGTATGCCTGAAAAGGCCAAACAAGAACCCCAGTTGCTGATACGCCCACGGTCCACACGGACCCACCGCCCCGCAACCCCTTCACCGTACGATGCCGCAGGAGGAAACAAAACCCATTGCAATTTTCCTCCTTGGGCTCCACAGCACTTTGAACACGCTCAGCGTTGCAACCAGCAAGACTCATGCACACGTCTGGTCCAGGAGCTGTTGCATCTATCTCTGAGAACCTACCGGGCTGTTTAACTGCTCTCGCAACGTGAAGGATAAAAACTAAACCGTCCAAGGAAATCCTTTACATGCAGGCCCACGCAGCTGTAAGTCCCTCATAAAAGGCTTTCTTCTAATCGGTTTGGTTGCAAAAAAAGAAAAATAAATGTACCAAAAACCATGCCATAGACGTGTCATGTCAAGGCGGGTGTTCGGCAGTGTGCATGAAGGCACAGGGGGACAGAGCTTCATTAAACTGTGTGAGTATGGGCAGCATCAGGGGACCTGGTGAATAAACTGTGTCTGGGAAATGGGCACAGCTGGGGACAGAGGCTTTCCCCCAGCCCTGGCGTCACCAGGATCAGTTCACACCGACGGGGACAGGGATGGGAATGGGGACAGGGATAGGAACGGGAACAGTGAAGAGGGACAGGGAAGGGGCTGGGAAGGGGAACAGGGACAGGGATGGGAACGGGAACGGTGAAGAGGGACAGGGACGAGGAGGTGGGACGGGGTCAGGGACAGGGAAGGGGACGAGGGGTCTTCTCCGCCTCCCCATCCCCTCCACCCCCCTTGGCCGCAGCTCCCACCCCACAGCCCCGGCGGCCGCCCCCAGCCGCGGCTCGGAGCCTCCGGCATCCGCGGGGCGGGGGCGGGAGGAAACCGAGATTAAAAAACCACAAAAAACCCCAAACCCCACGCAAGGACGGGGCCGAGCGGTGCCCTGGGAGCCCTGCCCGGGGCCGGCCCCAGCTGGCGCCGCCAGGTCCCAATTAACCGGGCGGCCCCGGCCGCTGCCTCCCCCGGGGCGCTGCGGCTCGGCACGGCTCGGCTCGGCTCGGCACGCCCCGCAGCCGCCTACGCGCTCCCCGGGCGGCCGGGGATGAGGGTTTCTTGTTTTCTTTCTCTTTTTTTTTTTTTTTTTTTTTTCCAGCAGGGCTGATAGCAGAGGAACGCGGAGGCGCGGCCGCACGCAGCCAGGCAGCCGCACAGCCGCGGCTCCCGGGGGGTCCCCGCCCTGCGGGGGGGGGGAACGATGAGCTCCGGGGGGCCACAGCACGGATGTCCTGCTGTAGTGCTCACCGACAATCCCCTAAAAGAGCAAAAATAAAACGCAGAAGTCGCGCGTGCAAATACAGCCAGCACCAGCCCACCGAACGTAGGCACACCAGAGCACCGCTACTGGCCTTTTACACGTCCGCTGCGGTGCTTTTGGGGATGTTTTAGCCATGAACAGCTTCCACGCTGAGGTCTTTGTGGCTGTTTTGACCCTTGGACACTGGTGTTAGACAGGAAAAGTCTAAGTTACCGAGTGCCACGCTCCAGCGGAGGTGGTCTCCAAGCAGCAGTGGTGCAAGGAAGAGGCGAAGTCGCGCCCCCGGCCCCATCCCTTGGGGCTGTGTCTGCCAGAAAATCCTCCACACCTAGCGAGACTTTCCACGGAGGCAGGCTTCGGCTCTAAGCGAATCATTTCGAGATTCAGCTTTCCCCCAGTCGGTCCTACAAAGCATGTTCTCAGCTGTAAATTACAGCCACCCGTCCCAGGCCTCACCGCCACCCTGCAGAAGCTTTGCAGCACCAGACACAGCGCAGCACAGCTCCAAATCCTCGCACCCCCTGCCCGTCTCCCTCTCGGCACGGTGGATATTTAAGAGAAAGAGGTCTACAAGAGAAGAAACTGGGGTGAGCACCTTGTTCTCCTGCCCCCTCACATGGACATGCATTTAGTTTCTGGGAGAGTGATGAAGACGATGCAGGTTGTTTCCCCGTGTTTCTTTTTCCTTCCGTCAGCATTTCCCTCAACCAGGGGATCTGACACAACCCCACATCAGGCAGCTACTTTAAAAACTGCGTTAGGACCAGGACCGCGTTTTAATCACCACCATGCCTGACCCGACAGGTCCCGAAGGAAATGTCCTCCTTCTGGCTTTATTTTCAAACACCAAAAAAAAACAAACCTTCCTATGTAAGACGAAGGGCTTTTTGTATTTCAACGAGACAGTTAAAAATCTCGCTCATTTATCATCATGGTCCCACTTTCAATTTTGCCTTCTTGGAAATCATTTTGGAATGGGAGAGACAGATTGTATCTGAAGCCATGACATTTCAGTGAAATGCCATCACTTCTCATCACTAAACGGTGATGTTTTGCCCCATCTCATCAAGTCATATCGAAGACTTTTTTTTTTCCTCTCTTGAGATGGCATTGATGAGAAAATTAAGCATAGCGATCTCTACAAATTACCGACAAGACTCAGCCTAATACCTATCCAAAAATGGGGCAAAACTTGCCGTAGTTACCAAAGACCCTTTCTACCTGATACCGCACGGCTTGAGAGTAGCAGCATGCCACCAGCGATGTTCAGCTCTAGCACGGAGGGACAGGACACCGACAGGAGCAGGGCTGTGTCCTCTTAACTACAGCAGGGCCCTCGCCTGTTGTGTCCTTGTTCTGCAGAGCACAGGAACCAGCCGGTGTGGAAGGAGCTCTTACACGTGAAATATTTAACCTTAACTCCAAATACACAACCTGAGCTCAGACCGCTGCAAGTCGCCACTTCAGCAAAGACTTCAGAATAAAGCTAATTTTCAAAATCAGGTCTTTCGGGAGGATAAAAGCGAGATATTTTACGTAGATTTTCAGAGCTGCAGAGCCTTTCCACAGGCTCCCATTGCCTTCTACTGGGGTTACGAAGGTGTCTGGAGCAGGACCTGTAGGCTCTCCTTGTTTCCATGCCAACCACCACAAAAAACGGTTATTTCAGATACAGAATAGCTAATTTTCAAATGACAAAACTATCTGCCATTTAAATTATGTTTGCTACTCCTAAGTGGCCAAGGGGTCCCTAATCCGTATCATGGACTAAATGCCTGCAATATTTTATTACTAAAATTTAAGCTGTTTTGGAATAATGGAAACAGGAGAAAGAGGCTTTGTGTTCATGCCTGCAGACCTGAGGCAGGCAAACTTTCCAGTAGAATTGGTGGTAATTTTACCTGAGTGCATCCCAGTGTAGGAACCTGTTGGCCAGGGACACGATGCTAGCCCTGCCAAAATAGGTGATGAAAAAAAAGTGGGAATGAGATAGTGGAGCATTTTAGTCATACTGCTGTGCAAGCAGGAGCCAGGAAGGAGTCCTGACAATGCAGATCTGGCAAAAGTCTCGCCGACTTCAATGAAAATCTTGCCTAAGGAGGGGTGGCAAATCTCACACCTCATCACGAAACTCACCTGCTCAGTACAAAGGGCCACATCCGTCACATCGGAGCCGAGACTCCTCTCGGCACTGATAGCATGCTGTTAGCACGCTCCCGGGGCAAGAAGCTGACTGGGAGAGGAAAATAATGCTACAACAAACGCACAGGATTCTGCTCCCCAGCCCATCCCACGGCTTTTCCAGAGGTGGCCATAACACGGCAGGGAAGTGTTCCCCCAAATTCAGCCCTGTGCTGCATACCAAGTGTGCTCGTTGCAAATCAGCCCCTATATCCGACCCTTTCCCTTGCTGCCGTAGTCCAGAAACACTGAAAACCAGAAGGTGAGGGCTAGGCTCATCTCTTAGCTCTGGTATGGCCTTTTCTCCAGCATACCGGTATCGTATTTGGGAGAGAAGAATTTGACTTAATCAGAAAAGCTCTATGAGTGCAACCCTTAAAAGGATGCAGCTCTACACCGTCGTGATATGTGCTTTATCTTAGCACAGCTTAGAGAAATTATATGGCTTCAATTATAGTGGTATAGCCAGTGGAGTAAAACCCTCACGTAAACAGGGTTCATTGCTGATCTAAAATGGAAATGAATTGTCTTAAAGGCATTTTTGTGGGCCCTCTGCAGACATGATTTTAACTAACACGTAGGCCATAGGTACAAAGAGCATTGCACTGCGGAAATTTCTGTTCGGGCCTTTGCATCGTTTGTTCTTTCTTTCAGGTAACAAAACCCTGAGAAATGGACTTTTTTTTTTTTTTAATTCCAGAAAAATGCAGGGATGAAGCTCCCACTGGGAGAAAAATGGCAGAGCTCGGAGCCCTCGTGAGCAATTGCTCACTGAGAAACTCTGCCAGAAATTGTAACTTGGGCGGGAGAGGGGGGTCGGAGGGGAGGCTGCGGAGCAGAAAAGATCCAAGATAATGCGAGAACGCAATCTCTTAAAAAAAAAAAGAGATGGGAAGAAAAGAGTTGTTCCCCAGATGAGCTTTGAATGCCAAGTTTCAGCAATTTTCAGTGCCACGATACAAACCCTTGAAAAACGAGATTTAAAGCTGCTTATCAATTAGATGGGCTACCCATTGTGCTCGTAAGTTTTACAGAATTGCAAATGCTTCTCACCCTCTCCTTCTCCTGGAGTCAGGGGGGGAAAAACGAGGAAAATGCTGAGTTCCTTTCAGGGGCGAGCTGCTCATTCCTGAGGGAGAAAGCCTGGAAGGCGCTGCGTAGACGCTAAATAAAATGCCGGTGGCGGCCCCACGGATTTGTTCCTAGGGTTAGCGCTCCGCCTGACCCTTCCCCATTCATCATACCAGTGCGGTCACTCATCGTGAATGACACAGCACGACACCACGTGAATTATCTCTGACCTTCAGGAGGAGCGGCTCCTCCAGATCAGGTTGAGGTCAGGAGGAGGGCAGGAGGGAGAAGTTTGTCCACCAGGGCTGGGGAGCAGCAGAAAGCCTCATCCTGCGGAGCACAGCGGCGGCGTGTTCGGGGCACGGGCCCGTCTGCCCAGCCAGGTAACAGCTCTGTAATCTCAGCCATCGAGCCCAGGGGTGCTGCGTGAGGCAACGGTGTCTGCAGGATCGTGAGAAGCCCAGGTGAACTGCTTGGGGCAAGTCAGCTGCGGACACGGCCCAAATTCCTGTGCCCTGATCCAGGCTGATTGCACCACAGAAATCCCAACCAGGACGGGTGGCTGGGAACTGGATGAGCCTGGTGGCTGCTGCTAACCGGTTGGCCACGATGCCAAGGAGCTAACGGATCGTTGGCGTTTCCATTAGTAGCACGGATTATTGGGTGTTTATCATCTGTCTAAAAGTTCTGC
This sequence comes from Anser cygnoides, assembly GCF_040182565.1. Classification (NCBI taxonomy): domain Eukaryota; kingdom Metazoa; phylum Chordata; class Aves; order Anseriformes; family Anatidae; genus Anser; species Anser cygnoides. The sequence goes on along the minus strand of NC_089895.1, from coordinate 4,822,456 downwards.
TTTGCTTATCGTGGAGGGATGAAGACTTGCCCCTAGATCACGTCACTGCTCCAAGGAGTCCAGCTTTCATCCTGCAGGCAGTGCTGGGTGCTCCCAAAGGAGGGCAACGTCCTAAAGCTCATCCAATTTTGGGCCCCATCCTGAAATTCCTACATTCAAAATTCAGACAGTTTTTTCTGTGTTGAATACCAGATCTTGCCTATACAATATTATAAATATAAGCCAGGGAACAAATGTCCTTAAACGCTTTTAGCCATAGAGAATGACTTCAAACAGTGTAGCTTTAGGCATCTTTCACATACAGAAAATTGTATGATGAAATATGTACAAATAAATCTCCTCCTTTCAGATGTTCCTTATCTCATTTAATGCCCAAAATTTTTGGTATTATAGGCGTGCTTAATATGAAAGTAAATGAACCATGCCACAGAATTCTTTAATATCTCGAGTCTCGCAAACGCCTGTGGTTTACAAACAACTCCACCCAGATGAGACCAGAAAACTCAGCCAGCTAATCCCCGAGTACAATTACCCATAACCCAACGCCGTCTGCGGGATCAGGGCCTAATGATTTAATCCAGCTAAGAATTACTAACGACTGATGCTCGTGAACAGAAAGGGGCCATTTGTGTACAGAACTGCTAGGTGGATTGAGATTTGGAAATAAAATTGGGCGAGCGATTATTGTGTAACACTGATTAAAATTAAACAATGAATCTGATCACGTTTGAAGTTCAGGCAAAAGAATTTGCAATGTTCACATTAAAAGTTTGGCTTTGGGATTTATGGAGTTATATTCTTCCTCAGAAATGTGTTACTAGGTCACAAGAGTGCTCCGTGGCACTGATGGAGCAAATCACAGGTCCCCTGGGTCCTGACCCTGTAAACACCGCCTGATGTGCACTTTCACTGAGGCCAGGGTCTGTGGAACAGGGCTCCCAAAGAAAGTTGCTGATTGTCTTATAAGTTCCTGATGCAGACTACCAGCAAACCAGAGGAGCTGCACTCCTTTAACACAGTGAACTAATCACATATTTCAGGGCTTACATCTGTCCAGCATTCATTCTTGGAAAATCCAAACTTAAAAGTTAATGCTGCCTTTTTTTTTTTTTTAATGCCTTTCTCTTTAGAGGGGGTTACCTACTGCTCTCCAACCCACCACCTCTTGCCAAGTTATTCTTTCATACTTGTCCAAGACCACAGCATCAATAAAAACTGAAATGACACTGCTCTCAAGTCATTATCTTTAGGGAGATTCCCTTGTCACCAAGACTAGGCACAAAAAAGCAGAAAATCTAACATGGCAGTTCTTACCCAACATTTACCCAGAATGTTTACTAAAGTGGTGTCTAAGGGAAGGCACGTTATTCTGCATGGGGCACTGGGGAGCCATCTACATCTCCTGCATCCCCCAAATCAAACAAACCACAGAGGCTAGCAGTGAAGTTCCAAATATTTCCATCATTCAGCTGCAGCCTGAGAGGGTGTGAGCGCTCCCCAGGATTTTAATTTTTACTCTATTTTCACACAGGCAGAAAATGGAAGTAAAGGAACTGCTCTATCTTTTTGGCAGGTGTTTCAGCTTTCTTTGCTGCACCCTGGCAATTAGTTTGCATTATTGCAACTCGGTGTAGTAGGAAAAGCTCAGCTCCACCTGCAAGTCTCTGCTGATGAGGGGCGGGGAGGGAAGCTAAAGGAGAACTCGACGCTGGCAGCTGTTCCCCAAGGCCCTGTGCCTGGGGCTAGGCTCCACTCTAGTCTGGGCTGGATTCCCACGGCACCATACGTGTGGAAGAGGAGTTTCAGAGATGGTACCTCTGCCCTGCCCCCTGCACAGAAGCAGCAGGAAAAAAAAAGTTCTTTGCATCCATCTTCTTCCCTGTGCACCTGTACGGGGTTAAGCATATTCAAACCCACCATCTCCTAATGTATTATGCAAGGACATGACCTTGCAGCTCGGGTACCATCATCAGCTGCTGTCCTAGGAGAATGTCTACATACTGATTCCCTACAGATGAAGAAGGCAGGCTACAGACGGGAGAGAGAAAAAAAAAAAAGAAAAAAAAAAGAAAAAACCCACAACTTTACAGGAAAGAGATGAGCATGTAGATTCCTTACTAGTAATTCTATTAGAGATTATTAAATCTACTACCCCTAAATAAGGTTGTTTTTTTTTTTCAGTAGTCTATCCCTCTTTTGCCTGTTTCCTCTGGGCAGGCACCAGCTCCAGGCTGCTTCATACATTATCTGAATCTATTTTCTTTTCAGCAAAGCAGACTCTCAAAAGTAGGCAAATTCCCAGCTTTCTGTTCTGTTGGCTGCAAAGATCAGAGCATGAACTGATCGTGATGCAGGAATCAGGAAGAGGCCTAGTGTTTCCATATATATAGTAATAAACATTCAGTTGGGTGTGGAATATGACAGGAGAGACTGTGAGCTGGAGATACCACTAGAAAACAGGAGACAGGATTTATTGTAGATTAAATCTGTAATCCTTTAGCACAGGAAAAGTCTCTGCCCTTTTTCCAATAGTGACATTGCCCATCGCCTGGCACCTGTGTGCCAAATGAAACGACACATGAACCGAGGCCTTCCCACTCTCTGTTTGTCTACCTTCTGAGTTCACCAAGCACCTAGTTTTGGGTTTTCTGCACCCTTACATGCAATGGTGGTGCTCACGCAGGTAGAAGTTCCCTCTTAAGTCAATGGGATTTCGTGTGAGAGCAATTGCCCCGCATGCTGCGGTTGTGCCATCACCCTCTTCCTCAGGTTCTGCTGTGGGAGAAGCAATGTGGACGGGTTGAGGGCAACATCATGCTCAATAACAATGCCACAGCCAAGAGTTATCCACTACAACATCACCAAGACGTAATTCTGAGAACTGTTAGTTTCAGCTTTGCCATCTGCCCTTCCAACAGGCAAACCAGTTTATGAGGAGACCACCAGTTATCCCATACGTTGATGGGTATCAGATCAATTTAAGGTGTGATTTTAAGCCACTGAAAAAGCTTGCCAGTTTTGAGCCAGAATTATTTTAGTTTATATCAGAATTTCAAATGGAACTGAAAAAGGAAGCTGGCACACACTCAGTTTCCAAATGGACTTTGTCTAATTCACTTAATCACTGACCCAGTCGCAAAGGCAGGACAGTAGAGCATGTGCACAACTCAGCTGTTTCAGTGTAAAAGGCAGTGGTTTAGCATAAACTATCAGCGAAAACCAGTGTATCTCTGCTGACTGACACAAGATGATAGTTTATCATCTTTCCAATTCAAGATTTCTTCTCCTTCCATAATTATTCTTGTTAATGGTTACAGACACCTTTTCTCCTACGAAGTCACATAGCGGGAATTAATGTCAAAAATCAAAAGTCACATCAGCTAAAAATCCTGCAGCGAGATCTCAGCCTAGAGCAAGAATGGCTAACCATTTATAGACCCACGCGCTCCAGCAACGTGCAGCTCAGCCCCTCGTACCCTTTTGGATCTAGGGCTAATAGGAACTGGAAACACAACCCAGCTGGACGTTGTTTTTCTTTTCCCTAGTTGCAGTCCTATCCTCCTTTATACCAATGATTAGCAGTATGCAAAAGCTTCACCTGACAGTCTGTAAGATAAAGTACCCCACTATCCTGGGTATGCTTTTTGTTCCTTTTAACTGTATGTATTCAAAGGTATTAAAAAAAAAAGTATATTAAAAAAAAAAAAAGAGGCAAAGTGCTATAAAGAGCATTATACCTTCTGCTAGGCTCCTTTCTAGCTATCTGGGCAGGGAGGTTGAACCTGGGAATCCTTTAGCCCCTAGCACTTGCTGAGGGATAAAAAAAGGTTTGTAAATTACACGGCATCTGTCTGATATAGATGTTTCATCCTCTTTTTTGCTACACCAACAGAAAAAAAAAAAAGAGTACATAGGAGTAGAGAGAAAAAAAAAAGATGACTGCCCCATCTCCATCTTTACTCCAGAAGTTAATCAGCTGAGTGAAAGTCCTCCTCCCCCAAGGAAATGTAGTAACTGAATGTCATCTTCTTCCCCTTCTCAGGACAGGTGGCCTCGATTGTTCACATCAAAAGAGCAAGCAAGAAAATCTTCTAATCAATCAAAGAAGATGAGAAAGGAGGAGGTGAGTGACAGGAGGCTGGATGCACAACCAATCTCTGAAAACTTTACTGTACCTGGGATCTGTTCATTCACCTGGGATAGACTGTACTTAGGATCCAAAATCAAACTGTCCACTTCTTTGTCTACATTCAGATTACTTCCCTATCCTTCTGCAGAAGTTCCATAAAATGTATAGTTCAAGACTGGTCTTGTATTTGGGATATACTTGATTTTATTGTCCTTTAATGCTTCTCCTACACTACCTTTCTCAATGCCTCATTTTCTGCAGGATGAAAATGCCAACACAAATTTGCAGAAAAAAAAAAAAAAGTATTTTCTTAAATGAAATGGAATGGGTTCTGTCTCTCTAGCTATGTTCCTTCTGAGCAGCAGAGAGAGAGATCTCGCAGTTACCTAAGATAATGTGGTCACTGTTACGATGGTTTTTTTTCCCCTCAGCTGCTATATTACGCTCAAAGAAAAACAATAGACTGTGCCTTTTTAACATTACAATAGGCATCAAATGGATGCCCTGGGAAGGCAAGTGGCTTGCAGAATGATTTTTTTTATTAGAACTTAGTCCACACAAGTGAGAGATGGAGCAGCTCCGTTCTGCGGACATATAAAAAATAGCTGACCTGCTTCCAGGCAGTGCTGGGGTTGCCATGATGTGACCTGCTTTTCACATGCTTGAGGGTAGTTTTGAAGATGTCTTGTGATGCCACAGCAGTGCTTTTGTGGGCCTTCACAACATGAGATGGCTTACTAAATTTGGACAGAAAGCGAGTATGAAAATTACAACCTTTGAGCGTGTAACACATGATGTCAGGAAGAAGGCTTTGACTCAGAACACTCAACACGTCAACTTACAGCTAGACAAGAGGACCACAGGTATCACGGAAATACCAGCTGCCTGAAAAGAGGTGCACTTGCTAACAGGTCTATCAAAAGTAATGCCAGCCTTGCCTCCTTTTGCACACCCCATCCTCCCCACAACAAAGAATATAAATGGAACATTGCTATACCTGTCACAGAAGAAGGGAGCGTGGAGCTGGGGACTCAGAACTGGGGTTAAATGTCAAGCTCCTCAAGGACATAGCAAGGATTCGCCATCCCCGTCAGTGCATAAGGGAGGAGGGAGGCAATGCAGGAGGAGAGGAAGGGGACAGGGAAGCAAATAAATAAGGACAATGCACAATTTATGAAGACAAGAAGGTAGTAAGTGCTATTCACCCAGAGTGTAAATTGGTATTGATGTCACAACACAGCCCAGCCAAAAAATAATGATGATGATAATTTAGGGCTTGCACTATATCTCACTCAAGCCACAGTCTCATCCAACAGTAACTCCCACCCTGCCGCCTTCTTCCCCTTCTCTATTCATTGGTGTCCTCCTAAATCAAATACACTCAATGTTGATTTGATTATGTTCCCTTATTTTATTTATCATCCATCGCTCACTCTTCCACTCTCCTCACAAGTTCTCAGTGGGCATCTCCGTCATTTTCTGGTGCCTGGCAGTACTCGGAGGAACCAGCCTGCCTTCAGAGGAATTAGAATCCTTAGGCCAGTAAGGATTCATGCATCCTTCCCAGCCCTCATCTGTCATCCTTTAATCTCGCCTGTTTTATGCTCCAGATCCTGGCTACCCAGTCCTGACTTCCCAGGTTTATAGCCCTGACTTACTTCCCTCCTGTAACATTTTACTGCTTGGTTATCGGCCCTTAGGGGCCTCATTTACACAAGCGCTGTTTTCGCTATAGTTAAGACTAATTCACTGGGTTACAGTTTGCTCTTGCATCCTACATTCTGTTCAGCTCCCAGTCTCCTCTCTCCTGCAGGGAGGCAAAGGATTTTTCCTGTCTAATGGACAGGAGATTTATTTTCCTTTTTTTAATTACGGTTATTAATCCCCTTTTGGGTGTTTCAAAGCCTGAATAAAATTCTCCTACACTGTATGGTGTGATTCTGCCTGGTTCTCTTCGACGCACACGTGCCCTCTGGGCTCTTCATAAGGTCTGCGGGACCTTGAGAAGGAGCCTTCATCTGGGGTCTGCTCCCCTCATCCAGGTCAACGTTACAGGCGAATGGCAGGCCACAGTCCTGGGAAAGCCTGGCCTTCTGTTTGCACCTCAGGTCTGGCTGATGATAAACCCCTCCTAGAATATGTTGGTGTGTGTTTTCCTCTTTTTTTTCCTCTCTTCTTCAATTTTCTCATTAGGTAAAGAAATACCTCTGTTGTCATTTATGTTCGTTTCTTCACTAGGACGTTATATGGTTACTGTACAGTCATTAGATTTCTACCTTTCCAACAGACACGCGTACAGATACAGATGAGCACGCACACATATACATACATATTGGTGTGAGTGTATGGCTCATTTCAATAAATCTCCCTATCCGAGGCTCATTTTTCAGTGCTGCTTGCTTTCACAGCTCCAGCTGGGCCTGCAATTTATTTTGTTTATGGACCGATTTCATACAAAAGCAGAGCACAGTCAATGCCCTTCTCTTACACTGACTCAGCCAAAACCACAGAATAACCACAGAAAGGCAGAGGACACAGCCAAAAACCACCCGGTCAGCCTACCTGTGCCCCCAGGGCTGTACCTATCGTGCCTAAACCAGAGAAGACCGATGGCACGGTGTACAACAGGTCGGTGTGATCCATGGAAGCTGTGCGAGCCAGCGTACATGTCCTGTCTGGGGCTGAATACCCAACATGAATTCAACTGCCTGAGCAAATTAAAGAGAAACTCTAAATTTAGAGTCACATCGGAACCTCCCACAAGCCAGGATCAAAAATCTGTTGAATTCTGTTTCAGATAATTGTTTAGCATCAGCTTAATTCCAAACAGCACAATAAAATTGTCAACTACATGAAAAAATGAAACATGAATTTGTAAATAATACTGTCCTTTGCTGTCCTCTCTTACTTTTACAGGATCAAAAGCTTATTGCCAACATTTTTTCTTATTAGATTTCCCAACCTATTGTAAGAAATAAATAGATATTATCCCTATTTTATTGATAGATAAACTGTGGCACTCAGAAATTAAATGAGTTGCCTAAGGTCATACAATGAACAGTTTAGGAACCGGATCAATGGAGTCATTCTTTTCTTCTAATTTCTGTGTTTCTGAACGGCAAACCCTCCAGGGATTTGGCACACACTTGCGAAGTGATTTTCCCAAACTACCAATATTGGCATAACTCCATTCTTGTGGAAGCCAGGATGCCGTGCACAGAATTAGACCAGCTTATTATCTTAAGTGGCAACAAAGCTAGAGCAGCACCAGCTGCAGTTCAAAAACTCACCCACACGCAGAATCAATAGATCTCCAGAGGAACTTCTGACTACTAAGGGGTTGCGCATAAATAATAATATTCCACAGCTGCAATTCTGTATTTTTTTCTTAATTTCCTTTGAACCACGGTGTATCAATAAAGTCAGATGCAAAAAAAAATCCCTTTTTAATAAACAGGGATGCACCTAAAGCACTACCTCACAACAGGCACATATATACCGTGTTCACATGACCCTCGAGAAGTGTGTGATTACCTTCCTCAGAGCTTTCCCTCTTTCTCCTCATTCTCCAAGTGCCCAGCATCCCCTCTCCCACCCTCAGAGATGCGCTCTGTGCTGCAAAGTTTACCCAGTGGGGTTTGCCCACGGTCAGGTGAGAGGAAGGAAAAATCACAGGTCTGTTGCTGCACATCTACTTCCTGGCATGCCGCAACAACCCAGCACCAGTGCAGGAAAGGCCTTTGAGAGATCAGATGTGTGCTGCAGGATCCCCTGCAGGCCCAGCTAGTACACAATGAAGAACAATAAATCACCAATTCCTGCAAAACTCTCTTGTTTTAACCCACAGAAATCCATGTCTAACACATTTAGCAGATAAAAATGAAGGAACTTGAAACCTGACACATTTCTGTTCAGTGGGCAAAACTACTGCTCCGGTCTCCTTGACCAAAACGTTGTCAGGTGGGCTAGCAGCAACCACCCGTGGAGTCTGAAAACAGATCCCAGCTCTAAACTGGGCCCACCCTTTACAGTACTGGTTTCAGCAAGCCCCGTGTCCTGCCATCCAACCTATGGTCGGCAAGGGGCTGGCACAGACGCAGATATCACACGTAGATGGAACCCCAGAAGGGCTGTGCCCTCAGTCAGCGCCCAAACCTGAACGTTTCACAGATTACCACTGAAAAAGCATAATGCTCCCCACTGTTCCCATACGTGCAAAATACTACGTCATTCATTTTACATCACTGTAGACTAAGATTGGTAAAACTCTCCCTCTCCCCCTCTCACCGGCAAACCCATTAACATGAGCTATAATTATTTCTCGGAATAAGGGATTCAATCTCCAGCTATGAGACTCTAAAGTAAGAGCTCAAATGACAGACACTGATCTCTTCAAGTTATAAAAGTAGTTTTTAGATAGTACACGGACCAGCTGGGCAGTTTTATCCAGAAAGTCCCCATCTCGTATCCGGAATGTGTATGTCTCCCAGAACCCAAACACCTGCAGTGCATGCAGCAGCACGCCCCTCTGTAAGTGCTGTCACTGGCAGCACTTCCTAACTCCTTGCAATTCACGTGTAGCAGATGTGGCTAGAAACTGTCTCCAGCATGAAGACTCTAGGGCGATCTGGAGAGAAGTGTTCAAAGGACAGCGTATACGTTGCAGATGACATCCTAGGTGGTTTTCAGGGCTCCACATACAGGTCTGTGGACTTAAAGGTGGTGAAAAAGCACTTCCTACAAGCCTAGTAATCTCTTCTGTCACCCTATTTATTTGGACGGAAGAAACCCCAATGTTCTATCATTCCTGCTTCCAAAGAGAGAGTCTGAACCCCAAATGAGAAAGAAGTGTTGCGTACCTCACTTCTTTTGACGATCCCAGTGACTGTCAGCAACATAGAGGAGCTTTGCTTTGCACGTTTTTGGTGCTCCCGGCTGGGGTTTTCCTCTCACTGTGTTCAGTGAACCTAGAAGAATAAAGGGAAAACATAAATAAAAAGGTCCTCTTTGGAGGCAATTGCTGAAGAGCAGTTACTAAATGGGAAGATGTCCAGAGATCCTTCCCCCTTGCAAACTGCAAGTGGTCACAATCTCATGGACTTTCAACAGTTGTTGCTCTTGCTCCAGTTTCTAGGTAGGAGAATGAAAGTAGCAGGGCTCTCCCCGACAGGAGGGGGTGAAAGGAAGGAAAGGAGAATTGAGATCGAGGAGCCGTTCCTTCCCAGAAACTCTTCTACCCTTTCCATATGAGGAAAACTCCCTCACCTCTGCACTAACACACCACAATATATCAGTGGGCTGCATTTTTCCAAAAAAACAAAGACCCAAGGCAGGAGACTGCAGGGGCCAGAATTCAGGGCAGATCTGCTCCAAGACTCATACATCTTAGCACCTTCTGCTCCACTGATACTGTCGTGATCAGAAAAAAAAAAAAAACTCTATAAAAACAGCTTTTCCTTCATGATTATTGATAAATTCTGATAAACTCTCATCCAAAGATCCTTGAAATTGGTATAATGGTATAATTGGTATATTGGTATAATTGGTATAAGGCCACTCCAAACTCTCTTCCAGAGGACCTAAATCTAGTGCAGCAGCCATGCCCTACTCTGAAAGGTTCTCCTATCGTCCCATTCTCTAGTAACCAACAGCCCTGCCACCAAAATTCGGCCATTTTTCCCAGCTAGCCTGAGAAGTATTTCTTCACATTGCACAGGCTCCGAGGGGTTAAAAGCCACTTTGTCCAGGATACATTCTGTGCAACCCTTAATTTCTAAAGCACTACATTTTAAGCCATAAACCCGTGTCATTATTTACTTTCTTGAAGATAACACGGAGCCAGCTTCTCCCTGTCTCTCTCTGTCTGTTTTTGCTGCCTTTCGGAGGCATCCTTTGTGACTGCTGCATGGCTCAGTAATTCCCAAGTCAGCGCATATGTGGAAAATTGCTGTCAAACAATGGCCCAGGAGAGGGAAGGAGGAAAGCTCGGCTCACCCCCAGACTGGGCTTGCTCTCAGCTCCCCCTTCCCCACACCCAGCAGCCTCGGTGGTCACCTTCCCTGCTTCCCTGCCTCTCGTTTTGTGCGCCGAACAGAAGTGGTCACGCTCCACACCCCTTTGGGGGAAACGAAAGGGGGGCGGCGTGTGGCAGAGGGACTGGGGAGGGGGTCACAGGGGAACAGAATGAACTTGTTCTCAGAGAAGCATGGCGTCCAGACTGGCAGGTTTCTTTTATCCTGTTTCAGTTCAGTAAAAGCCTCAATTAACTCCACATTAATTATTAAATCAGAACAATGCGTCTCTGGGTTCCAACAGCTAAATTCTGTTACTGCTGTTTCTTTGGGGAGCTTGGCTAGTTTTACAACTTAGGACATAAATATCTTTCTTCAAGGAGTTTCTGGGCTGTTGTTTTTATTTTCCTCTCTGTGGGTGCATTTTTAATCACAGTATCTTATGTATGCATGGAGGGAAGCGTTTCTGGGCCTGTTGTACTTTGAAAACTTTACATCTAACACACGCAGCTCTTACAGGCTCTGACAGGTGCTAGCAACACAACCGTGAGATTTCACCCCCAGAAAGGTCTCAAAAAAGAAGCTGGGAGCATTTGCACAGCCCCTCTAAGAGGGGCTGCTTCCTTGTAAAATGGAGAGGTGAGGTTCCAGGTACACTTTGTTGATTCTACAGCTGCTCCCCACCCTTCTCCTCCATGGATAGTCCTAGTAATTTCCCCAGATAAGGCCAGCAAAATATTTGCCTTTTTCTTACCCCATCATTGCTAGATGCACACACTTACTGGATGTTGTGTTCTCAGCTCTTCACTGATAGAGCAAAGCCAGCCATCCCTATACCATCGTTATCCATTTTCCTGCCCCAGATATTTTGGTGACAAATGGCTTTCCTATAGGAAACGGTGTCCTGAAGTGCTGAAGGACACCTTGCTGGGAAGGTTCTCTCTGAGTTCCACCCACGAAGCTCTAGGACTTCCCAAGGTATGAATACCTCCAGTGCTGCAAAATGCTTTTATTTCTTATGTGAATTTAATGTCTTTGGGAAAGAGCCAACCCGATAGAATTGAATGTAAAAGCTTTATAGGTATCAAACGGGTGCAGCAAGGCCTGGCAGAACATCTGCACATTGTCTGAACTGTAGGAAAAAGACTCCAGGGGTCAGAGGACCTTCATTTCCTGAACAGGGAAGTCTCCAGCTTTATGGATAAAGAGAGAAACGTCTCTCTCCTCCCATCCTTTTCTTCCTCTGGCAATTCTCTCCCTTTCCTTCCCCAGTTGAGAGCTTTTGCTACACTACTCATTGTGTGCAGAATGAAAGAAAGTGATTAGAAGCCCCTTGGGCCATATTCACGGCTGGAAGGGGGAGGAATGACTCCACAAGGCTTCTCCCTCAGTTGTATGGGGCCCCCGATCTCTCAAGCACCTTGTCTGATGGAGAGGAGTGGCAGGGGAGAAGACAGCAAGGTCACCAGCAATGCTACAGCACAGGGCAGAGAGCAGAAGGGAAGGGAGAGGAGATACTGGAAGAAGAGATGAAGCAAGGAAAAAAGGTTCTCAGCTGACACCAGCTTTCTCCTTTACACTGCCCCTCCTCTGCCACCTTTTTGGCCAAGGGAAAGACAGATTAAGGGTGCTCCCCGCTCCTTCCCTCCTCCCAGACAGGGTGAAGTCATTGAGCATACGGTAAATGTTTCAAATCTGCACTGAGCTGAGTTATCTCTGATAAACTGATAAGAAGGACAGGAAAAAACCGGTGTCCAATCTGTACCACCATGAGGAGAGCTTTGGTGCTGGGCAATGAATTAAACTCCTCATTATAATAACAGAAAACTGGAGAGCTCAGTGCGTTAAGAAATAAAAAAACTACAGAAAAAGACATAAAAAGATAAGTAAAATAAACAGGCAGCTCTGAGGGGGTCAGCCAGCCATCTTTTCTGTCTGCCTTCACCGCTTAGATTTCTTTTTCTGCTCAGACTGTGGGAGATGGCACAACTTCATGCTTGACCTGCAATACCACTGACAACATGTGATTTGTTTTGCCTTTGTTGGAAAAGACTGCAATATTTGCTGTAGCAAACTTACTGTCTGTCAGCCCATGTGTCCTTCAGAGATGCCATTGACCACAGCGATCCAGAGCTTTTGGCAGAAATCGTGAGGGGGAGGAAAAACCTAAAACAAATACATTTACATTAGATAAGTTGTTTCCACATCTTTCTAAAAAACAGAATGGGTTAGAACAGGGCCAGCAGTAAAGATTTTCTTGTAATCTCCCAAATGTTGGAAGATGCTCTACACGTCATTGCCCGCCTGCATGCATGCATGACCCGGTGTGAGCAGTGGATTTCCATCATGCTCAGAACCCTTCCAATCCTGCAGTTTTCAGGTGTAAGGTCACCTTGCAAGGCTGCTCCCTAGGAGCTGCGAACACAACCCTCTTGCTCAGAAGCATCCAATCTCTACAACCAGATCTAAGTTTCTAGGAGTACCTGTCTCAAAGATAAGCCTGGAAGACCATACACAGGGCTCAGGGTCCGATAAAAAAAAAGGCAAAAAAGAAAGCACACTGTCAGAAGGATGTTTTGAGACTGCGTGAACTGTGTGGCACAACCAGCCACAAAAATGAGGCACTGGACAGAGCTGCAAGAAGCATGAATTCAATCCCTTTTTGCTACGCGCTCCCCTGTGCACCCCTATGGCAAGTTCAATGCTGTCTGATAAAAATCAAGCTGTTCATCCCCTGCGCTGCAGTTCTGCGTTTGCAAAATCCACCTTTCAAAGAGTTTTTAAGATCTTGGATGAAAGCTGCTATTATGCCTCACAGATAATCAGGTAATCATTATTATTTATTACCAGGGGAATTTCTGGAGAAGTTGCATGAAAGCAGAACAGCAAGCTTGACCTTACATCTCAATCTGATTCAATGATCAGGCGCTCTTTATCACACATACCTTTTGCTACCTCAAAAGTTCCTTAGTATAGGGGCCTGTTTGTTCTGCAGGAAGTTTGCAACACTTCAAAATGCCAAGACACAAAATTCTTCAATAAAATTTTATCAATAATAATCATCAATAAACATGAAAAATATCAGCAAAGCTGCCTGCCTAAGGATAGCAAAATCCATACATGATTGCCACTTTGGAAGGGAGTATCAGGGGCAAGTGGAGAAGTCTCTCTAAAACATTTAGCTATGTCTTATTTTAATGCCCACCTCCACTTGCATTTATGGAAGATGCTTTTTATGGAGTTAAGTAACGCAAGCAAATAGAAGAAAAAATAAGGACAAGGACAAAGAGGAAAAAATATGCCTACTGAGGTTGGTCTGCTTGAGGGAAAGTCCACACATTCACCCTGGAAAGTGGAAAATGGCCAATATAGAGCCCCACAATACTCCTGCTTACACTAGATTTATGTCAATGGAAATCTTCTGACACCAGTTGAATTGCTCTTCTGCACCAGCATGACAGCAGAATCAGGGCCAGGTTCTCTGCAGGGGGAGAAGAGAAAAGAAACAAGCTGAACGGTTTTCATTTGTATCTGTGCCTCACACTGTGCCCTATTTAAAGCAAGGCAGCACAGAACTTCTTCTCCCTTCTGTTGGCAGGGCCTAATAAGAGCAGTGAGAACTGTTCCCAGCTACGTCCTTCATCCGAGCATCTCATAGCGCAGGCACCTCTCAATCAAATATTCCTTCCTGCAAGGCAGGTAGGGATGGTTATCCTCACTCTGCAGGCGCACAAACTGAGGCCCATGGGGAGCTGGTGGAGAAGCTGGGAATACAGTCAAGAAACCCTGACTTCAAAGGTCCGCGATACAACCTGCAGATAACTTTTTTTACACCAGATAACCGCTGTTTGCTAAGCCAAGAAGAGATGCTTTGCTGCCAGGTGTGAAAACCAGGGATCAACCATAAGATCAGGGCCTAAAACCACAGCCCCAAGGCCAGTCAGGCCGGTTGTTTTGTTCAATGCTTTTACAGACAGCCCCATAATCTTAGTTTAGGAACACCCAAGTACAAAAGGGAGCAAACCCCCACAGGCTGGAGACAACAGGGAAACTCACACAGCGGGCCTGATCCAGAGCTGCCTAGTGACAAAGGGACCATTTCACTGACCCCTGTGCATTTCCACAGGCTTCACCTCCCACAAAATGCCAGCGAGATGCTAGTGGAGCCCACCAGAAATGGACCCACGGGAGCAAGTAAAAGGTCCTGCTATCTTATCCTGCTCCAGGAATCCACTTTCGTATGAATAATTCTTTGTACTGCTAAGCAAACACGAGTGCCTGTGGCGCAGACTGAAGTCGGGCTGCTCCTAATCGAAAACAGCCAGCTTGCTTATTTCTGATTTTTTCCCCATTGTCTATTTTGGTGCTTATAAAAACCAAAGTTGGGAGCTGCACGGCTGTGGCCTCCTCACAGCAGCTGGCCTGTTTGTAAAGCCCCCCAGCAGCCAGCAAGGCACACCAGATCACCAGCTGCATGGCTCACGGAGAAAGCACCCCTTGGTGGGAAGGCCAGGCCAAGGCCTTGTGCCTGCAGTGCACAGAGGTGCTTCCCCGGGCTGCCTGCAAACAGGCCAGCAGGACAGGTTTTGATGGAAGCCATGTGGATGCTCTTCTTACCCAGCTACCTGAGAAAGGGTAGATGTCATGAAAATGACCACCCATTTGCTATACTGATAGCTAGCCTGGTTTTCCACTGCTGACTTGGACAATCCTCAGCCCATCATTGAGCAGAGTGGCCATTTAGCCGTAACAACAAGTACACTGTGTTGGAAAAGTTTCATAGGCTGAGGTTGGTTTCCTTCTATCAACTTTCTTCTCTCACCAAAGCCTTTTCAAGCCACAGAAAGCGTAAGAGAACCCCACCAAAAAAAAAAAAAAAAAGACTGGTCAAGAAGCACAGCACCTCTTGCACCTCTTAACATGTACATACTTCAAACTGATATCTCCTAAGGAAATAAACAAGGCCTAGAAAAGTTAAAAAAAGAACCCACTTCTTTAAATATATCTGTAATATAAGCCATGGGCTAAGCAGCAAAGGAAAGAAAGTCAACAGAAGCTAGGAAGAAGGGGGAAGGAGGCAGAACTGTTACTTTGCAAGGGATCATATAACGCCAATTACCGATAAGGCATCAGGAAGGCGGTGCAGCAGCCGTGGAGCAGACCGCAGGGAAATACCACCGTGCTGGTTGACAGGAACGCAGCTTCTGCTCAGAAATAGCAGACACCTCGTATGCATTTTCCCTCCCCAAAGCAGCTTTAGTTCCTCCTTTATTTTGGAGAAGCTGCTCTGAGCCCTGCTTCCTTCTGCCCATTGCCCTGCTCCATGCTCCTGACGCCCTGGTCCCATAAAGCAGATCCCAACCCCACAGGAGCACGGTGGGGCAGATGCCCATCTTGCCCCACGGGGAGCAGGGACAGCCTTTACACAAGCACAGCCCACCTTCAAACTGGGCCATCGCCTGCGCGGCTGCGCTGCTGGTCAGGGCCCCCCTGGTCCTGTTCCTCCTTTCTGTTCGGACCCCGACACGCTCAGCCACGTGTCACACTCCAAACATCACAGCTAGCCCCTTTCTTACCAGCCCCATGCGTTAGCAGGGGGTGTTGCTCAGTTCTGCTGGGTTTGTGAGGAGCAGAGATGTAAACCTTTAATGGGACACTACTGTAAGAGGGCAAAGCACCGCTGTGCTGCTGTCCTAAGAGTACTGAGCCATGTAAATCGCCACAAGACAGATTCTGCACGCTCCCAAATCTCAATTTTCCTGTGGAGGGACAGCAGAGCCAGACAGGTTACAGTGGAAAGCTATTAAAACCATCTGAACTTGAGCAATACTGGGCAGCTTGTACTTTTTTTATTCTTTTTTTTTTTTTAAGCTGCTTACAATCCCAAATTTTTCTTTTATTTCCCTTTTTGGCACAGGACTGATTACATACCTAATGCCTGAAGAAAAGTGGGAATACTGAAGCATTAGGAATACCTAAATTTATGGCAGGATTAGCTGGAGTTTTATCCTCCTTGACAAAAAAAATAAAATGAACATTCAAGAAGGACATTCCAACCCCATTATCTCCTACTCCTGCTGTAAAGAATGCAGAAATAAAGGACTGCACCAAAAAAAAAGTTTATGACATTCATTTGAGATATCCCAGTGTGTTACCAGCGATCACGATTTTTGTTGAATAATTCCACAGCAAAAAAAATTTCCTACAAGAATTAAAGAAAAAAATAATTATTTCTTCTCTTGCTTACATTGGTTCTGCATAAAACAATGCTATGAAAGGAGAACCAAGCCCAAAGAAAATATTTGGTTAGATTTCAATCCACTGCAAAAGAAATTCACCGCTGAGCTTAGTGGAGTAGGGCTGGTGCTGGAAATACCTGCATCTTCCACGCGGCCATATCACTCGGGGCTCTGCTCAGATGTTGAAATGCTAATGAAATTAGCATTTCTGTGACCAGAACAAATGATTCAGGTGCTAATCCAGCGCAGATTTCCTCGGGTGACCTGAGGCGTGTTTCAGTTTCCTTTCTCCCAAGCAGGGATAATAACAGCCCGACCTACACCTCGGATGGCTCCTGGGGAGACATATGGACAAAAGTTTGCCATGGACTCAGTGACGGAGCCAAGCAAGAACAATGGACAGAGCCTGGGGAAGGGAAAAGACAGGGAAGAATTAGGAGCTGAGTTTTATATGGGAACTGTAGGTTCCCAGCACCACAGAAAGCCACACACATGCTCAATAAAAGGATTTGCTCTTAGAATTAGATTTTATTTTTTTTTGAGTCTTTGCTCCTCCAGCGGCCTGGCCATTTTAAACACACAGATCTGGCGCTCTAGAGGAGCAGAGGTACCAGCAGCAGTGTTTTCCAGCGGTAAACACTCACTCATTTCAAGCCCATGTAACCGCATTAGAGAAACGCTGCCGGAGCAGAACAAGCCCTCTGCCTCCCCTCTTTCCTCCCGCTGGGCTCAAAGCTGGGGCTGGCAGGGGGGGTGAATTCAAGGTTTCACCCCAGCCCCTCCTCGCTCTCCCCCCGGCGTGCAGGGGAGGCGTCGGGGACCCCCCCGGGCGGCCGCCCAAAGCTGGGAGAACCGCAGGGGCCTCCCACCGTGGCCGGCAGCCAAGGGCACGGCCGCGGAGCCGCCGGCGGCCCCAGACGGCGCGACGGGGCTGGCTTCCTGGAAGCGGCTGGGTGGCGGGTGGCCGCCGGCGGCCAGAGCCCCAGGGGTGGTGGGGAGGCTCCGCCGCCGCCCCCCCAGGGGGCTGGGAGACCTACCGGTGGCTCTGCTGTCCCTTGTGCAGGGCTGGACCTTGTGGGGTTCAAACAGGAGGCAGAGGAGGCTGAGCTGGGGAGGTCGGCTTGGTTTTTCCCTAAGGGGATCGAGCACCTTTTGGCAGGGTCTCTGTTGCCTGCCCTGGTGGCAACCCTGAGCAGAGAGCAGAGCTCCTCAGGTGTACCCAAAGCAGCCCAGAAAGCCACCAGGGAGATGGGACAGGCGCTGGAGAGCCGTACCTGTGGGGTAGCCGTGCAGAGCTACGTATGCTTGTGCTTCCTCCGCCACTGAACAGGAGAGTATTTTCTGGGTCCGTCACAGGTTTGGTTATGCAGAGCTACCAGCAGTGTGCAGCTCGAGCCGCTGGAGGAACAGAGATCTGAGGCACGCGTTTTGCTCCTGGAGTGCACTGCAGGTCCCCTGTGGTACATGGATAAGGCCGGAGCATCTCGGTACTCCTTAGCAGCAGCCACCCTGAGCTGATGCATCTGGAGCAAAACTTCTCCAAAGGGTACTCGGCCCGATCAGGACACAGCCTGCAAATAACAAGATATGGAAATTACGTTTAGGGAGCTCCAGCCTCCCCAGTGGCTGCATTCTCCTCCCTCCCATTTTTCTTTTCAGCAAGCCAGCACAGTCCCTCCTTCGTGATAAGAGAGAGATGATGGTGGAAGGCACTAGGGAAATTCATTCCTCCCTGTTTTTTAGGGAGATAAAGTTGATTTGTTGATATCTTTTTGTTTTTATTATTCCTCCAAAATGGCTTAAGATGTTTAACAATCTAGCTGTGAAATAATGAGGAAGAGGACAGTTTTTGTACTGAGCGTTGATAATGGTTGAAGAATTGTGTCTTAATGGAACTGTGTCTGCTCCAGCAGGTCAAATTTGAAGTGACAATTACTCCTTATTTTCAAAACTGAAAACAGAGCAGGTAGTTTCAATGTTACATGAGGATGGTGCATGCAAAAAGAATCAGCGATGCTGCATATTTGAATCCTGTACCAGAAGGTTTTCTGTGAGGGGTCAAGACTATTCTCCACTATGAAATATTTATGTTCATCTTGTACCCTACAATCTCAAATCCCCAGGCCCTTTGATACAGGCTGCTTCCACCAAATTCATTCCCGGACATAAGGGACCTAATTTGTCCTTTAGTCAAACTCTAGTGAAAAGAATTGAGTTATGCCGGAGACATATTTATCATCTGAAATCTCTTGCCACCAGCATCTGAGCTGAACAATTACACTGTTAATAACTTGCACATAATAACTCAATATGCAGAAATTGAGCATTAATGTTTTCTCATCCCAACCTGCAAATTACCATGTTATGCCTCTTGCATGGCATTTCCATAATCTTACACAGTGCAATTTTTTCTCTTCTTTGTTACACGCTCCCTCTGCCGCCACTGATTTAGGCAGAGATTCACCAGGTACGACTCGCTGATACAGATTGCAAAAAAGCATTCAGATGCTTCAGCTTTTAAACATGCCACTGAAAAAATATTTTTGATTTCATTTTAACAGAAACTCTCTGCTGCCTCCTTTTCAAATGCTGGCTACTGCTGGTAATAACATAACAATCCAGATTGGAGATTACTTGAAAATTACAGGTTTGGATGATTAACTCCATTTCACTCAGAGATGTTACATACTGTAACGATCTAAAAAGAGATTGCTGTTGTGATTGGGTCAGTGCTCTTAGTTTTCCTACGTACTTTGCATCTGCTTCTTTAAAAAGTTGTGGTTTACAAGGTAAATGACATGCACATATGTGACATCTTCTGACCAACACCAAGGATTTGACTCTGGGAAACCACGAGCATAAAAACCAAGAGCTTTGGTAGCTGAGTGAAAAATGATTTACTGAGGCTGAGAAAGACGGAGCAGGTACGTGATGGGACAGGCAGGACACAGGAGAGTGGATATCTCATAGCAGGGCTAGGTGCAACCCGCTGGTGACAGCAATAACTTTCCCTCGTCACTGTGACACAGAGCGTAGCAGAAATTAAAGGGTCCCAGCCCCCATTGCCTCCCTACTAAATCTGCGCTCTTAAACACACACAGCCATATGGAACTCATTTCTTTACCTTCATATCACTGTAAAGCATTTTTTTCTTTTTTATTCGTGACTAGTCACCATTGTCTGGTAGATTTAAGTTGTTGTTTTTTGGTTTTGGGGTTTTTTTAAATATGCAGCAACCTCTAAGTCCTGATGCAAGCGGAAATGACATGGTAGTTTCTAAGACATAACTTAGCGAGTAATAAAGATGGGCAACCTCCACCTTCACGAGCATGTGCCTAGATCCCAGTGACTTCAGCAGAGACCACTTACCTGTGTTTGAAAGACGGGCTTCATCTCGGTCATTAACCGAAACTGAAACAAAGATAAGAGGCACCAGGTTATTGTATATTTTCATAGCTGCAGCGGCACAAGCTGTGGAAGTCAATCATTTATTAGATGCATATTAAATATGCATGACAGCAAAAAGAAAACATTGAACATGAATATAAATCCCTCTTCTACGCTAGACAGTCTTGTAGCTAAAGAACAAGCACTGAGATTAGCGTCTACAGGCTCGGTCACCGACTCCACCATCGACTCGCTGAGTCACGTTCATACTTCTGCGCCTCGCTTTCTCCCACTGTGGGAACGACGACGAAGATTTACTGGAAGAGGTGAAGGAGCTTCGGTGCCTCCTTCAGCCCAGATGTCCCACCACGCTGGCAACGTGCAGGCTCTGGCAATTGGCCTTGGGGTGCTGCCTCTTGCCCGGGGGGGCTCCTGGAGCGGGGTGGCCACACGCTCGCAGGACCACGCGCACCCCCCAGCTGCAGCCTGGTGACACCGTCCCTCGCCCACCCCGTGAGTCAGGCTGGAGGGGTCAACGTGCCCCACGGCACGGCCAACCAGGGTGGGTGGGGGTGCTCCCGCACTCCCTGATGCGGTCACAGCTGCGCTGCATCTGCCCCTGCAACACCCTGACTCAAGATGACGCATCCGGGTCAGAGGAGAGGTCTGAAATGGTGAAGTCTACGGCTATTTCTTTTGGTGCCTTTCCCCTGAAAATTTTTATCAAAATCAACATGTTTCTGCAAACTCTTTCAGAAAATTTTTGACAGACTTGCACTTTCAGTTGATCATTTCACAATCAGCTTTACTCAGAGCCTCCAAGAACACCCAGCTTTGTATCTCCAACCCACTAGGCCATCAGTTTTGCATTTGAGTTCACCACAGGAGCAGTCCCCTTCACCGTTATGATTTACATATGCAGAAGAGTTAATTAATTTGTCAGATTGCCACTACCCATGTGGAATTTCTTGCTTTTATGTTTTAGTACCTTTCTCTTTCACCTTTACAACTGTCATCTCTGGTCATTCCCGGCACGTTGTAAAGGGCTGCTGATACTTCCCACACTCATTCTCCGGTAGTTTGGAGAATTGCAGCTGTGATGGAAAGCAATCCTAAATGGAAACGGACAGAAGGGAAGGGCATATCAGATCTAATTGAAAAAGCATACACACATATGCTTCGAGCAGACAAGGAGGTGATAAACCCCACCTATCTGTGGGTAAGCAGGGACTAAATTAAACCGAGAGGGAGAGAGAAAAAAGGGGAAAAAAAACGAAAAAAGAAAAAAACAAAGACATTAACTTACCGCGAAGTTTGGTCCCCATCATGCCATCAGCTTTAGGAGCACTTGCCTTCCATCTGTGCCAGAAATATGCCGCACCTTCTGCCTCGCTTAGAATTTTTCATTCTAGAAAAATTAACAGAAAATAATAATAATAAAAACCCGCTGTGGCTTTCTCAGCTCAGCTTCAAGGAATGGGATCCAGACAAACCGCTGGAGGGAAGGAAGGCTTTTGGATTCTGCATTTTATTTTATTAGGTGTAAGTGAGTTATTTTGATTATGTTGGCAAGAAGTGGGAAAAAAAGCCTTATATAGCAGCAGCTCTGTCCCCTTTCGACCCACTTCTCCTTGCACATGTGGACTCCCCAGCACCCACTGCCACATAACTTGGCCAGCAAAGGCTCACAGGCGCAAGCCTACACTCATGCCTCTGCATTCTGCAATGTTTGACTGCTTCGAAGGGAGACAAATGCTTTCAATTGGGTGGATTTTTTAGGGGGGAGGGTTGTTTTTGTTTTTAATTTAAGCATGGAGGTAGGGAAGGAGCAACAACATGTGCAAAGCCCCCACAGTTTTTTCTCCCCAGCTTCGGTCATCGCACTCAGGAGATTTCCTATGAATGAGTGGCATTCTTTTCAAGCTGCCACGGAGCTCGACGCGTGCGGTGACAACGTGGCTATGTTGTGCTGCGGTGAAAATGATGGGCAGTATCCGCCAGGCACGGGGCCCCAGGGAAATCAGTGCTCCTTCCTGACATCTCATACCTGCCGCTGGCCAGGCGAAGGGGAGCTGGGGATCCGGGGGTTGATTCTTCCAGCTGTCACCGAACTTTTGTGTGAACCTTGAGTGAGTCATTTAGCTGCTCTGCTCAACAGTCTCCCGATCTGCAAAATATTTAGCGAGGACCTTGCCAGCTGGGACTCTACAACAACCGTCGTATTTTACACTACGGCCAATCAGAGCTGAACGGAGACACCAGGCTTGAATGCTCCAGCTTAAAAATAAAGAAATAAATAAAAAGATGTTGCTGCACCGTCTGTGCAAGGAGGGGGTAGTAGATACCTAAGATTTGGAGTGCAATGTTGGGACAATTCAGAATATTTCACGTTCTTTAAGGCTGACATTTTCCACTGGGTGCAGGTCTCCGAGTGTGGCCGAGGGCCGGGCAGCACACTTTGCAAGCCTCTGATGCCGAGTGAATATGTAAATGGGAAACACAAGAGGCAGACTCAAGGCCATTCAAAATTGCATTAAACTGTAACAATGCTCCAGCTGCCTGTGTAGCAACGGCATCATCTTCCCGGGCAGAGTCCCCGTGCCACGGTGTCTGTGTGGTCCAAAACACCACCAGAGCCCTCACCTACCAGAGAAATCAGGGGAAGCTGAGAGCTGCGGGCTTCATGCTGCCAGGAGGGACCCAAAGCGTGCAACAGAGTTCAAATCGTTTCAAGGCTCATTTTTGCAAAGATTTTCTGGATTGCCTGCGTGGAAGGGGGGTATATATATATATCGTGTGCGTATCTGTGTGCATACACACATACACGCATGGAAAAGAGCAGTCAGAATGAGCATATTAAAATGGATGTAAAAGCCAAGCACAGAGGCAAGTGTCTGGGGGTCCCTTCTTGCCAAGCTGAGCACCACAAGCACCGAACAAAGCAGGCAGAAATGGTTTTTTTTGTCTCCCCAGTCCGAAGGGGAGCCAGAGCAAGGGAAGGTGGGAGCAGTGGTGCTGGTCAGATGGGGCCTATTTTTAGCTCCCTTTTTGCGTGTTCTTTTCTAACATGGTTTTAGAAGCATTTCCTACTAATGTGCTTACAGCCCCTCATTGCCTTCCTCCCCGTGCTCTGTGACTCTGGGATCACCCGCTAGGCAGACCTCACATCCACAACGCCTCTCTCCTTTGCCTGACGGTGGCTGGGGAAGCAGGAAGAAGGACGAAACTCTTTCCCCAGAATGAAGCCAACCCAAATAAAAACTGAGAAAGGACTTTACTAGCATCTGCCTCCTTTCTGGGCACCACAGGGGCAACTTAGATGGCTTTGATACCATGCAGAGAGCCAGAAACGCCACGTGCAACCACATTCCCTCCCCTCCCCGATACAAACCTTGGGAGAGGAACACAAAACTTGAGCCTACGGGTACAGAGAAACACAGCTTAGAGGGAAGAATTCTTCCCGCAGAGCCCTTCACAGGCTCCCAGACACGTTAACCCAAAACCTAGCCCCGCGCCTGTTGAAACGACTAGCAGACCTGTGCTAAAGGTGGTATTGCGCTGAGCAGCAGACCTGGAGCTCCCCGCAGAGCAAGGAGAGGAAGGTCAGGCTTTTCCTCGGCCACGCTCGGGGGAGGCTGAGGAAGGAGCACAGAGCCTGACCATGCGGTCTTCCCAAGACCCAGGGAAGAGAGCAAGCGGTCAGAGGGCGAAGCGTGGCTGTGAAACGCGTTCCTGCAGCAGCTGTTCAGCACATCAGCTGGCGGGGCGCAGGCTCCTGTCCAAGAGCTTCCAGTCAGAATCCCAGTCCGGCCAGAGACAAACGTCGTGGGATGGGAGTCAGCCCTCGCAGGTTGTAAAGAGACGCAGAGATGTTGCCTCCCTTACCTGGGGACAGCCTGGGTGCAGCTGCGATGGAGGAGAAGGGAGCAGGTTCTCAGCTCCCCTTGCTGGAGGGTGGAGAGGGCTGCAAGGGGGAGAACAGGAAGGCTGGAATACCTTCGGCTTCATGCGAGCCTGCCTACTCACAAAAGGAGGATTTAAGCACTGAGATATTCCTGGCAGGTGGTCAGGCAGCGCTTTGTCTTCTCATGCAGCCCTCGTAACGGTGACAAGGTTTCCAGGGATGCTGGGACATGATGGATACAGAGGACACCTGCACCGACCGGCTCTCACAGAGCACCAGAGGCCTCCACGAGAGAGCGGAGGAGGCATCAGGGTAGGAGAAGAAAACCAACCTGCCCAATGTAAATACAACCGCGTCTCTGAGCTTGCATGCGGCTGTGCATGCACTGCGGGAGCGAGCAGCCAGAAAAGCTGCACCCTGCTGCCTGAGGGCCCCGGGACTGACCTCTTGCTGTGCTCGCGTGCTGCTTGAGCCCAAACACTTTTATTAACAGGGGCTGCAAATCCCAGGAGCGGAGCATTCGGCAACCCCCATCAAAGCCAGCAGGCCCCTCGGGGTGCGTGGCCCACCGCAGCTGAAATGCAATGCTGCATCTCACTTTCCCCGAGGTGAAAGAACAGGGTGGTAACACAAGCGGTTCACACCTTCAGGCCATTTACAGAACAACCTTCCTGCTTTCAGGCCTGAGACCGGGTCAAATCTGAAGCAAACAGCTACTCCTTTCGCTGTCTGTAGCCAACAGAGCTCGCAGCCCCCACGGGCCCTGCCTCCAACGCCTGAAGCTCAGACCTGAGCCCCGGCAGCAGCAGTGCCTCAGACTGCTCTCGTCTGTCGGGACAAGGATCAAAGGGCTCGCTTGCTGCATGACCTACGGGGGCAAGGCACTTGACCTCCAGATGCAAGTCGGCCAACAGAGCTCGAGAAGCATTTGGGGAGGAAAAAAAAAGAAAAAAAGTAGCATTGCAGAGGCATTTAGAAAACCAGATGTTGAGCTGGAGCGGAGTTCTCCAGGGCTGGTGGACCAGCGCTGGTGGGGTGCAGCTCCCTCGCTGAGCACAGCAGTGACGGCAGTTCTCTGTACGGCCACTCGGCCCCATCCCACACTGGAAAAACACCTTTTTGTTTTTTTTTTTTCCCTAACAGGTTCAACACCAGTTCAAGCACATGTGGTTTAAACCGCATTCAGTAGCCTCTAAGTAGGCAAGGGTGAAAGCTAGCACTAAGCAAGCCTGAGCCAGTCCTGAGCACAGCACGCACGCCTGCTGTCAGCGAGAGGCAATTGCTCTGCTGCAGACCAAGCCCAGGAGATTTCTTTTCTTGATGCTTCTCTGTATTATGGAAATTAGCTACCTACTCACTAGGTATTTTACTGGAACCACGTTAACCACCAGACATTTCTTTTCAAGAGCAAGCACTTCTGTGAATGAGACATAGGAGATTACCGAGGGCTGCCCGCCCGGTGAGCGGGTGTGTGGGAAGGGGAGTACCCCTTTGTGCACGCTGCGTGTCAAAAAGCAGACTCAACTGGGGAGAGGGGGTTGATAGGGCGAGGGAGAAGGCAGCAATGTGAAGGCTTTTCTCACCACTGCGGCAGGAAATGGAAACAGCGCTTTCTGGGCAGGAAGAACCAGAGCGATGGAGCTGCTGGCTGCACCCAGCCTGCAGCAGCAGGAGAGTCAAGTGTGAAAAAGCTCCCCCCGGCCTCCTCGAGTCCTTGTGCTGCTACAGCAAGGGCTGTTTCTCTGCCTCTGACGTCTGCCCTGGAGGTATGGAGCCCAGGGGTTCCCTCAGAGCTGCTGCAGGCGGTGCTGGGCACACACCAGGGGGTACCACGCTGCTGGCAGTGCTCTCTGGCTATGCCCACAGCCTGGGGCAGAGCACACCAGGGCGGTCTGCACCCACTTCACTCTCCTGCAAAGCCTCTGCTCCTCCGCAGGCAGACCAGGAGAAGGTCTAGAAATTCAGGTGGCAGGTTTCTCAGCTTACATTCTAAGTTGTTGCTGAAGGGCAAGTCACATCTCACCTCAGATTCACCGGGTTTCAGCTCAGCATTCGTGCTGTGGGTCCAGTGGGCCTTGCGTTTCCGCAGAGCCATTGGGGCAGCACACAAGGCTTCACGGCAGCACAAGCTAGGACTAACCTTGGGCGCAGCAAACACATCCATTTGCAGAGGGCACGAGGCTAGGGCAGAGAGATACTGTGCGTTGTCAGCATCATCAGCTGAAGGAGAAGAATTTTTGCACCAGAAAATAATCAGTGGGTTTGAATTGAGCTTGAGGTAACAGCGCAGGTGAAAGAAAAGCAGGGTGTAATTCCAGCAGAAAAAACAAACAAACATGAGCTAGGGCCTTAACAGAGATCTGTTTGCACCTTCTCTGGCTAAAGGATGAGCGAGGAAGTCTCCGCTTCATGGTACAGAGCCCACCTCCTTCCCTCCAAGACTTCTGATAAGGACGGGTTGAGGTGGAGATATTTATGAGCAGCCCTTTGTTTACGTTGTGATGTTTAATTTATGGGAGAGGTGCACACCTACAGTCCTGCTTGGAAATCTGAAGGAAGAAATAAATAAGTAATGGACGCACACCACCATTCCCTCAGACTTTTGAAGCGGAATTCAAAGAAGAGGCCTATCAAACAGAGCCCTGCTACCTCCTCACATTCAAGCCCTTCGCTCAAATGCCTTCCCGTCCTTTTCCCAAATTTGTAGCTGCAGCAACAGAAAACACACAAAACTACACCACCATTCCAACAAAGGTCCGGGTCTGCCCTGAGTTTCATCTCCGTGGGCCCAGCAGCACTGAACATGGCCCAGAAGCTCCAGCCCGCAGCTCACCTGAAGGTCAGTAGCGGTGCTTCTTCCACGCCTCTCCCAAATCAGCAAGTTAAATAATAAATGCCTTTCAGACTCCCTTCTTCAGTCAAAACCAGAACGCACAGACAAACAAGTGGCATCCAGCCCCTTCTGGCAAGTAGAGGCATCCTTTTTATCGTAATGCCTGTGCCGTGCATGTTCACAAACATCACTCCTCCGGACTTGCTGCCTTCTTCTGAAACAACCGCTGATAAAAGTAATTTTGCAGCTTTGGCTTGACCAGGACTTCATTTCCTCATCCCTTACAGCACTGTTTCTCCTCTG
The DNA here is from genome assembly GCF_040182565.1 of Anser cygnoides. Classification (NCBI taxonomy): domain Eukaryota; kingdom Metazoa; phylum Chordata; class Aves; order Anseriformes; family Anatidae; genus Anser; species Anser cygnoides. The sequence goes on along the minus strand of NC_089895.1, from coordinate 4,795,650 downwards.
CTTCTCAAACAAGCTTTTTACCAGTGCAAGGGCAAAACAGGGCCGCTCCGACCCCCCGTCAGACCCGTTAACGAACGAGCTGCCCGAGCACGTAACGCGGCCCGTATGCCCTCTGATATCACTTGTGCTCAGAAAGCTAAAACATGACCATACAGCCTGCACCAGACAAAAGGACTGTATGTATATTTGTTTGTGTGTTTGCTGGGTTTTGTTTATTTTATGTCCATACTCTCACCTTATTACTCATAGCCACGCTTGGGTACATTTTAATTAGCTTATTACTTTTTATCTCAAAAGACATGACTGAAAGAATAAAAATGCCTCAAAACATTCACAAGCTTTTCACCGTCTCCAATGATTAAACTCCACGCTGCTCCAGCACTGGGAATTTTATCATGGTTATATTTCCTTTAGATTCATAGTTGCCTTGCAGATCTGATTAATTCTCTACCTTTCTTTCTGAATATTCAGTGAATTGTTGCATGTCCACATGCTCTGGATTCTTGCAGACATGTACTGATTTATTTTGATCCCTGCCACTTATTACAGAAAGAAAAAGCTCGGAGAAGTGAGAGGGCTAGTCAGCTGTCTGGGTCAGTCCCCTGAAAAATTAGGACTAGAAGGAAAAAACAGCAAGTTATGAAAGACTGAAAGCGGAGAAAAGATGCAATAAGAGTGACACCTGGAAAGAAATTCTTAACGTCAAACTAATTCACTCTGAAACAGCCAGTACCAAACAGCTTCTCAATACTTTCTCCTCTGCTATGCCTTGCTTTGAGTAGCTCCATGTACTGTTACTAACTTTCTCAAAGGAAGGTCAGGGGCTGGTCCTTCAGTTTGTAGCTCTTTGCAGCATCCTCCCAAGAAGCCCATGACTTGCACCTACCTGGGACAGACGGACACAAGTTTATCCCAGCCCTGTAACGTGTACCACGGGGGACGCAAGCCAGGCTTGCACGCAAATTTTTCTCATAGACTCTGATGAAACCTGATTTGTGATCTAACTTGTGAAGAACAGCCCAGAACGTCAGCAGCACTTCCCTAATCCCACAGAGCCCACACGATAACGGTGCCCAAACGGCCACCCTGTGCCCAAACCCATGAGGACGAGGCATGTTGGTCCAGCAGGCTTGGCAAGCCCCAGCCCTGGAAGCATCCTGACCCATCTGCCCTGGCCTTTTCACTTTGTTGGAGGGACCAACGGCAAAAGTAACGCGTGGTACCTCATGAATCAGCAGGGCTTGAAATGCAATCAGTGTGCGCAGGCCGTCTAGCTTCCACTCTACCAAAACAGAAGGCTCAGCGAGAACAAAACCTACACTAAGTCAGAGGATGGCATCCTCACGGCAAGAGAGCTTGCGCTGAGGACCCAGCGGGATGGAGCAGTGGCCGTGCCAAAAAGGCAAGGCGGGTGCTGGAGGACCACAAGCACCGAGGCTGCGCTCCCCGCAGAGAGCAGCGAGCAGGGCAGGCGGTCCCTGCAGGTACAGGAGGCCACGACCTGAAGGTCGCCTCCGTTTGTGCAAGTCAGACGTTGGACCGCGACCCGTGGGGCTGGCTGTGGGCCCGTCGTACCTGGTATTAATGCTGCCACTGAAACTCTGACGTGTGGTAATGCTGGAGGGAGGTGAACGAACGCAGGAGACGCAGCGATATACCTGGAAAATACCCTTCCAGATGGGATCGCACGGTGGGATATCAAACCCTTAGCCAAGCCGTCCAAGCAGGGGTGATTGTTTTTCATCAGCCTTTCTTTAGGCCCCCAAGAAGGCTTAAAAACAGAAAACAAAACACACAAAAACAAAAATAAAAAGAAACAGAACAAGAAAGGCATCAGCAACTACAAAAAAAAAAAAAAAAGGAAAAGAAGGGTGGGGGAATCTACTCAGCGTTGACAGCAGATATTCAATGCCGTTTGAACTTCATTGGTGGTATGGTCTCACATTTCCAAGGCTCTTGACACAGGCGTTGGCTCCAGGGGTGAGACCATCTGCATCTCTGTTTTGCTGGGATTGCTTCCATGCAGAGGGCCGGGAAAGGGAGATGGATTTCATCAGAACCGCCGTCTAAAACTCCCACCCTCTCTCCTGCCCCACCCTTTGCCAAGAGGGAGGGATGGGAGGGCTAATGTGATTTCTAATTCTAGCCCCATGTTGCTGCTTTCTAGTACCAGCCAACGGATGCGTGCCAGCAGCGCTCAGACACAAACGCCCTGCTCGGAGCAGGAGAAACAGCACTCACCGCGGCAGCCAACTCTCACCCTACCTCGCAGGGACATGGCAAAGGTGGGGAAATTCAGGATGAGGAAGATTTAACGTCGATATCAAGAAGCGATTCCTAACACAAACAAACATTTAAATGCGGAAAAATCCCGCTTATCCATTAGAGACATGGAAAGTTCACCGAGGTAAACGACTGCAGAACAAGCTGCAGTTAACAGCCTCGGCCGGGCGGGGAAAGCCCCCCGACCCATCCCTTCATGTCGCAGCTATGGTTTAGTGCCTGTCAGCACCGTGTCACGTCAGTGTTCTTTGCTAGCGCTGACCAGCAATTAGCCCAAGCCACAAAGGCTGGATTTGAAGATGAATGCCCCCTGAGGAGATGCATTTCTGCGGGATTAGAGGCTGAGGGCCACGTTCCTCCTTGCTATCAACTCCGCAAGCGGATCGCGGTCTTTGTCCCCGTTTTAGAGATTAAGCAACACACGCGGAGTTAAGAGAGGCCAGAGGAAAAGTTTGCATAAGACGTGGGGTCAGAGCTCCTAGCAGAGTGGCATTCATTTCATTACAGTTGGCTTCTTGTCTCTGTCGGAGGGACGCTTGCGGAGATCAGGAGCCCGCTGCATGGAGCGTGGCACCGTAATCCCGAGGCTGGCAGCGCACCGCCCTGCTTGCCATGCAAAAGCAGCTGTCCACAGAAACAGAGCCATTAAATCCATCAGCTGCCTGGTGTCTGTCGCTGGGGTTACCTGCTCGGAGCGCTCATGAACAACGCAGTCACCTGCGAAGCAGCAGCACGTCGCCACCCCTGGAGCTGGCTTCAGGTGGAAACGTAGCTCTTCGCTTCTACCCTCACCTGCCGGAGCAGGGGTGTATTTGGGGTGCGAGCAATGGCAATTCGATGCCCTAACCTGCAGGAGCTGCTTTGGGAGCTCAGTCGGGAGCTCTGGCACCATTTCTCTTCATGAACCCGCACCATTCCTATTTCCCCGTGCCTCAGTTTCCCTGGAAAACTTCTGTTCCTTCACCTTTGAGGTCTCAGTTCAAGGGGCTCCTTTCAGACCCTGTCTTCGCCCCAAAGGACAAAACATCACACGCCACGTGTTTCTATCACCGCCTCAGCTGGCAAAGACAAACTGTTCTCCTGTTCCACTTGCACACGCAGGCTCCTGAAATCCCAGAGCCCAGCCCTGGCCGCAGCCCGTACCCTCATTTAGAGCTGGAACATGAGGTTACCTCTGTTACCTGCTGCGGTCGCATCTCACCCCCAGGACCTGCAGACCCTCCTGGCACTCCTCGCTGCTCCTAGCGGGCGGCGCAGGGAGCCCTACAGCTACCAGCGCGTCCACGGCTGCCTCCAGCTCGTCCCAGCGGCACCAGGGGAAGATGGTTAAGGCAGAGAGAAGTCCCTCTGCTCCGGCAGCATGGCTCTCGGATCCTGACTGTGCCGCTGGTGTTCATCTCCTCCTGTGCCCCCCTGCCCCCGCAGCTCTCGCCGTGTCCCCCGGAGCCTGCAGCAGCAGTGGTTGAACGTTCAGGGGACGGGAGCTGCTTGTGCATTGCCGGGGTGGGAAACGGGAAGGGAGGCAGGAGCTAACACGGGATTTACTAGGAAAAATCTGCATTTTGCTTCATTGAAAAATATTGTTGCATGCCTAGAGCCAGAGGCTCTGCTCTATAGACATGCTAATTATCCAGGAGTCACTGGGGGGTGGTGCTAACGCCTGCCTCTCCTTTGGGGGAGCAAACAGACGGCTTTTTATTTGTCTGCCGGGTTTTTTTCCCCTCTATCCTTCCCTTTTCATTCTGGCTGGCGAAGCTGGTCTGCCCAAACCTCCCTCTTGCCAGAGGAGCTGCAGCAGCAGCCCTTTCCTCAAACACTCCGTGGGTGGAAAAGGCATAACTTGGTTCTGCCCCCGGGCGAAGCCCCCCAGCTCGCAGCACACCGTCTGGAGCCGCAGCAGCCGTGCCGACAGGACAGCGCTGCGGGCTCTCTGCTGCTAATGCACCGCGCGAGCCAAAACCCTCCGAGCACCAACCCGTCCAAACCCTGCACGCTCACCCTCTCCCTCCCCAGCCCTCAAGGAAAGCTGCCTCCCGCCTCGCACAAGCTGCCCCCGGGCCTGCCTTCATCCCCACCTTCAGGGCTCTTCCCAGCTCTCTCCAAACGCGCCCCAGTCGCTCCTGGCAGACCCCACTCTGCAACCTCGCCACCACCGTTCTCCTTTCTCCGTCTTTTATTTCCATGCGCCACGTCCCACAGACCTCTTTCTTTGCACCTTGTCACCCCACATGTCATTCAGACACCGCTCTCCTCCTCGGGTCCGTATCCACCAGCCCCGCCATACCTTACCCACGACCCTTCCTGCCCATGCTCATTCCATCACCCTAATTAAAAGCCTTCTCCCTTTTCTTCCCTCTTTTCCCTCCCTAGCTGACTGCCTTCCCCTGCATGTGCCTTATACAAACCCACACAACTTCCCACGTGTAGGGCTCAGGTTGTGGGGCCAAGCCGTCGCTGCCCCTACTGATCCAAACTCCGGGTACCGCATCACTCGCAGAAAAAGCGTATCACAGCTAAACAAGTCAGTCGTCTTCCCAAATTCACCAAAGGCTATCGCTATGGGAGCAAGCTTCAGACCAGAAGTCTGCATTTGGAGAGGGTAAGGAGAGGAGAGGGGAGGGAGGAAGGGAAGGGAGAAAAAAGTTGGAAGGAAAATAGGAAGTTGTCTTGAGGCCAGGTCCCAGACTGGGAACCAGAACCCCCCAGATTCTTCTCCCAGTATTGACATCAGCTCACTGCCAAGGCAAATCTCTTCCTTGTGCCCTGGTTTCCCCATTGAAAATGCCAACGATCATCACTCCGGCCTAAGGCAGAACACAAGTTAATACTTGGAGGTGCTCTAGGCCATTTTTCAAACTATTATTTGCAGTTTCTAGCCCTGATGCCTTTTGGGAAAATTAGGGCCAAGTAGCACATGGAAACTGGATATTCTCAAGAACTAAGACCAGCATCCTTGCGGCTCGGCTTGTCCTCTGTGTGACAGTCCTTGAGTGTGAGCACCTCCCTCGTGCACTGCCACTGACACCCAGAGCAGGCAGCACACGCACAAAGCATCACAGCTGAACCGGGTCTCCGAGGCTGTGCCCCAGTGCCTTTCATAATTGTCTGTTGGTTGAGCCCCTAAACCAAAACTTCACTTGCACACTGACGAGACCAAACCAAACCAAAGCAGAGGAAGAAGAGGAGACCTTCTACCCAGGGACACGGCGAGCACCACCCCAGCTGGAGGTTTTGTGGTAGCGCGGGGGGGACTTTCAGAAAGGGGCCTAATAAGAACTCTGACTCCCTTGCAAGAGGGGATTTACATTTTACAGAGTCAGAAGTAATGCCCCCCTCCCAAATGCTCTTGCTCGCCCCACCACTGCAAACCACCCCACATAACCACGTTCTCGTAACACAAAGCAGGGGTGCTGCTAACGAGAGAGGAACCAAGCACAGGGCACGCAGACGCAGCTCATCTCCGTGCATCAGAGGCTCAAGACTCGTCTGAGGAGCCAGCACCCATGCCCACCTCTCAGCTGTAGGGGGAACGGTCTCTGGGCAGCCTCAGGAGGCAGAAGCAGAGGTGGAAGGCACGAGCCGTGCTGGCTCCTGGGATGCCCCCAGCCAGGCCCCTTTCACCAGGGTGGACAGGCCCAGGGAGAAGGGGAGGCCCACGACCGATTTCTGAGACCCTCAGAAGGTGGGAGAGAAGAGGCAGCAGCACCTGACGGAGGGCAGCAGCACGCGGCAACGAAACAGAAAAAGAAAGGAGCTGAGCGAGACGTTGTGCTGGCTGCTGCCGATACCGGGGAGTCCTGCCCTACTCGATTTCATGTTCCACGCGCGGCCCCCAGCAGTCTCGGTTTCAGTCACAGGCTTTCCCCCTTTCCCCAGCCCACCCCAGGGTCCCAGCTGCGGCTGGGGGCGACCCGCACAACCAGGAGCCCGCCGCTGCCTGCCCCTGCCCGGAGCTCTCCTCCTCGACACGCATGTTCCGTTCGGAGAAACCCCCTCTCCCCTCCCACGCTCGCACCCGCGCCATCTGGTTACGGTTTGCACCATGACGCGCTTCCTCTGTGGTTTATTTGCTTTTTTTAGCCAAACCCGAGAGAGGGAGCGAAATACCCTGTTTGCTTTGGGGATGAACCACCCACCCCCCCGACGTATTTACTTTATTTGTTAGGGAGGCTTTGTGCGGTGGGCCGGGGGAAGGTTGGGTTTGGGGTTTGTTATTCTTTTTTTCCCCCCCGTGAAGCTAATAACTGGCCTCTTGACGGCATCTGCTGTAGATTAGGAAAAGCTTTACGAGGCTGTTGATTTTGAAAAACATTGTCAGGTGATGATAAGGCAATGTGAGCTGGCGGTTTGAGTGGGAGGGAGGCCGGCGAGGGCACAGGCAGAGCACCTGGCACCCGCAGTCACTTGGAGCACGCTGTGCCTCAGTGCCCCCTGCTAAGGGCCGGCTGGTGCCTGTCACCGCGGCGTGCCAGGCCTCTGTAAGGTGCTTCACACACAAAGGGATGCTAAGGATTTGTAGTGCTCACAACCCTGAATTAATCAGCAGGCACAGAAATCAAAGACTCCCAGCTCCTCGGTGGTGCAGGCCAGTAACGCTCGTGGATTGCAAGGCTGAAGGGCATCCCGAGGACTGCTTTCTCAGGCGGGCTTAGCGTGAGCGACGACACTGACCCCACAGAGCTCCTCCCAAAGTGAGCAGAGCAGGAAAGAGGACCTAAACTTCCCAGCTCCCAGCCCCAAAAGCACGCTGCATTTTACGGCAGGCATGCAAACAGAAGCTTCGAGAGTTGCTTTGTCCCGGGCTTTGACAGCAGCCGTGTGCAGCAGCTAAACGCTCCCACTCAGTTCATACTCCAAGTCCCTGCTCTTACACAGCCCGCTGTTTCTCCAGGAACAACACAGGTGCTGTTGGCCTTCATCAAATATGTTTACGGCTTATACAGTCGTTTGCTAAAAGCCTGCCTCTCCCATGGCTCGCCCCACCTACACGAGGCCCTTATCGCAGGAAAGAGACTCCTCCTGCATGGAGAAACCCTTACACAGCTCAGATGGCTCCTCCAGGAGTCCTCTCCGCTTTCACGGGGTGGAAGCTGTTCCCATAGCCTGCTGTATTTCTGTGAAGGGACGCAGGAGCCTCACAGCATTCCCTAGCCCACCTTGTGACCGGCTTCATCGTTTCCAGCAGGCATTTCAAATTTTGCTTGGGTCACGGCCGCTTTGCCAAGCGCGTGCACGTGCGTGCACAGCCCATTAATCCTCTTTACTCCGGGCTTGATTTAATTTATCATTAGGTTTGGATGAGTAATTTTATCCTGCAACACAATTCAAGGTGATAGATGAGAGCACGAGCAGGTGAGAGCCCAGGCTTGACTTCCCCCCTTGCTCCCCCTCCTGACAAAGTGCAGCCTGCCAGGTTGCACCAGGAGATCCGCTGCTGCTCTCAAGCGGGGTTCCCCTGCGGGGAGCCATGGAGCAGCCATTTCAGTTGCCACCTCGCTAGCCAACAGGTAACAACACTGCCAGAGGGCCAGCTTACCCACACACAAACCAAAGGTGCCCTCGCTGCAGCAGATAATGGGGAAAAACAAGTTGCTTCAGCCTGCAGCAAGGTGGCTTGAATTGCCTTTCCAAAGGCCCTTACAGCTGTCAGCATACCTTAGTTTTGTGGGGCCTTTCGGTTCACCCGTGCTTAACTACAGGAAAGCAGCCTGAACTCTAGGCACTCAGGCTTGTGAGTGCATATCCATAGTTTGACTTTAAAGGGGCTATTTATGAAAGGTATTAGAAACAAACAGAAGTTTGTGCATGAAAACTATGCTGCTGTCTACACCCCCTGCTCTCCGTGCATCGTCAGCACAGAGCGGTGAGGCTGCTCCATTAATGCAGCATTGATCTCTCATTGCACATGGGAGGCAACGATTAAAAAAAAAACACAAACAAAGCAAAAAATTCCGTCCAAGCTCGCCGTGAAGCAAGAGGCTGGTGTGGGCAGGAACAATGCGAACACCAGGTCTGAAATTCTAAGATTCAGTAACCAACCCCCTTGCTCCCTCCTCTCGCCTTCTCCCCAGAGAATTAAGATAGTAAACGATGGCACTGACAAAATGATGAAGTGGTCTCCCCTGAACAATGAGGCATTGTATTCGAGAGAAGTCAACATGAAACTGGAGTTGGCACGGGCCCTGCCTGCTCAAAATGATCTGGCGCAGGAAGGAAGCCCTCCTCGCCCCCCAGCACCGCGTGTTATCCTCACAGCACCCTAGCTCATCGATATCTCATCCCAGAGCGCTGCTTGGGCACAGCCTGGCTCAGGCGGCCTTAGGTTGCTTTCTGTGCTTCTCGCCACCTGTTCTCATCAACAAAAAAAAATTAACCTCGTTCCTTCTAAGGAGATATGCTGCATCCAACGAGCACTTAGCCAGGACTGTGCTGAAAGCGTTTGGTACTGTTTGATACCACGTATAGATGCCATTCATCAACCGGTTATCTCAGGCAGTCACTCGGTACGCTACCCCATGCAGGTGAGCCGTAGCAGGTGCTTATAATAGCAGCTAGTCCTGTAGCCTCTAGAGAGTGCTCATTCAAACCAAATTAACCAACCTGACTGCCCTCTTCAACCTGAATGATATTCCAAGGAGAAAACATCGCCTCTGCAGCAAGACCCTATGTATTCTGGAATCAAAACGTCAATAATGATGCATTCAGCTTTTTTAAAACCCTTTTAAGGCCATGCCTTGGACCATGCATTTCAGTTACGGTTGCCAAAGGAGGTTGCCCGCCCTACTGCCTAACATTTAAAAGGTCTTGTTTGACTGCACACAGAGGTATCTGCGCCAGAGTGATCACGGACACTCCAAAATGCACGTAGGGGTCCCTAAACACGTTCAGAGGCACTCTTACGTGTACTTAGGCACCCGATCATACACGCAGGGGTGAGTACACACACTTACATGCGATTGTGCCAGACGCACAGAGGTAAGGCAATACAGATGTGTGTAACGCACACACAAATACACACCACACCTTCAGAGAGCCATTCCCATTAATCTAGACATCCACATCCTCTCATTTGCTTTATGCTTCACAGCTTTTACGCCACAGAATTCTCGGTACGTTGTCATCCGACAGACATCTGCCTCTCAAAAGTCTGTTCGGGAGACAAGAATGATGGCAGTGAGTAAGTGACAGAGACATGCCTCGGTTGCAAAGCTCTTCTCAGATTCCCTCTGCACCCAACGCAGCACACAAACCTGTCCTAACCCAGCTCATGTCACGCCTCACATCCACAAGGCATGGGCAGTGAGACATTTATCTAACTCACCCGCAGGCAGGCGAGTGCTGCCCCATTTTACAGGTGAGGAAACTGCTGCAAATAATTTTTAAAGGGTCTCGTCTAGGGTCAGACAGGGAACTGGTAGCATGGACAGCAACGTCACCCACAGCCTAAGCTCCAAACCCCTCTCCTCTGACCCCACAGTAGGCTCTCCTCTCCCACCTACAGTGCCACATGTTCACCACTGATCATTTTCATGCATTTTTCAGGGGCAGCCAGACCCTCACACCTTTACCCTAGAAGTGTGTGCACCCATGCTCTTCCTTTGCCCCCACCCAGCGTTCAACCTTTAAGGCTTTATGGACACGGATGGGAGCACCGTCCCTGTTTGTGCCACACTACGTAAACCCTAAATGCAGGCAGCCCTTCAGCCTCACTGGGGATTACTGGTTATGCCCTGTGGTGTCCTCTGAAACCAAATTTACTTTGGGACCAGTGTGGCTGGCCCCATTCCTTACCCTGCAGTGCCCCTCATGGCCACCTTGGGAACGAGTAGTCACAAGTCAGAGCTGCACAAGCAAACCTGGGCTAGCTTATTTGTTGGAGACACCTCCAAAACGCCATTCCTCCCACCACAAATGAGAACTACAAGATGAGAGAGATCTCACAGAGGAGACTCTCCCTCCCTTTACACTTAAACAAAACCCCGATACCGGGAGGTTTCCTGCCTCCCCTTCTCCACGGCAATGGGATTTCTGCCTCCATGGACATAGGACTAGCCTATGTCATCGCTCCAAAGCATTCCAGTGTTTATTCACTAATAATCTTGTGAGGTCTGAAACTGGGAATTCCTGTTTGGACAGCAGCAAATTCCGCCTCGTGACCATCCAGACCCCATTTACAAAGCTTTCAGCATGCCCTATCCATAGCACCTGCTTCACGCCAGAGGTGGGGAAAGAGCAATGGCTCTGCTCCTGTTAAACACATTTTTCACAGAACGTCTCTCGTGCTTTTCATGCAACCCTCACACAGAGGAGGCCTCTGATTCACCCAATTGGGTCTGAAATGAAAGGTAAGACAGGGTGTAGCCTTCTGGAGCGGGTCCACTGCATTAATAAAACAGCACAGGGAACAAATGAGTCCCTCTTCATGAATATATTCCGGCATACTTTCCCTTTTCCCTTTCTTCTACTGAAGCATATGCTATCCTTTACTAAAACCTATTGTAATTCTCGGTGTCTCACACTTTTTGCTGCCAGCCCTGGTGATGCCTAGCAGCAGAGCCATCAGTACACTCCGTGGTAGCTCTCTTGAGATGAAAGTTACAGGGAAGGGCAAGCTCTGAAGTCCTCAGACACTTCACTTGACCGACACAACACTAATTCTGCAGGAGCCTTACGTTTCATTGTGTGCCATTCTTGGATTCCCAACGCCAGAACCGAACACTTATCAGATCTCTACTAAGCCAATAAAGCAGGAGACCTTCCAGGGTTAAGGGACCCAGATTAGCGGTTGCACAGTTGAGGAACCAAGGTGCAAAGAGGCTTAGGGACGTTTCCTGAAAGGTACCTGGGGAGCTGAGCGTGTTGAAAATCGTTAGGATCTGGTGACTGAATGAACACATCCCTGGCACAGAATGGGGAAAGGAAGGAGGAAGTCTTATAAAATGAGATATTATTGATAATACGATGCATAAAAAATGAGACATCATTTGTGTAGTGCAGATCTAGACAGCAACCTTTTTCTAAATAATTGGCTACCAGATAAAATGGCAGATAAAGATAAATTCTGGGCAAATACACGTCCACTTTGTAGCTCTCAGAACAGATGTTAGGGTGTAACATTAGGAGTAAATTAATGAGCTTCCTCTATGGCTTCCTCTCCTTTTCTGTTAAAGACCTACAATGCCATGTGCCTTAGAGGGATGGCATGCAAATGGGTTCACATTTGCAAAGTGCTTTGAAGATAAAACAGAAGATTTACCCAAAACCTACTCGGAGGCAGAGAGAGGCATTACCAAAAATCTGACAAGACCACACAGCATGGCAGGCAGCCACTGCTACGGAGCAGTCATGGGAAAGCGGAGTCGGTGAGCAGTGGTGAGACGCTGAATGTTGGATCCTCAATGAGCAGCTTTCGGAGTTTCACCTTGGCAGACTTCGCAAGAGGCAGGTAGGAAGACAAAACTCTCCTAGTCAAAATACACAGCGAGAGCTACTGAGCTGACACACAGCTCTGCCAGCTCCTGGGTGTTAAGGAGGTCTCGTAGGGAAGAAGAATATTTTGTTAGCAAAGGGAGAGGTGGCATAGACTTGGACGTGGCAAGGGAGAAAGGAGAGCCACAAAACAGTTAAAATGCAAAGAATATAAAGCAGGCAAGACTAGAGGAGAGCCCCAAGAGAAGAGCAGGAAATCCACAGACTGGGGAGTCCTGCTCAGAGAGGCAGAAAGATTCTCTCAGCAGTCATGTTGGCTGCAGGGCAGAGCGCCGTGCAGGCTGCAGGGTTCACACAGGGGAAGGGGTTAATGAGAACGGACGAGAGAACAGCAGAGACGAAATCAGAAATGACATTCTGGCCAGCGGAGCATCGCCAGGCTGGGGGAAAAGCCCAGAGAACTCACTCGCTTCTATTTTCTGTCCTGCCTGAGGATGAGCTCTGCGCTGAAACTTCACCTTTAATCTCCTTCCCGCGTTTGAACAGAGCCGGGATGCCATAGCGAGGGTTTATCTAAAAACCTTTGAATGAACCCACAGTTCTCAAGAGTTAACCGCCCGACACCGTGCACACAACAACTTGCAGCCGGTCATCCCGGGGATGCAGCTTCCGAGCCGACGCACCTGTCCACAGAAGAGAAAGCAGTGCTGCGTGTGGCTGAACCACCGGCAGGAAACGCTGGCTTCGGTCTCCAGCTCTCCCAGAGAATTCCTGGGTGACCTTCAGAGAGTCCCTAATTGCTCTCTGCCTCAGTTCTCCACCCGTAACAAAGAGATCATTAAATAGCCATGAAATCACAGTGAAAGTTAATTAATTCAGCATTCATGAGGTTCTGATACATTAAGGGGATCGCAGAGCACATCTGAATAGAAATCCCAGGGCTGGCCCCACGAGCTCTCCGCCCGCACAGCACAAAGCACACCCCGAGCCCAGCTCCGTGCCCAGAAGCTGCACAGTCATGACTGTGGCCATCCGCCCAGGTTAATTAACCCTACTTTTCAGGTAATTAGGTAATTATCTGGGGTGGAGACTCTCTCTAGCGGGCTCCCTCTCTCTTCCAGGTCAGGATTAGCTCACTCAGAGGCGGGTCTCCCACCCACAGCACAGCAGCGACCATCACACGGCGCATCCAGACCCGACCTTTTAGGTGTTCCCGCAGGAGCTGCCATGGAAGCGCTGGGCCATGCGTGACCAAGAAGGTCCTTGGTTGCTCTTCACAGACAGAAATCCGCGTGGTTTTATTTTCTGTTTCTGGTTGTTGTTATTCTGTTTGGTGCAGGCACTGGATGGGCACACTTAGCCCAGCCAACATAAATAAAAACAGGGGGAGATAAGACGCCAGGATTGTTTAGAAGGGAACAACTTACAGCTGCAGCAGCCACAGGGTTTCTTTATTTATTTAAGGTCCTTTTAGATCCTCAGTCGACTACTTAAAAGTAAAAGGAAGGAAGAAAGAAAATCCAAAACCATCACATTGATTGGCGAGCCACTTTGGGCACTGCGACAGAGCTTGAGTGAATGGGATTCAAGGCAGGTAGAATAAAATCAGGACAGTTCAGAAAACAAGTACAAAATTTCCTCAGCATCCTTGAGAAAGACAATTGCCCCTCTTAAGATACGGGCCACAGAATTCAATCCACACCACAAGTAGCTCAAATAGGAAATCGGAGTCAATAATAAGAAAATATTAGAAGAATATTCCTGAATGATTCTATGAAATACATCTAACAATACTCTCTTAAGCCAGAAGGATACATAAATAAGCAGCAAGAAGGATGTACGCATGATTATAAGCCCTCATTCCACTTAAAAGAAAGTAGTAGGAAAGTTAATTGTACGCCTTGTCTTTTCCTTCCCCATAGAGGACAATGGAGAGATTCCTATTCCGAGAGCCCTTCTCACAGGAAATCAGGACGTGGCCTTAGCAGACACCAAAATCTCCGAGGAGGAAGTTATGACCGAGCGGGGGAACTCAGGGGCACTAAATCACCGGGGCCAGATGGTATTCAGCTGCAAGCTCAGAAGGGAATAAAGCCTCCGGTGATGGACTAGCGACACCGCTTCACAGTAACTGCTGCTGGAGGCTATAAAGTCAGCAAAGTGGTGCTGGTCTTTACAATCTCCCTGCATAGTCCCCAAATACCAGCCATTAAACCTCGCAAGGTTGACTTCGGTCGGCTTATTGGAAGTCTGTTTAAGGGTAAAACGGCACAACAGTCGGATAACGCAGTGCTGCTAGTTCAGCGAGACTTCTTCAAGGTAAACGGTTCACAGCTAGACAATGCACTATTTAAAGTTCTCTAGGAGTTGTATAAGTTCAGGAACTTCACCTTGGCCCTTTACAAAATGGTGAATTCAAATTCCATACGCAGCCAAAATAAAAGGGAGAATAGGAAGGGTGTGTTTTCAGTTAGCTTACGAGATCGGGGTTATAGGAACGGAGTGAAAAGGCCTGCCAAGGAACCTGACAGGTATCGGAGCAGGGCTGGCAAGGAGCAGCCCCCCAGACAATGCTAACAGTGTACGCCAGGCACCGGTGGCAGTCAGGACGGGTTTGCATCCCTCCTTGCTTTCCTCCCACGGACAGAATTGTCCAGCTGGAAAGGAAAACAGCAGTGTGAGTTTCGCCTTCCCCAGCAGCACTGCCAGAGCCCCGGGGAGAACACACCTCGGCTGCTGTCAACGCCTGCAATTTAATCCCACAGGTCTTCTGATATTTAGTGGGTTTTATGAAGCCTTCAGTCCCAGAGTCGAGTGCTTATGCCCATGACCCATACCTTTAAAGGAGAATTCCTCTAGCCCTCGTGAGTTTTTAGAAAAATGTGAAAGGATAAAAGCTAGAGCATCAAAACCAAGAAGTAAAACAATGAAACAAGGTAAGAAAACAAAGAGGAAATACTGCCCCCACACACCTGTATTTGATTTTCCTGACTTTCATGCTAATCTCCAAGTTTTGGGTGCCTGACTCCTGAAAACTGGAGCGCTTCCAGTTGACAGCACAGATCCAGGCTTAGACACCGACAGAACCTAGTCCAGAAGCTGCCACAATGACAGCAAATATTCGCATTTCCCTTCTTTTTCTAAAGAGGAGGGGATGGAAAAGAAAGGACAACAAAAAACAAATGGACTCCAGGGATGCAGGGAATGCACAGGTATTGGGAATGTTTTCTTCAGGTGGAGACTTCCAGCCTGCGCGCTCCGTAATTTAATTCGGAAAAGCACATTGTAAAGCAACGCTTTAGAGGATGGGGGGTTGGTTTTTTTCTTTTTTTTTTCTTTTTTTTTTTTTCAGAAGGAAATATTGACACTGCCCGTCGACAGCTTCCCAGAGGGGTGCAGTGTCAAAGCATATTAGCCTACTGCAAATGAAAAACCAGATGCAAAGTCTGAGGCCTGGGAGCAGCAAAGCTTCAGCAGCAGCCCAAGCTTTCTGCGTGCTAATTCAGTTTAAGGGAACGCTCAGGCTCTTTGCTTTTCAGCAAACAGGTAGGGCTTCTCCCCCCCAAGCTCCTTGTAGGAGCAACTTAGAAATAAGCAGCGTGTATAGAGTTTTGGTCCAGATTTCCAAAGTTATTTAGAGGGCAAAAGGACTGAGAAATATGCTTCAAAGGATTTAAGAAGAACATCTATAACGAATGAAGTGCCCTACTCCTTTTGGCTTTGTGGGATGGTTAGGTGTATAGAAACACTTCCACGTACCTGGTCTCTCTCTGGTGGTCAGCCATCCTTTCTCCCTGCACCAGAAACACATTTTTTAAGGATGCACTAAATGAACACAGCTTCTACGGGTCGTTTCCTTACATTTGCTCTTCCATTCTGGCTGTGAGAACTAACTAAATCATTTCATTGCAGGGCACCCATCAGAAGGCACTGATCAACAGGACAGGGCAGGAAGATTTTAATGCAAAACAAAACGTGGCTGCAAAGGCACCAACGCACCACGAGATGAAGGTGGGCAGCAGGCGCTGTCACAGCCCGGGGCTGGAAACAGCACAGAGAGAGCCCAGGGAGAGGCTGGAGCGGCTCTGGAGGCACTAAGCACAGCTGGGGATGCAACCACCGAGCCCGAGGTCCTGCCTAGCACTGCACCCCGCAGGATAACCCACCTGAGCTCTGACGCAGCACGCGTCACGCCCCGGGGATGGAGCAACCAAGGCGACTGCCTGCCAGCGGGGAGCCTGCAGGAGCGGAGAGAGCATTATTTTTCTGCCCAACAACACAGGTCTGGGTGGGCAGAGCATTGCCTTTGTCTTGGGTTCAGCTCCGGAGGAGTAAAAAGGCAGGGCCGGGAGCTCTAACCACGGCGCTTTGTCTCACACCGAGACAGAAGGAGCAGAAGTCTCCTGCACGCAGGGTGCCCCAGAGACTTCCCGGGCTCTGGCTCCGCTGCTCGTGCATGGAGGGAGGCAGAGCTGGCAAGCCTTCCGGCAGAGCCTTGGCCCAGCTGCAGCACAGCAGTGACCTGCCCTTCCATCTGCTCGCTGCGAGCGTTTGCAAAGGACAGGCCAAAAACGCCGGCAGCTCCAGGAGCCGTTCCCCCGTGACTGGATAGCACGACGCGGTATGATATAACACGGTAATAAAAACCCCAAGGAAAGTCTCCCAAGTAGATATCATCCCCTTCCGAAGACGGCTCCCCCCATGCCCCTGCGCTCCTGTGCCCGGACTCGGATCCCCCCGTGCTTCGGGTGACAAGCAGCAGCACTCCCACACCGGCGTGTGCACGCACAGGACCTATTCCCCATGACCCGGCGCTGACAAGGAAGGAGGGCAGGGAAACATTTTGCCAAGGCTTGCTTCCCCCCTCGCTATGCCTCCCTCCTGCTCCCGTCCGTCCTCACGGTGATGGATGGCTATTGGTTCTGGCTTCATCCGACAGAGAAATCTGTCACCTCATGCCAGGGAGAGGTGACAGCAAATCCATCAGCATGGAGACAGCAGGCGCTTGCGGATCGCTTTCAAGGCCACTGGGGGCTGGATTCTTCTTTGCCTCCCGCCTCTCTGGTTCCTCTGTCCCCCTCTTTTACACAAGTCTCAGTAAATCATCATTTGAACAAACCCATTTGGCCCCTACTGCATATCCAAATGCCAACAGCTCTGAATTTGTGCTTTATTGTCTTGCTCTTGCAAAAAACAACGAGGCCTTCCACCAGAGTGGCTCACTAGAGGTTCCCTTTTGGCCCTCCTGATACCTCTAAAGCCTGGGTGCAAGCTCAGGTGGTGTCCCTAGGGATTTTTCGTGTATAATGGCATTGAGAGGAACCACAGAGGAACACACTCATCAAAACAGCAGCTTCCTATCTGGGGTAGTCTCAAGAATGGAATCGCAGAGGATGCAGTAAGGCAGGACACTGACAAACGAAACCACAGCTGACAAAGCAGGGCAAAACGTGCTCCATTCTGCGCTTACTGCACACCAACCACCTTGCCCCCAGCCCTCTGCAATTAATATCAGACTCCTTTCAGGTGGGCTCTCTGCCAGCTGACATCCGGGCAGAGGGTGCCAGCCACCCCCAAACCGATGCCCACCTCTCCCTTCACCTCTTTGTGCCTCCACCCCCCCCAGGACAACAGCATTTATCTCCCTGGGAGCGCGAGGCGAGGCTTTACCGATTGATAAGCACAAGGCTGTTGGAGATCCTCCAACAACAGGCCCCAGCGAAGCACCGTGCGCCCAGACAAGTGCTTTTCCTGCTGCTCCCATACGCTAGGACGTGATTGTCGTCCTTGTGCCAGCGCAACTTAGAGAGGGAGCCGGAGCCAGCCCTCCTCTTCCAGGGCTCGCCTGGCTCTCCAAAGCCCCTCGTACCTGGGGGGTCTGAGCCTGTTTAGCATTCTCCGATCCTGAAGGCAGCCAGGGGCGTCAGCATAATGAACAGCAGCTTCTCCTCCTGCTCTGCCTCCTCGCAAAGGCACAAGGGGACATCCCAGTTGATTGTGAATTGCTTCTGACACACGCAGGACGTGAAAAAGGCGGCGGCGTGCTGCCGGCAATGCCCCATTCCCCTGCGCCCCCTCCAACGCACCTCAGTGCCCCGTGGTGGTGGAGAAGGCAGGCGCCCGGGTCCCTGCACAGCCCCCCCACAAGGTGTGTGCAGCCGCACTGAGATCCCCGGTGACAAACTCCTGAACGCCACGCGCCGTAGCGCGCCGCGGGCTGCTCCGGCACCCCAAAACAACAGGCTGCCGCCACCCGAAAGCGGCTTTAAATTCCACCCGCGAGCCAGCAAAGTGAATTACGTGCTCAGAGCTGCGCAAGCTTAAAAACAAAGTGGCCCTTAAAAAAACTGGAATTTTTCAGTGCCTTTTTTTTTTACTTTTAAATAAATTTTGCTGCCCTCCGAACCGTGACACGAGACACCAAAATTGCTAAAGGTATTAGAGAAATCATGCCCTGCGTTTCTGATGAGCGAAGCGCGAGGCTGCTGGCAAAGCAACTGCACGGTCCTAACGCCGCAGATGAGCCGTGCCCTTCAGTTTCTCACCATCCCCGACGACGGATCACATCCTCGTTATTTGCACCCCAGTTACACCAAGGAAGGAGCCACTAAGTGCGGATGCTCAAATTCTCAGATCCCCGCCATGAAGGGGAGCTGGGAGACATCTGGGGGGTTGAGGCAGTTCGAGTTCGGGCTCTGCAGATCACTGCCCTCGCAGTTCGCTGCCGGTGCTGGGAGCGAGGAAGGTCTGGCTGCCAGCAGGGGAAGGCCGGGGAGGTGCCAGCAGTCGAACTGCAGCTGAGACCTACAGCGGGAGGAACCTGGGCACTGCACGAGGATAAAGGCTGGGGGCAAGGGGCTGCCACGGCAGAACGGTGGCAGTGAAACAGAAAGACAAGCTCGGAAGGAGTCCTGCGCCCCGATGGAAGAGGGAAGGCAGCTGGGGAGGGGGGCGACAACCCGCCCGCCCCACC
Organism: Anser cygnoides; assembly: GCF_040182565.1. Classification (NCBI taxonomy): domain Eukaryota; kingdom Metazoa; phylum Chordata; class Aves; order Anseriformes; family Anatidae; genus Anser; species Anser cygnoides. The sequence continues at coordinate 4,776,965 of NC_089895.1, read as the reverse complement.
ACAACGCAGTTGGGATCTCTTGAGCGCTCACAGCCGGGGAGTCCCGCTGCACCCAGACCCTTTGCGGCGGCAGAGCAGCGGGGCGAAGGCCTCCAAGCTGACTGCAAGTTTCCTGGCCGTGGCTCCCCGTCCATCGCGGGACGCGGCCAGGGAGAAACACACCTGGGTGGCAGCCAAAAGCAGCGCCTGGCCAGGACCCCGGGCTCGCAGCGAACGCCCTGCAGGTTCCAAGCGAGGGCCGGGACACACGGAGACCCTGCTGGACTCCAGACTGCCGAGCGCAGGATGATTTATGGCTCCTTGCAGATGGCATGTTCCAGCCAGAGGGCTTCAGACCAGAAAAATGAGCGCCTCCTGCTTCCTTAAAGGGGCAGCTCGGCTTCAGCGCTGCAAACTTACTGCAAAGTTAACTGCCTTAGCATTTTAATATTTTAAGCGCTGACCCCTCATTGATTGCGTTCAGCCTTTTAAATCTTTAATTTACTTATTTATTTGGGTTTTAAACCTTGCCTGCAATTGCAGCTAATTAAAAAGCTCATTAGTCGGCATCCTGAGCTGATTCCCTGGGCTTTATGTACTGTACAGTATGCCTCCTGTGAGCTTAAACCACGGCTGGGACTGCCTGACTTGCTTCCTACCTCCCCAGCTTTATGAGGTGTTCCATATTTTGGAAGACTATTCCCCCTTCCCCTGATTTTTTTTTTTTAAACTACCACTTGCCGCAGCCCTCAGGAAACCCAGCAGCCGCTCTGGCTGCACACGGTAGCTGCGCCACCAAGTTATTCACGGCTGCTCTTAGCCCTGCGCAGAGCCCAGGCCTCCCCGTGCCTGCAAAAGGGGCATTATGTGCGGACACCAAAAATCCCGAACAGACGCGTTTCTAGCGTCACACCCAGCGGTCGCCTTGCCCAAGCGTGCCGTTAACGCGTTCAGCGGGAAATTCCATCCCCGTGAAAGGCAAACCCCGAGGGCTGAGGGCAGAGCTGGGCAAGATGGGCCCTGACCTCCCGCACCACGGGCACGGCCCCAGCCCCGCGGCCGGAAACCTTGCCCCGCTGCCCAGCGGGGACCCGGGAAAGGACAGGACACTTACCTGGCCCTGCCCTACAGCACCCTGCCTCCTGCAGACACACACGCTGACTTTCAGACACCTCTCCGTTCTACTTACATGGCCGGGAACTGGCTATTCAGTTCACCTAGCAATTAGGCTGTACGCCCGTGCTATTTATCGATCCACGGCGATTTATTGATGGTTCTGGCATGTCGGAGCCCCCCGATGGTCGGAGCCACCCAGGAAGGAGCAGGGCTCCTGCTCCCTGTATGGGCAGCAGGGCGAAGGACCAGAGTGCATCTGCTGGCGATGGGGTTTGGCACCAGCTCAGCCGTCATGTTTTCGTTTTACAAGGTCAAAACCAAAACCACCTCTGGTTTGGGTTTTGCATTCCTGCCTACAGAAACACGAGAGGATTTCAGACTTCGCAACCCCCCTGCTTCCCCCTGCACACACCCCACATCCCCTGCCTTCCCAGCTCGCTGGCTTGTGACTGGCAGTGTTAAAATAACCCTCTCCTCCTCCCCTGATTTCTGTCTTGCCTCTACAACTGCTAAGAGAATGAAAATAAAAGCGGGTAGACCAAGGCCGTTCTCAGTCCCCTGCTGGCCTAGCACGGTCCAGCCCAGGACGGTGATGAGAAAGGCAAACACGGCTCTGCCCAGCTCATCCCAGACAGGCCAGAGTGAATTCACAACAGGGTTTGGTTCTACAAAAGTCATGATGATCTACAAAGGTAATCCTAAACCCTAGAACATCCCTCACTTTCTTCATATGTCCTTACTAAGCCTACAGTCCCCCCCAGAAAGGCACACCTGTAGGGCTGACCCCCCTTGGCCGCCTTTGCACTGCTGATGCTGCCCTGGACCAAGAAGCAGCAGCGAGGAAGGGCTGCGAGAACCCAGGAATGAGTGAGGGAAGGTTACAGACACCCAGAAACCGAAGCGGATTCCCTGCAAGAAACCCAGGGGGTCCGTCAGGAGAGGGGGGGGGAAGCCAGGGTGGGAGCAGCAGGAAGCGCGCATCGGGGCCGAGCCGTCTCGTCGGCCTGGAGGAGCCGGGGGAGCAGACCAGGTTGGAAGCATTTCAAAAGGTTTGTGTTTGGTGGAGCTGGCGGCTGGAACAGCAGCCGCCGTTACGGTCAGGACTGAGGTTGCTGGCAAAGCCCGCGGGCTGACTGGGGATAAAAGTGTCTCCAGTGCTCCTCTACGAGCTCCGCGGCCAGAGCCACGCTGCTGAGCCCCCCGCTTCCCTCGGCACCAGGCAGCCCCTGCCCTGTTTTCCAGGAGAAAAAAAAAAAAAGATCCCTGGAAACCCTCTCCTCCTGCAGAGGCACACACAGACCCCTCTGTCTGCGGCGGGCAGCAGCTTTCCAGCAGCTGCCTTCAGGGGACAAGCCCCTGCACACACGCAGCTCCGCCTCGTGTGCTTTATCGGCGTGTCAACTGGAGGTTACGCGCTGCTGCAGGCACCGCTGAGCCTGCTGAAGGCCAAAAGGGCCTCGGGTCCGTCCCCCCCACCTCCCCTTTCCCACCACGCTGCTGCTTTCCTTTGCTGGAACAGAGCGGGCGAGCTGTTACTGCCGGTCTGGCCGAGCGCGGTGCTTTTTGGCGGTCACGGGCCTTGGACCTCCGCCAAGGTCCGTCCCGGGGGACGTCGGGAGCGCTTTGAAAATTAAATCTCTCAAGAGCTCCCGGGGCTGCGAATGCCACGATGCTGCCTGACCTTGGGTTAAACCCGGCGGAAGAGGAGCAGGAGCGGCGGCGGCTGGCACGTTGCTGGCCTCAGATAACTCCCGGGAAGAGGAGCCCCTGCAGGGAGTCGGGGAAGAGGCGGCGCAGAGCGGGAAGGCGAGCGGGGGGCTGCTGCCCCGCGGGGGGACTGCCGGGGGACGGAGCGCTCCCTGCCAGCGCCGGCGGGTTTTAGCTCCAGACGCTCCGATGCCTCCTGGGAGCAGCACGTAATGTTCTTGCCTGGGTTTGAAAGGGGAGTCTGAGCAGCGAGAAAATGGCATCTCGTGGGGTAGCGCTGGAGCACTCCTCCCAGTGCTGGCCCTGCTCCTTAAACACGAGCTTTTGGCAGTAAGGGTCCACCTCGCCCCTGGCGCACAAAGCTGCGCCTCCACCCTTTTCCAGCGTGCCCTGCGGCCAGGCTCAGCCCTCAGGGTACCTGTCCCTGCTGTATTCTCAGTCCCTGTTTCCATCCGTGCTCTATTACCTCCTTCCCCACCCACGGTTATCTCCTGATATCCGGCAGAAACACCAGGAGGCCTGATCCTGCGGTGCTTCCACATCCTCTAAGAGGAGAGCTCCTTCCTCTTGGGGACGGGGAAGTCTAAACCAGACTCAGCACTTCAGGATGCTGCACTTGGGAGGCACCTTCCTCCAGGGGCTTTCCTGAGCAGTGTGCCATAGCCCAGCCAGCGGGGAGGGCGGGCAGCGCACAGCCTGGCGGCCTCAGGAGTCAGCTGGCTGCGGGGAGGCAGCGGGGAGGCTGCAGGTGCCTTTGTGCACGACTGTGCTTTGTCATGGAAATTCTGCAGGTCTCCAACGTCTCCGCTGGAAATGCTGCAGCTGATGAAACCTCTTCAGCTTCTCCCCCTCACCGCAGGCAGCCCAAGATGGGGGGGGGGGGGGGCACGAGAGGGATTGATGGATGGACCCCGGGAGATGCTTTGGGGTCAGGTCCATCTGCCCTCTCCCGTGCGGAGCGTGCTGGGCTGGGCGAGGCGCGCACACGTCTCATTGTGCTCTGCTGCACAGCCTCTGCTCCAGCCGCCCTCCCCGCAGCCCCGTGCCCCCCCGGAGCTGGCTGATTATTTTTGGCTGGGGCCGGAGGCCTGGAGGCTTCTGAGCACCACGACATTTGTGCAGCATTTCCCCGACGCTCCCTCCCCTTTTGGTCCCCCCCCGCCCCCGGGTGCAGTCCCAGAGAGACTATCCAGATGGAGCCGCCCAGCCGCCCTCTGATCGAGCCGGGGAGATTTGTAATTAGGACTCGGCGGCTATTATCCCGTGACAGCTGAGGGTGGTATCCAGGCAGCCCGGAGGCCGCGGGAGGAATGCGGGGGGTTTAGGGAAGGAGGGAAGATGCCGAGTGCTTTTCAACCGTGCCATATTGCGCCAGCCCCGGTGACAACATCCCACCTGCCAGGCCCGCTTCCAAGGGCAGCGTCGGTGCAAAAGGGCAAGGACGGGGGAAGGAGCAGGGGGAGGACGGCGGGAGGGGGTACAGAGAGCAGGGGAAGAGACGTGGAGGCCCAGCGGCGCAGCCAGGACGCCCTGCTGGAGCACGGGGGGAGCCGGGTCCGATTTCAGAGCTTGTCCCCAGGCCGGGGCCGCGGCGGCGCCATCCAGGCTTGGCGTCCCGCGGCCCAAATTCCCATGGGTGACACCCGGCTCTGGAGCGCAGCCACGGCGGCTGGGGCGGCCCGAGAGCGGAGCAGGTGTCGCCGCGCTCCCCCCAAGCTCCCCGGGTTTGCTGCAATCACAGCCCGTAGTCCTAAAACGGGGCCCTCCTGCTTGAAAAAGCCACGGCGCCTGGAGCCAGGGGCCCTTCCAACCGTCTGCTTTACTGCCAAGCCTTCGGAGAGGCTGAGAGGATCAGGCTCTCTCTCTCCTCATCTCCTTTCTCGCTCGCTCTGTCTGCTGCTGCCAGAGCCGTGGCACCTCCGCCTGTCTCTTCTGCTCCAGTAATTCCCACGCCTGCCCGCACGCCGGGAGCAGCAAGGGCTGGAGCAGCAGAGGGCTGGCCGGGTCAGACCCAGCAGCTCTGCGTGCGCAGGGTGCAGACAGCTTGTGCCACGCACAAACCACGCCCCGGGACCTCTGGATCCAGCTGGGAAGGGCAGTTTGCCTTCCACGGAAAGCCAGGACTCCCGATGCCCTGAGACGCTCCAGCCTTGCCCTTCTCGACTTTGCTCCATCACAGCACACCAGACCTCAAAACAAGCTCTAAATCTGTTAGACAAACCATAAGGAAAAGTAAAGCCCAACGCAAGCCATCCCGCAGACAGCCCTCATCGGCTAGGTATCAGCCCTGGGTGGCAGCAGAAAATTAACAGGGGACAACAAGGGACATGAGCAAACAGTAAATCACCCCCCTAAAGCAGGGTGCACGATCAGCAGCCATCTCCCCACGACACACGGCGCTGAGCTCAGCGATGCCCTCGGAGCAGAGCGAGCCAGGTTCACAAGGGGCAGGGGAGAGGGAAGAAGAGGCCCGGGAGGAGGTTTCATGCCCCAAAGCATCTCCGCCAGCCCTCCCTGCGCAGCGCTGCCGCCAAGGCCGGAGGAAGTGAGTCACGGCCGGGGCTGGGGGGGGGTTCGCAGCCCCCCTGGAAAGGCCCGGAGCAGCGGCCGGGCTGTGCCGAGGGATCAGCCAGCGTTCGGTTCCTGTTTGCATCCCAAGCGAATCATTCCCAACAGCTGTCGCCGTGCCTGGCTGCGCTGCTCATGTGCTTTCTATTAGCTGAGAAAACAAGCCGGGCTGCTGCCGAGCGTGGGGGAGTGCAAGGGGAGGGGGGGGAACCTGGGAAACCCGGCGGCGCGTTAACCCCACGCACCAGGCGCCGCTTTCCCCGAGCGGGAGCAGCCACCAGGCACAGGGCCCTCGGCCCCACAGCCTGTCCCTCCACTCGGCGTCCCAAACGCGCCTTCGGAGGATGTCCCGCAGCCTGCCCGGCTCCCACGTTCCTCAAAAGCTCCAGCCCTCCGCCTGGCAGTGCCGGCTTTCCAAGAAGGATTTTGAGAGAGCGCGACCCAGAGACGCCAACCCAGCCAGGAGCTGCGGCTCCAACAGCCGGGGGAAGCTCGGGGCAGGGCAGAGCGGGGTGTAAGGGCCTTCGGCAGCAAAGAGCCACAGGAAAAAAGCCCAGGCCAAGCGGCAGGCAGGTCGCAGCCTCCCTGCGTGACCTCCTCCGTGCCTCAGTTTCCCCCCCTTCCGCCCAGCAGGGGTGAGGGGAAGGCAGGGGGCTGGCAGAGCCTGTAGGCTCTCCAAGCCCCTTGGTGTGCTGGGAGGAAAGGGGCTATAGACATGCAAAGCGTGGCTTTTAATTGAAAGAGCACAAAGAGAACGGCTCAGGCTTCGCTCCCCTCCCGCCCGGGTCACTCCCCTATGGGAAAAATGCTAGGGCTGTGCTTTCCACCTCAGCCAAAAATAATCAGCGAGCTGCAGGGGGCAGAGGGCCTGGGGAGGGAGGTAAAATTTCTCTTCCCAGGCTGCCAGAGCAGAGAGGCTGCAGCTCATAATGAGAAATGCATTCCTTCCCTCCCCGGTCCCTCTCCTGCAGCCACCTCGTCACAGAAAAGGCGTATGGGGCCAGCTCCAAAAGACGCGGGAGTGTGAAGCCTAATCCAGGGCTCCTCTGCTTCCCTGCGAGACATGGAGTCTGCGAACTAAAATAAGATGTTTGTGCAGTAATCCCGCTGCTGCTCTCGGATGGCCTCCAGCCCCCACCAGGCACAGCTCGGGGTGAATGGAAAATACCAAATTGTGCTGAATGGACAAAGGGCCGTACAGCTGCACGGAGGGGCTGGGCACCCATCCCCTTCCGACGCCTGAGCAGCGCCGTTGGCTCCTCAGCTATTGCAGGAGCCAGCCCAATTACTGCTCTCCTGGCTCTCAAAACCACTCCACGGGCTTCCAGTACACTGACCTAATAGACCTGAAGTAATAATTCAACGGCAGCGAAGTGTTTGTGAGGCTGAAATCCCATTTCTCAAAGAAACATGGCACTTGAGGGACTGAACAGCACTGACTTCTGATGATTTTTAAGCAAAATCTTCCAAAAGTGGAATTTAGCCACCTGAAAAAAATCACTCCCTGTCTCACCTCTGCTCATTCATCCACCTTCAGAGCCGCACACCGTACTACCATAAATAAACAAGCACTCTCCCCTGCAGCTCCAAAACACCTTCCCAAATTTGCTCTTACACCATTCCCTCCTCGTGCCTCTCGAGAGCATCCGTCCCTTGCCAGTGTCACTATGGAGCTGCCCGGTGGATGGCTCTGCATGGAGGTTTTTGGAGAGATACTCTGTAAATAAAAAAAAAGCCTCAGACACTATTCAGCTCATTTTGATTAAATAAAACCGTCTGGTTTTAATCCAGCCACGGAGAAAAGGAAGCTATTCAGTTACGGCTTACAGTGCAGGCCTGGGTCTTTACAATATGATGGGTCTTTGTGACACCTGGGTCTCCGAGCTGCGTCGAGCGCTGCACGGGATGCTTTCCTGACTCCACGCCTCAAGCTCCTCAGCTATTTACTGATAGGGGACAGCAATACTTTCTGTCTTAGTAAAAAGAGCAGTAAGAGAATCGTTCTTGGAGATTTAAAATGGAATCACCAAGCTTGGGAACTGCTGAACGCCTCCGCCCTGATACGCCTGCACCTGGGGAATTTTACCTTCTGCTCTCTGGCCAGCTAGCGTCCCGCACACATTCACAGCACAAACCCACCTGCGTTTGCTTTCGGATTTGACCCATATACACTGAAACTAATGCAGAGTCTTAGCCCAGTATTCTACCAGAGCCCAGCGCACTCTTTCCAGTAAGATCCAGACTAGAGAAGAGCGCAGAAGAGGCCTGCTAACGCAGGCAATACAGGTCCTTGTTCAGTATTTACATGCCAGTCACGGCCAGGTAAAAATGAAATTCGCGTTGGTTCCACCATCACCTACAGCTGGAACCACACCAAACCATTCTCCCGTATTTTGTTTTAGTGTGGGGAAAAAAGCCAAGAAAAAAAGCCTAAGTTATCAAAGCAGCCATACAGAACAGTGGGAAATGGAATAAAGGGAAAGCAGCAAACTGGTAACTAAACCCAACCCACAGCTCCACACGGGACATCGGGGCACGTGCAGAACACTCCTCAGTGTCAATACAAGCTTTTTCTCCAGTCTTAGGCAGGAACTCCTCACCCCACATGTCAAGCAGGGTGTGGGCAACAGACTGTCACGCTTATCTGTGCTGTAGATAACCTCGGGACGCACACAGGAGTTCATTCTCGACACGGTCTCTGTGCTTTCACTGCTAAATAGAACAAGTCTGTGTCCCAGGACAGCTGAGGCGTGTGCTGTGAAGCACATGGGTGCTTCCACCTCCCCTTTTCCAGGAGCTGGGGCTGCCACAGCCCATACCCTGCAGGAGCGCTGCGCTTTGGTTTCTCCAGGATCCTGTTGCCACCCCCTTGTCTGCGATTGTTGTGTTTCAAACCACCACGCGCCCTCCTCCTCCCCGTCAGGACCTTGGCTTCTTTCCAGAGGACGCTCAGGAGAGACATACAGGTCAGAACAACCCTCCACCTTAAGCTCCCCAGCATCTTCTCCTCCGCCGGTCCTTTTCCACGTCGTTAGCCGCGGGGCTGTAGGATGCCAGGAGCAGAGGAAGGCTTCAGAGGGAGCCAGGGGCTAATTGACATGCCTTTCAGGCAGCAGCGGTGCCAGGAATCGAACCGCCGTCCCCGGGGAGCGGCGGCAGAGGCAGCAAAACCCTTCCTCGGTGGCAGCCGAGTTTTTCCATTTCCTTGGTTTCAAATCGTGCCTCTGTTCTCCCCGGTCTCTGCTGTGGCTCCAGCCGCGAATTCTAGGGAAGCCCAGCTGCCTCAGCAGGTACGGGCTCGTTAATGAGCAATTAGCTCCTAGCCTAATTGGGCAGCAGAATGGCTAATGAGCCCAGCCATGGTTGTCTGTGCCCTCATTATCCTGTGCTCAGCCAGTGGTAATACTGAACTTCTGTCCCATTTCCGTCATGCCACGATCAGAGCACTGGCTGGAAGCTCAGATGTGCCAGCGCTCGCTGCCTTTTCGGGCTCCAAAGTTGGTGGTTTGTCTTATCTGCTTCCTCTAGCATGCCTGGAAAGGCTCCTTTCGCCTCTGCGCTGCACAGCCAGATCCTCCCTGCCTTGGCTGACTTCAAAAACCTGCTGAGTGAGAGAGCAGCTCTCTCTTCTGTGTGTTTTTGTTGTGAGGATAGATAGGTACCAACATAAAGTATCCGTATTTATGTACGGACCTATGTATATAAACATGCATACAGGGCTGAGGCTTGTGAAAACGAACAAGGGCAGTGCTTACGTGCCAAGGAACACAACCAGATAAAAGTGCTCCAGAGCAACGCAGAGCACCAACACCCCTCACTTCAGTAGGTATCGAGAGGCCTAAGCCAGGTGCTCTTAGTACCAAGAGAGGAATCCTCTCCCCAAAGACTACACAGCATTCGAAGGAAGGTCAGCTTAGAACAAAAAAAGATTCAGATTAAGGCACAAACCCTCAGGAGCCCCAGGAAGTCCAAGCTGCAATGACACAGGCCTGTTCTGACTTGCTCTGCTTCAGATTCCAAGTCAGGGAGTCCCCAGCTGCTGGATTTTGCCCCAGAAATACCATGGCTATTTTCAATCATTTTAATCCTTGAAATTAACAGTAAGGGCAGAAGCAGAAAATTAAGTTCCTCTGTGACTTCAACGGCCACCGGCTAGACTTCACTAGGGAGCTGGGAAATCGTCATGAAGTTGTCAGTCTCGGGTCTGAACAAACCAATTAACAAGAGCCCACCCTCATACATCTCAAAGCAATCTACAGGAAAAAGACCACTGCACAGCTACAGCAGTAGCTATGACAGTTTTTAACAGAGAAGCTCGGCATTTTGTGCCAGTTTAACACGATGCATGGAAGACGCGCTACCCAGTTAAATTGCAAAGCTCCCTGCCTGGCAGAGGAACGCGTCTTCACCTCCCAGCACTTGGAACCAGAGGTCTCCTGCAAAAAGTGTCACGCGACCCTTCCTGACAGCAGAAAGCCAAAATTTCCCTTTTCACGCCTTACCCAGCTGCTGGGTTTTGGCCGATCCAAGTCACATTGCTAAGCTGTGAAATATTTTATAGCACTACCTGCTGCAGCAATGAGCTGCGTTCCTTCTAGGATTGATTATTCCATCTTCCTGCTGTTCTTGATAAGGCTTTCCAGTGGCTGCTGATGGTTTTAAACATGGCTTCTTCTGCCTCCAGGGTACTTTCGTATATTAGATTATCTCAACATATCACACCCACTTTTTAGTCGCTTCGCTGCCTTCCTGTTAAGAACCAAAATGATTTTTTAACTGCTCTTTTGCCCTAGAAGGACTCGTTTGACCTTGCTTTGCCCCACCTAGCGGTTCTCCTCCTAGGAGCTCCACGCAACCAGCCTGCACAAGAGACCCCACACCTCCAAACGGCCGCGCGCTACGACACCGTCCCACCTCAACGTCTCCACTTCCCACGGAGAGTTTTTCCTTCCCCTGAACCGCGTGTTTTTAACCTACAAATTGAAAATCAAGACAAAGCTTTCCCCCTTCTCACCCTCTACTACGAATTCCTTACCGGGGCTTTTTCTGACGGTCCTGCATCAGTGGCCAGCCTGCCCACAACAAACCCGCTAGCACAGCGGCGGCTTTCAGCACGACAGGCACGAGGGGTACCTGCCGCACCAGCGGTAGTGCTGCTGCCAGCACACACCACTCGGAGGCAAAACCAACCACTGAGGTTTTACACGTGGAGAGAGTGGGTTCCAAGGACCCATTTTAACTAATGAGCTTTTCTTTAGGCCGAGCCTCCTCAACATTTATTTACTCTTGCCCAAGCTGCTAGAAAGCAAAGCAAAATCCAGCACATCTTTCACTTAGGACAGACGGACAGGCTGTTCTCGCCGTGGCTTCCCAACGTCATGTCGAGCCCCGCCAGCAGATTTTTGCTCCGTATCTCAGCGCATTTAACAAGCAGCAATTCAAGCTTCATACTATTCACGAGTCTACAGAATAGGAAGGTGAAACACTGAAAAAGACTGAGCAGGCAATGGTAGGAAAGCCTTCTCAGAAGAAGCGCACTGTTCATTGAACCATTAACACCCCGTACAGGTATCCTTACAGGGCTAACTTAATGAATGGCACCAATGCCGAAACACAAGCCACAGAGAAAGGATTCTCCTGTCTTTTCCCTAGCATGTGCTGAAATCCTTCTTTGCTATTGGGAAAAGAGCAGCACAGTCATGTGCATGGGATTGATTTCCCAGAAGCCCGTGTCTGCATATTTCCAGGCATTCCGCAGGGGCAGGCAGCGAGCATCGTACCGTGCGCATTTCTGACAGTCTCGCCTTTCACTGTGGGCTCCCCACAGTGTTTCTTTTTTTTAAAAAAAAAAAAAAAGCTTTTGCACAGCCCTGTTTGTATCTCCTGGCTCACCACCTCCTCTAGCTAATATTTTATTTATTGTATCTCGGTCCTAACAAGTGAGCTTCTTCCCCAATGGCTACTAATTAGATTGGGTGGCTCTCCAGAGATGGTGTGCACGTGGATGCGGACAGAACACAGATGTGCTTTGCAATTCATAGGAAGCATTCAGCAGCCATACAGATTGACCAAGGACTGTAACACTTGGATATATTTCACCCCGCACGTCCAGGCATCTGCAAGCAAAACTAATATTGCATTTCACTGAAATCAGGGGAGGGTAACAAAAGATTGGCGAGCCCTGGGTACTGATGAGGCAAAAGCAGCTCCAGTGAGAGACCTTCTAAAGGTAGCTACTTCTCTTCCCCCGGCTCTGGCCTGTTCCAGAAAGCTGGTCACAGGCTCTGGGATGAACCCTGTTGATCTCAAGGTCTCACCTCTGCCTTAGATGCAGTCAAGAAGCCCTCCCACCCAAAAAGGCAGACTTGGAATTTCATTTTCAGAGCGAATCCATGGTTGGCACTCTCCTTTTGCGTCTTCAAGACAAAAGAGAAGATGAGATAAAGCTGTGAATGTGGACTCGGGGGGACTTACAAGGAGTTAGATAGTGGCTGGGGGCTTGGCAGCAAAAGCGAAATGAAAGAGCATTTCTGGAAGGTAGAAAGATGGAACTGCAGTCCAAGGAGTTTTCTCCAGAAAATAAACTGCAAATCCTGTTCCCTGTACATATGAAATCACTATTAGTATTGGACCAGGGACATCAGAGGTAGCAGAAGGGACTTTCACACTGAAAAAGGTATTTACGATACAGCAGATCTTAGACAAGTGAAAAATAAAGTTAATAAAGAGCTATATATTTAATCTAGTGAAATCAGTCACTACCCAGAATTAACAGCAGCCATTTCTCATCCATTGCAGCAGAAGGCAAGAATACTTTGGACAACTCCATGGATCAACACAGAAAGAGCAACTCAAAGGAGGCCCTTCTAAGCATGTTTTTTTTTATATACGGATACACCAGAAAGTAATGCGATGTTAAGCAGGCCCGTTTCCAGGGGAATTATTAAAATCCAACCACTACAAGTTCTGTGTAGGAGCCGGTAGCAAGTCAGGAGTTGCTCAAAGCAGGATTTAAACTTCTGACCTAGCAGCTCCGGGAAGGCGGAGGGGGGAAGGAAAACGGTAGAGGTGGATGGGGAGCAGGGGAGGTGGTCATTAATCTTGCCGTTCCTCCAGAGGCATTCAGAGTGACACGAAAGAGCTGTTCCCCACCAGCAATGCTGCAAAAGACGAGGAGCTGGGCAGGTGGGATGCGGGAGGGACTCCTGAGCAGACCCCACAGAGCGGTTCTTCGCTGGAAACAACAAGTGAGTCATCTGGGGGTCTGCTTCCGGTCAAATCTGCTTCTGCCACCAAAAAAACCACGGCTAGTTAAGGGAAGAAACAGAGGGAAACGTGCTCCTGTGTGCATGGCGGAATGGGGTGCTGTCACTTCCCTCCTCACCAAATATCGTATTAAAAATAAAAGCTGAAAAGTCACCAGCTGGATGCCAGGCACATGCTGGGCAGCAGGCCAAGGGCCTCGCTCTTTCTCACTTGACAAATATAGATCCCAGGCACAGGAGATGCTAAATATCAAAGGGCACGGCTTAAACTGCCCCGCGTACTTGGCAGGGCTGACGGGCAGAGGGTTTACACCTGGCTGCGAGGAGGACAAGCGAGCCAAAGAAGGCTCTCTCAGCAACACGCTGGTCCATTCCAAGCTCGCCCCTGGGGCCATCAGGTGGCTTACTTTTGGCCACTTTTCACTGCTCACACCTGGCTGGGACTCAGGCAGTCAGACAGGCCACGCCAACGCACACAGCGGCCCTGCGGCCTTCCCACTCCTTGCCCCAGGCCTGAGGACACCTTTGCAGAAGGACCCTGCACACAGATGGTTCTGCAACTGCAAAGCAGGTCCACGAGATCTCTTCCCACATCCCAGCACATACGTTTTTATGCCTTCTGCTGAAGTTCTGGTATTCCGTGCTCACGCGATTCAGCTGGAATAAGTCACGGGTTTGAGCATTCCAGAAGCCAAGCAGGTGCAAATCACGTGCATGCCAGGGACTGTCTGGGCCAGGCAGCGACAGAAACAAGGGGCGAGTGACATGGTCTCGGCCTCTCCACATCCGTCTGCGCCTTCCTCTCCTTCCGCCACGCTGATGAGCATCGCCAGAGCTACCTCCAGGGCTGTCAGTGCCCGCTGGCCACAAACCACATACAGGTTCAAGCGGAGGAGGTGTAGATGTCCACCCCTCCCAAACTGCTGCAAAACACCCCGACCACTGCTCCAGAGGGGCTGTTTTTAGCAGGAATGTACTTTGAAATGGGGCAGAGGCTGCCTCCTTGATTTTGAGCCACAGCAGGCTAGAAGCAGCCAGAGCTGGTGACCAATTCCGGATCCTGCTGCGGAGCCCTAAACCTCACAGCAAGTTGCTCTAAGACCTAAGAGACACTTCTGGCACTCGATAGCTGGGTTATTTCGCATCTCTAAGCACCTAAGACACCCAAATGCTTCTACACTCTTACACTATGCAAGGTATGAGCACGACCAGACTGGCTGTAAAGCTGGCCTTAGCAGCTACAAAAGCAGACACCGAGCACTTCAGCCGAGGTTAGAGGCTCACTGGGCTCAGCTTCTTTGAGTGCAGCTCAGCCGCAGAACATTTCACCTTGCCTTTAGGCTTGGAACATTTTTCTCCCTCCCTTCAGGGGGTGCTGACGGGTATTTCACTGAGGCAGCACAGGCTGCCTTTCTCCCCTTGGAAGGGAGGTTTGGGATGTGATTTCCTCGCGCCCTTCATCTCACAGGAGCCCCAGCAACAGCTCCAGCAGTGGCTGAAACAAAAACCACCTGGAGCTTGCCTTGGCCTTCATGAGGCCCGTCAGTATTAAACAGCACTTGGGAGAGCGCGCTGCAGAAGATCCTGGAGAAACCCCCCAGAAATAAGTGCACGGGGAACCGTCACGAAACACTTCCATATGAAGAGCCAGGCCTGGAGACACCGCAGCGAACGACATCTACACAGACGAGTTGGAAGAAATTAAAAAGCCATCAGCCTCAAAGAATTGCGACACTGCTTGCAGAGGGTCAGCGCCCAGGTCCCCGGGAAAGGTGCCAAGCAGGTTGCAACAGCACTCCCCCACCCGGGGGGACAGATCCTGCCCGCCTTGGAAACCCAGCATCAGGGGCTGGCGAAAGCAGCACAGCCCTCTGTCTGAATAAGCTGAGAGGTAGGACAATAAAAAGGGGCAAAAAGAAAAGGCATTTCCATGCTTGGAACCACCACCCAGAGCAGATCCCATGCACGTTTTGCTGGCAGGTTTGCGTGCCCAAGCAGCGTGGCACACAAACACACACACACAAATTCAGCACACAGATAAATACACACACGCTCCCCACATTGATACAGAAACACAGGCCACTGAGGGAGGCAGGAGCTGGGCGCCTGCTGTCAGCTCCCCACGCCTCGCCCGGGGACCTCCAGCAACACTTGGGTGCTCCGAGGCCCTGCTCAATCCCCGACTGTTTTCTGAACACTGACGAAGTGCTGCTGGTGCTCTCAGCACGGGCAAGACACCGCTCCTACCCCCAAAGAGCTCGCCACCAGTAATTAGAGCTATTGCCTAACATTGCTAATTACCGCCTTAATTAATTTACTTTAAATAATTCTTAGGTATCGTCAGCTCGCCGCAATCTCTTCGCAATCTGTACACAAAGGAGAGCCACACGAGGTACCGCTGCCCATTTCGCGTGCAGGCACACAGGCATCGTCTGCGGCCAGGAAATTCGGTTACCAGCGCAGGCCGAGCTGACGCCACGGCCCGACCCCAGCACCACGCACGGAGCGGAGGCAGCAAAGACCTCGGGCTGCGATTTGCAACAAAATGCCCCAGGAGAGCTCCGTGGCTTCTGCGACCACGTCGTGCCCTCAGATATTCTCCACTGTGGATGAGGAGCAGCACGGCTCACGTTAGAGCAGGTGCCCACACCCCGAACTGAAACACTTGATCCTGGTAGAGGACCGTGTCCCGGCTTCCAGCCTTGAGGGACGGCCAGCTTTTGGGGAGCTCTGCAACGTCGTGAGGGCAGGGAAGGAATGGGGGAGATGGCAGGAACTGTCCGAGCAGGCCCCTGCTATCATCTTCTGTCTTTTAAAATTGATTTTTCACTAAGTATCTGCTGTCCTCTTCCTGCCTGCCCGCCTGACTGCTTTTCAACCTCGTCGCACTGCAGCCCGCTGGCCTCTGCTTTCACTCCGCGGTATCTGCCACCCAGAGACTTTCCGCGGAGGTGGACATCGACCCCAGCAGAAAACGTCGGAGCCACTGACGGGAGCAGCCAGCCCAGCAAACAAACGCCCTGTCTGATCAAACAGCCTCGGCGCCCTGACCTCCTTTACTGCCTCTTCGCCCTGCAGACGGCCGGGGAGGGAGCGCACACACCGCCCGCGCCGGGACCGCTGCGAGCAGCGCCTGCAGCCAGCCCCGCTCCCCGAGACGGCTCCAGACAAGCCCCGCGGTGGGCAGGCGCCGCGTGCGGAATCAATAAGGTCAGGAGCATTTCACGCAGGGCATCCTTTACCGATACAATAAAGGCCGGTCCTTACCAGACCGGTACTGCCTGACGGGAGCCATTGATCACCGCAGCACACCTCACTGGCATTTATCTTCGGCAGCACCTGACAGCACGCCGCTCTGCCCTCCGGGCAAACACTAGCTCTCGAGGCTGTGACATTCAGAGCAAGGAAGCCAAAGAAAGTCTATAAGAAAACCCCTCGTGTCACCTCCCAGCTGCTGCATGGTGTGGAAGAGGGCTGGTGCTAGCTGGGGTTGATACATTAAATATTATTTCATGGCTTGTGTATTTTTCCAGTTCAAGAGTGAGTCCAGAGTAGAGGCCACCTAAAAGAAACAAATCCTCTCCGGGCAGCTGCCTCGTGTTTACGTCCCCGTTTCCCTACAAGGGCATCAAAAGCACAGCTCGCGAGGAGGGAAACCAGGGCACCCGGAGGTGGTGGGACGCGTGTGGGGCCACACAGCTGGTCGAGAGTCCGGACGAGGAATCCGAGGCAGTCCCCTGCCACGCTGTAAATACGTACACACGCAGAGCGACTCGCTTAAAGACGGGTCTGTGTCTCCCAGCCTCTGATGGGTAACAAGCACAGCAAAAGAACTGCTCTTCACAGACAAAGCCAAAAGGCGCACAGCAGCTTGCACAAGGACGGGAGTAAAAGCGGCAGCTGGGAAATTCGGGTGGCAGAAACTTGTTTTTGCAAAGCCAACGAACCCCGAGGAAAGCCACGGGCACGCAGTGCTGCGTGGCACAGGTGGTGCTGGGCCTCACGGGCACGCCGCAGTGTTGGTGGAGGGCTTGCTTGCTGCCCAGGACTCTGGTCCAGCAGCTGCTGTGAGATCCTCAAGTTTTCCTGGAAGCACTCGAGGGCTGAAATCCTTTTCCCGAGCATCTGCTGCCATCCGGTGGCAAGCGCTGCAAAGGCACCCGTGGCTGAGAAACATCCCCGGTGGCAACCTGCAGCCTGGCCAGGGCCACGGGAGCCCAGCCAGAACCCGAAGCAGGCACTTGCCCCCAAATCCATCGCCCCCAGTCCTTCAGGCCGCCCTCCCAGGGAGCTTCCCCACCCCAGGCCAGCGCTCCAGCGGCCACCCGTATCCCCGCCGCCCAGCTGGGCACAGCGAGGCATGCCAGGGACGGCGGCCAACTGCTCGTGTTTTCTTATTTGCCATCTTGTAAACAAAAATCAGCCAGCCGAGAGCCCCCGGGGGCCCGGGCAGAAACAGCCAAGGCCCCCCACCATCCGGGAGTGCTGCATGACTCCGAGCTGAGGCTGGCACCCGCAGAAATGCACAGGGCCTGCAGCGGGCAGGAACGCTGCTCGGCGCCATGCGAGGCTGGTGGTAAAAAAGGAAGCAGCCACATACCGAGAGGCTCCGAGGGGACAGAGCCAGGGGCCTGGAAGTTGCTGCTCCTCGGGCAGCAAGACGAGCCAGCCATCTGCTTAGGAGGCAGACCTTATGCACTGCAATGGCTTCGACACCACAAGGAACAACCAAATCTCCGCTTCCCAAAGGCTGCAGCAAGGGAAGCAAGGCAAGCTCATCCTCTGGAGCGTCCCGTCCCAGTGTTCAGAGCTAGCACACCACTGGGCACGGCAGCACACGACTGGGCAAGCAGCAGCTGTCCCACAGGGATTACACACGTAGGCAGAATATCGCAAGCCCTGCTCACAATTACTCCATGGAAATCTAGCTGAACAACAGCATCTCTCTTACTGTGTGGTGCTGTAACTACCAGCTCTCGATGCACCACTTCAAAAAGCCGCCTCTGCTCCAAACCACGACTCGTCAGGAGCACTAGGGAAGACCAACAAAGACCGAAGCCTTACTTTACTGCCGGCTCCAGGGCCTCAGGGGCCAGATCCACACCACGTAAGTACAGGCACTTATTAGCAGATTAGAAGATGTACGCAACCCCAGCAACCTATGCTCAAACCCTATCTGGTAATATTTTCTGACTGCAATCATGAATTCTTCCGCAGCCATTAGGATTCAAGGGTCTCCAAAGCTAAGTCCACTTGCATCCATGTTGCATGAGTATTAGAAATCCACCTGCTCACCACTCTTTTGAAAGAGCAAAACATGACTTGTAGCAAGTCAGTATCTCCCTCTCCGTTTTATCAGAGGGACACCGAGACACAGCGTGCCACCGCTGGGATGTGTGGCAGAGCCAAACAGAAGCTGGACAGACCGGGCAAACCGCGGACCCAGGCCCTGCGGAGCAGATGCATCTTTCAACGGGCTGTTAAGTAATTTGGCACGAATGCCAAAATGCAGTTTGAGAAATAGCAGCCTGGAGTTGCAGAGGGGACCGGAGTGACTGGGAGCCCCTGGCAGAGCAGGCTGCCTCACCGTCAGCACCTGCCTGTGCCCGTGAGCCTCCTGCTGTCAGAACAGCACGGTGAGGTTACCTCGAACTGAAGTCCAAGCCAAAGGACAATGAAATGCCATGCATAAAAGGCACCGCTTGTATGGCTGCTGGCAGGTAACACACACAGAATTCACACTCTGCTGTGGAATGTGAAATACATAAAGAAAGAGTTTTGTTTTCCTCTTTGGTCTGGCACCCCTTTACCTGCTTTCCCTTTAAGCCAGGACAAGAGTGGGTATGCTGGAGAATTTCAAGCTGACTTTGCCCAAGACGGTCAGCTACAAGCAGATGCTGCTTCACGGTCAGACTGAGTGGCTCAGGAAATCCTCCCGTCCATGCTGGGACTCTGCTGAACTCCCTTTCTCAACCCAAAACCCAAAGCAGACGAGACTGCCCCTGCCCCAGTGCCCACAGAGGAGCACAGGGGCAGTCGTGTCCTGGTTATGCCCAGCACCCGTTGCCCCATGTCCTGTTAGTTCCTACCATTTGCACTCAGGAGTCCGAGCAGAGCCCTCCCCGAACTGCACGGAGCCTTACACGATTTCTTTTCCCTTTCCTTTATGCTCCCTGATTCTCATTCCATTTGAGTCACCTGCTTAAAAAACAAATGTGGTCCTATCACCCCAGAACAATACATTTCAAATAAGCATATAAAAGACCATTTCTTGACATGAATAAATTGATTGGGACCATTACCTTGTAGCCACTTCCCCCAGAAAAAGCCTCTTAAAGGCAGCCTGAGGCAGGGAAGCAGCATTTACATTTAGATGAAGGTGTTTCTGTCACAGTGTCTCCCCCAACAGCTCCTGGCCCCAGGTATTGTCTCCACAAGAAATTAGTAAAGCCAGGCAGCTCTGCTTTAAACAACACCCAAGGAAAAGGAAAGAAAATATTGCTACAGCCCCGCTGCATGCACCCTGTGTCTGTAGTCACACCGTCTGTGGCAAAGCAATGGCAACAGGTGAAAGGACAGTGGTATCATCACCTCAGGGAGCAGCAGCAAGGATCTTACATCTTGAAACTGACTTTTCCAGCACAAACTCTGTTAAAATGCCCTGCATTAGGTGTACAGAGCAGTTAGCGAGGCTGCTATCACCAGGCTCAGAACCGTCCCCTTACCCGCTGGCAGTGGACTAGATTCAATGCTGCTGTAAAACACCGTAGCACCACCACAAATTTACACCGTGTAGGCTTAACCTCCAGCCCTTCCTCAGTTCATTACACTCTAAGTCTTCAAGACACCTGACAAATGAAATGCAGGGTACGTGGCTTCAATACTGATGGCGAGGGAGTGCTTTGCATAGGTACCTGTTTTTAGGGGCTTTTTTCCCCGGGGAGCACAGATCCCACAAGGATTTTCACTGCCCTCAGCATCCCCAACTAGAGAAATCTCAGTGCGCAATAACCAACCTGCGTCTTTTTGCTGCTGTCACTGAGAGGCTTGTTTATGATTGAAATTTGTCTCGTAACACAATAGTTGAAAGAGTAAAAGCAATGGATTCAGGTATTACCAATAAAATTATGCGTTACTGTCTTACCTATCAGAAAGAAATAAATATTTTGCAATCAGCTAGCTTCATTCCAGTACAGCTATTTCCACAGTTGGAAACTGAACCGCTAGAACTACACCAAGGAAGAAAAGGAATGATTTTCACCTCCCTGATCAATACCACCTACAGTAAAACCCAGCACAGGCCAGGCTTTAATGCAGCAGTTTGACAGATGAAGGACAGACAAAGATTACAAACCCTCTACGTGCCAAAAAAAGTAGATCGGAAGGGGCAAGAAACTGAATAAACCCTATAGTTTCAACGTGATGAAGAGATAAGCCACAGATTCTGAGACTGGATATAGTCAGGATTATTTAAGTGTTGTCATCTGCATGAGTCAGTACTTGCAGCTCGGTGCCATCCTAGGGACTGAAGCCTCTGCTCAGATTCCAAGTCTGAGGTCAACTCAGAACAAGTTTCAGCCTACACAAACGCAGACAGAGCTTCCCCTATGTGCTGAGGTAGCTGCAGACAAACCTGTCTGCTCTCCTGCCGGCGTGCCTGCACCTGGAGGGTCCCCGCACGTCAGCACCAAACGTGCACGTAATGGAACCTTTAATTAAACGCTGTTTCATTTCAAGTGGGGAGACACTTCACAGCGGCCCTGTGTCAGCCCTAGCATTTTACAAACCCTTTCAGTTCTGTAGCACAAGGCACTTGCATGCTCCTCAAACTGTGACAGCAGTCGCAAACGTGCAGCTGCTTCTCCTACGAGATCAGCACTATATTCGTTTTCTCCTCTCAAGAACTAACATGGTAGCGCTCGGAGCTGAACTAAAGATGTGCCAAGCGAGAAATGTACTGGCACCAAACCACAGTGCGTTACAGGGATCTGCATATGGGCTGCAGAGAAACCCTTCAAAATACCCAAGGTGTAGCTCCGCAGGCTGTCACAACTCTTGCCACTCTCCAGCCTTCCTTCTGACATGCTTCTCAAGCTCATCGCCCTGCCTGACACCTCAGCTAGGAGGGAGATTTCCCTGTCCCCCAGCACACATCTTTGGTGGCCACGTACCTACGCAGCGTCAATAAATCCAAACGGTGACCCTCACTTCACCTTATGTTTCCACTCCCTCAAGGAATGGCTGGAGGAACATTTGCAACATGAAAATGCCTCACTGGAGACGCACTGGACATGGTGCCGTTTTGCGCACTACAAGATTTAAGGCTGAGTGGACCCTTTCACAGGTTAAAATAAGAGCACCTGGAGAACTCCCGTATTTCAAAATGGACACTTTGCCTGTTAAATTCCCTTTGTTAATCCTCTCCCCCCACTTGCAATAAATTGTCACAGTGACAAACAAAAACCTCACTATTACGAAGTGCTGAAGCTCACTGGAGCTTCTGGGAGAAGCCAAGTAGCATGTTCCTTTACTCCTTTGCTACCGAGCATCCTCTTGCGTTTCATAAAATATTGTTATTAATACCCATTTTATTTGCTACTGCAGAAAAAGCATTAAGTGGTGAAGAAGACTGGAGAGAAGCCAAAAGAAGGATAAAACAATGATGGTTAAATGACAATAAAACAATCCAACACGGAGGGAGGAAAACCCCTTATGTAGCTGTGGCTGTGTGTTTTGAAGGCGTACATTCAACCAAGTTACTAGGCCGTGAATACTGGATTCCTTTACTTGTAATTGCCTAGACTTTGTAATTAGGGTTCATTCAAACAAGCTACAACACCAGAAGAAAAATCCATCTAGCAGATCCGATTAATAGCCTGTTCCAGGAAAACCAAGTCCCCAGGCAAAGTGAAATGCAGCTCCACTGACATCATGCACAGCTATTTTCCAAGGCCAGTGCATCAATTTACTCCGTAATTTCTCTCCCGTACACATGTTCCCTGGTGCAGGAACTCAGCCTTGGGGCTATAGCAAGGGACAAGAGCGTTTATAAGCTAAGTGAGTTCTTCGCAGAGCCTGGCTCCTCCTGGTGACATTGCCACAGGTAAAAACGCTGGACAAATATTTAAAGAGCTAGCAAATAATGAGATAAAACTGCAATATGGGATTTCAGAAGCTGGAAAGACCCAACAAAGTCATTCAGAGTAAAAGAATGGAAATAAGATGCAAAAATAAATCTTTTTCCGGGTCTTTCACTTTTACAACTGTACTTCTGAGTTATGCTAAGAGTTTATGCAGGGAACTTGTGGAAAGAGGATGGTGATTAGGAACAGGGCAGGGAGGAAGGACATTTTTTTACATATACAGAAATAGCTGATTTTGCAGGGGAAAGTTACTACTTCTACAGAGATGAGCATTTGTAAAGAACAAAAAATAGCCCAGGCAAGCTGTCCACTTGGGATGTACGGTTTGCATTACGTTTGTTTTTACCTGTTGCTCCAGTTTGATTTTTGCAAAGTCAACACCCTTAAGAAAAATCATGGATAATTATCTTGCATTGAAGGGTGAAACAACAGAACAGTCATTTGTAAAAATAAAATAAAATAAAAAAAAAAGACAAAACAAACAAACAAAAAAAACCACCAGCAAAACTTTCTCAAGCTTACCTCACACACGTGGAGAGCAAGGCAGCAAGGCAGGAGAAACGTCCAAGATGGCGACGGAGGTGACCGGGACATCTGGAGGGGTGCCTGTCACAGCAACACGGCCTGGACTGAGCGCACAGAACAAGCCAAGGGGCTGCTGCCTCAGGGAAAAAGGGGACACTACCTGGGGAGCCTGGGGGGGACCCAGCTCCAGGCTGAGGGACACTGCCGGGGGGCACAGGGGCACCACCCGGAGGGTCACAGGGCGACACATTTCCCTCAGGCTCTCACTTCCCTCCACAGGCAGCCAGCCAGCGCTGCCCTCAGGAAAGAGGCTGGGCCTTGAGGCTCCCTCCACCACCTTTCTGTCACCCTTCTCCCTGCCACAGCGGGGCACAGCTCCTACCTGCACACCACCATGCTGAGGGCTCCCAGCTCCTTCTGGAACCTTCCGGGCCCAGGCCCAGGTGTGGCTCGTCAGGTCCTCACAGCCTGCATGGCCCCAGCTGCGAGCTGGGCATCACCCTGTGAGGAAAAATCCCCTCCCCAGCCCCAAAGTGTCCCACCTGGCGTAGATACAGCTCCCAAAATATCACTTTTATGCCACCCATGCCGTGCCCCAGTTCAGACCCCTAAGCACAAAGAGCTTTAGGACCAGTTTCTTGCTACGCCTCAGTTCAGACCTCTAAGCACAAAGAGCTTTAGGGCCCAGGCAAAAGTCCTTCTAGGTGCCGGGCTGGGAATAACAAATTCAGTTTAATATTTCAGCATAAACCAGGCTTAGTCTCAGGCTTTGAGAGGAATAAATAAGGCAAATAAGCTCACTGCTCCACCACTGAGGGCAGGACGTGCCACAGGACAGGCGAGTGTGCCTTCCTCAGCCATTTTGATGACTGTAAACAAACTTTTTCAAACATTCAATGCATTCATTTCCGCCATCATCAAAAGTAAAGGAAAACTGAGAACTTAATCACTTGCCTAGAGTGCAGATTTTGCTGCTGTTTACTAGAGTGATTATAGCAAACCAAATATTTAATACTGCATACACATGTAAAGAGCTGTTCTGCTTTCCCTCCCCTTGCTCTCCTTTCCGCCTCCTGCTACTACTGCCTAAAACAAATTAACATCTTCAGGGACCAAACCCAATGCACAGAAACTCCTACAAAGAACAGAAATCTCACGCCAGGCAACACAAGCTACCTTTTTTCCCATGTTCAAAGAACAGAACAATCAAATTCCCAAACAAAACACCAGGCTTCACCTTTTCTCCTCAGACCTAAACGAATATATGTTATAAAAAGCTACCCACGGCCTAGACAGGCCTGAAACCTCGCTGCCCATGTTACTTTTTACAGCTGACATGCCATTAGAATGAAGTCTGGTAATGTACCTGTAACACAGCCACGTGATGGACGGCTCTCTAGCCTTCAGCCTTGTGTTAATGATGCCTTGGCATTACAAGACCAACACTGCAATAGGAACTATATCATTCAATTTATGCAGTAATAAAAATCCTCTTTGGCCTTGTCCCTGTAGGGTTCAACGTTTCAAGTCTGGAAACTCAACAACCTATAGCAAGGGAGGGCAGCCTCAGCCCATTCAAGTTCTATGTTAAGTACAAGAAATTAAAAAAAGAAATAAATAAAATATGTCAAAATAAATACCATGGCACATGTTCAAGCCAGGCTTAGAGAAAGCACTTTCAGAAGCTATTTCCAGTAGACAGAATTGACCTTCCCCTTACAAAATGCCACAGGGTATAAATAGAGCAGACTCTTGAAATATGCAGCTCCAAACTCCTTTGCAATTTGTCTGCAACTGCTCCGTCTGCTCCAAGCGCGCTCAAACAACAGGGCTCTCTTTTCTTACCACGCTGAGAACACTCATTAGCTTGAACTGGAGTCAGGACACCTCACTATTTCTGAAAAATCATTTATCAAACACAAAGGAGGAACAGATCCAGAACGCAGCCTTACTGTCTCCCTTTTGACCAAACATTTATTCTGTAAAGATACTCACCACCTCTCTCTGCAGCAGCACGACGTTTTCCTAAGCTTTGGAGACACCGATTATCACGAACTGCAAATACGGAACACCCAAACAGCTAGCTCATA